>NW_028186645.1:11112685-11166469 GCF_003343005.1 Rhea americana
TTTTTTTTTTTTTTTTTTTTTTTTTTTTTTTACCCTGCAGCATCCCCTACTGTTGCTTTTAGGAATGGTACTGATTCACTTAAAAGGCAATTTCACTTTGTTCTCAGCCAAAACGAAAGCTGACGATACAGAGCTTTTCAACAGGCGTGGAGGAATAGGAGTGGAAAAATTGAAAGACTTAGTGTCCCTAAAAAAGAGACTCACAGGATACTCTTTAAAGGAAAAATATTGCCCCAATAATTCAAAATACTATCTATTTCAGTAACAAAAATCTTGGTGACTAACTAGAGTAGCAAATTGCTRAGGACCTTGAATAGCACAAGAGACACTGACCGAATTAAAATAATCTTTCTCAAACCATTAAGGTTTCTTGCAATGAGCCTCTGCCCTCTCTCCGGAAGACATGTTTCTCTCAGATATATGGCAACTGTCAGCCCCAGCCCAACTTTCAGTTGTGCTTACATRTACCAAGTCTTTGAGTGCAATCAGGGTTTTCTGCTTTGTTTTGTTTTGCGAGTACTTTATGCCTGCTTGAGTATTTGGAGCATTTCTGAATGTGTGAAAACTGAAATGCACACTCCTAACATCTGTTTCTTCCAAAACAACCTATAAATACAGGTTTCAGTTTTTATATTTCTAAGTGTACTGGATTTTTTCTTACTTGTAAAATACATATGCAAGTAGAAGTGTGGGGGGGGGGCAAATATTCAACAGCTGATTTCTCTGCTTTTTGCTTTCCTTATCTAGTAAATTGGGTTAACAGTACTTCTGCACCTCTCAAGAGTGTTGTGAAGCCTTACTCTTTAAAATTTGTAAAGTATTTTAAGATCCATGATAGCCAATRCTACACAAGTGCAGAAACACATTGCTTAATGAATATGAATGACAATTCACCTTCAGCCTCAATGGTGTTTGGTAAGGGATTGACTGAAGAATATCAAATGCTGCAGGCTCAGATGAAAGTGAGCTCATCAAATTAGACCTTTTACCAGAGGCTTCCAAGCACACTGCTTCCTACAGATGAACTAAAGAATTCATCCCCTTCTCTGCTTGATGACAGAGTATAAACCACAGCCCTACACATCACAGACAGGGGCTGCAGCATTCTTCTCTGCTGGAGAGTTCTGCTTTATTGTATTTCTTCATTAACTGATGAATTGAAGTTATGATGGTTCATGTTTTACTGTGAGTATATAAAGAACTTTGCCCAAACATGGAAACAGAACAGACTTTCATAATAAAAAAGGGCTCAGGGAGAATGATATCTGTGAATAATGCCATATAAGAGGGTCTTTTTTTTTTCTCCCTCTTGCTAGTCTAATCAAAGGAAAAAGCTTGTGGAAAAAATAGTTTAGAGTTTGGTCAATGGATTTACTTGTATTTCATTTTTTTMTGTCTGATCTAAAGAAAGATTGCTGCTTCCTCCAAATGCAGAGGATTTGGAAAAGAAAACAAAATATCTGAACTCTTATCTAATTTTAGTGTTTTATACTGGCACAGTAAAAATATATATTCTGAGCTTCTTCTGCAGATATCTAGCTCTTAGAAGCAGCAAARTCTCTAGTGGCTTCACGAGTCCCCAGCACATCTCAATTCCTGGAAGAAAAAGTGTCCATGCAGTAGGACTTCCTGTTTTTGCCCAATCTATTCATACTTTTTTTTGCCTACAGTTCTAAACCCAGACTGCACAAATCACCTCAATTTGTATTTTTGACCCAGAGAAGTTTGATGATGAATTTTCTATCATTTACTTTGTCTGCACTGTAGTTTGACCACAATCTACTTTAAGACAGGCCAACTGTCTTATGTCTGATTCCAAGGAAGCCTAAAAGCACAGGTGCAGCTACATAATTAGAGGCTATATGTAAAAATAAACAAATAAATAAAAATAAACCAGAACAGGACACACAAAATTTGAGGTTAATTTTTCTTTTATCCCAAAGCAGTTAGTCCAGTTCCAGGATAGCCTCATACTCCCAGCTGGGTTCTGCAGCTTGACTCACTCTGAACATTACTGTAGCTATTCAAGAGAGAAAATACTATTATACAGTTTAAATGAGTGTGCTTTCCTTAAGTCCTGATCCAAACACTTTTTAAATCTGTGCCAGCCTTTTAAATAAAGAGTTTTGAATTGGGACCTTAGCTTTTAACTAATTTGCTAAGCATACATAGCTTCAGAAGCCAAACTGACATGTCAAAAGTACAATTTGTTTCTTTCTATACCCATTGATTTATCAAATCCAGGCTGAATGAACACTTTTAGCTTGATACTTACCCAAAATGCAAGTTGTTTTTATTAGATGATGGCTTTACCAGAAATAGATGGCATAAATGATTTGTAAAGAAAAGAGTTATCTTGAAAACCAAGGAGGAAAGTAGCATTCCCCTTCCATTCTAGCTTTATTTTAGAACATTTAAAGAAAATGTTGTCTGTTACTTATTATCTTTTGTTCTGAATACATGAGCAAGCAACCTAGTCCTTTCTAGCCCTTTCTCTAAAGGAAATTAATTATTTCCATTGTTAACTAAAAGGTTTTCTTCTAATTAAAAGCAATTATAAGGCTTTCACCAGTGGCATTACTCTAGTCAATAAACTAATTAGGATTGTGGCAAATGAAGGAAAACCCATCAACTGATCTTAGGATCCATTTTAGAAAACTTTAAGGATGTGATTTTGTCATTCCTTGAAAAAGCAGAGAAGGGCTTACATGCACTTTTAGTCATTGTTTAGAATGTGCGGAAAAAATATTAGTATTTTGAAATTAGAATAGTTCCTCCAGATAGTTTTACCTGCTTTACCTATGTTTGGTGTGTCTTTATTATGCCATTTTGTTGAGGTGGGAGAGGGAATTATTGGAACAGAAGGTGAGGAAAGGGTAGAATTTCCCTTTTTTATTGCACTGTTGCCATCTTAAATTCCACTCCAGTTGGATCAAAATCATTTCAGAGAATAACAGCAATATATCAGAAAATACATTTCAAGTGCTGTAAGGACTTCCATGATTTCTACTATCATCCTCATCAACACCGTAGCACCTAAACAGTTTATTCACAATTCACCAACAGGATAAGAAAGCTGTATTAATCTCACTTTGTAAACAAAGATATTGAGGCCTAGCATAGTGTAGTATCTTGATGGAGATTACTAGCCATGTCAGGTTTGAATCCAAAGGCAAGGACTTTACCTATTCCTTATCTATTTTCTTGGTTTAGTATATCTTCAAGATATTTTTGGCACAACAAGATAAATGCTTATGAACATGTAAACATTGTATAAAAACCTATGACCCTGTCAGCATTAGCTGCCCAAGCAGACTTGCCATTTATTACAAAGTATAGCAGAACTAGCTAACTGTTGGCTCGTGCAAATCCACTTTTTCTGTCTTGCAGTGCAAATCCAAGCATAGCTTATTATTGCTTGGCAAAACAGGTGGCAAAAATCATTTTGGTAGTGTTACAAGTGCTGACCTAATCACACTCATAACTTTGGAAGTTTCAGAAATGCTTTAAAAAGGGATGTGATAAAATAACAGAGGGAAAAATATATAGTCTGCATTTTGAAGACAGATAATAAACCTAAAATTATTCCTTATAATCCAAAGTATTCCAGCCTTGCYGTTAATACTTCCACCTCCCCCTTTTAATGGGCTTACTCCACCCATATCCTCAARAATTTACAAAAAATGAAAGCCTTCTGGAAAGCAAGCTGCATTTTAGGATAATAAGCTGTATTTTAAGATCACCATAAAATTAGCTGAGATAATAGTAATTGTCATTAACGTTCAATATCTATTTGGTAATTTATGTCATGAAAGCAATATACACATTTACTGTTGGAATTCTCTGGTAAAGATTTAACAATCTATTTTGAGACACCCAAATAGTACGGAGAATCAGGTGTCAAGGTTGCTACATGTTAAGGGAATTTTCTCAGTGAAAAATATTTTTGAAAATCCTTCAGGGAATCTAGCACACTCTTTGTGCCACTAGCTGACMTTTTACCTATACTGTCTTGAAAATTTTTTGAGGATATTGTTTAAGCACTATGACCTCAGTTACRTCAGCTCTCAAGTTTGTGGATACAGAGAGAGATTTGCTGGTAATTGGCTATGCTGGGCTACACAGCTGGGAAATTTCTAGTAAATATAAAAGATGTAGCTCTGAGCTTCCAAAGAGAGTCATACTTTCATCCCCTTCTACTCYGTATAGCCACCTCTCCCAGGATGACCCAGTAACTTTCCAAGTCTTTCTAGGTCAGAGTGATCAGATGGAAAAGATGGGATGGTTAATCAAGTGATGAAAATGAGGGTCTTACTCTGGGATAATAGTAAGAGTAATAGGTAGAGTAACAGTAAAAGTAATAGAAAATTAATGAAAGAGATTGTGGAAAGAGAAAGAGGCAGAGTGGAGAGGGAAATTGAACTATTGCTAGCTGAAGGACAAAAATGCTGGTATTACTCTATTAAAAATGCAAAAAAAAAAAAACCAAACTGCAGCAGGTTGCTCTTCCATTTGCTATGTTGCTTATGGGACTAGTTTGGATAAGAGGCTGAAGGAAAAAAAATAGAGATATAATTTATTTTAACCATTTTGAAGTAAAATTGCAGTGAGAATCAGTCTCTGCAGTTTTTCTGCAGGAGRAAAGAACAAATTAAAGACATACTGAAGTCTGTGGCACCGAGTCTTTAGCACAGCCACAGTTGCAAGCCATCAGCAGAATGAAAGCAGACTAAAGCTACCAAAGCAGACGCTRTGGCTGCCTCTCAGCTCTGAGGGAGATAGTAACACAGCAACATTTACATTTTCCTGGATGTTCTAGAAAATGAGGAGGAACAGAACTTCTCTTTTTTCTTCAGCTCACCTTCCTCCATCCTTCCCAGTTTCCCATTACGTTTGTCTCYCCTGCTTTCTGGGTTAATCCTGTCAGACATTCTTCCTGTACACATTGAACTCACAGCAGTGTCCACAGTCCCTTTTCTGAAGCTATTCACTGTTGCTCTCAAAGTTATTTTCCCTTAAGTGTCTGCAGTCTCAGCCTGGATTATTGGCCCTACTTATGAGGCAGTGGCACACAACACAGCCTTTGAGATTAAGCAGTCCCTTTGGAACACTGTTATGAAGGGTATTTCTCCATACTTAATTGCTTTTCTGTTTTCTTCCTACCTTCAAATCACAGCTCAATTCTGGCCTTTTCTATACCTCATCCATCATTTGACTACGTTTTTCTATTCCTTCCTACAGTTTGCTCACTCATTGTTAATCCTTAGTTTCTTCTTACTCACAGTTGCTCACATTTTTATACATTCTCCCTGAACCTTTGACAAAGAACTGCTATTACCCTCTTCAGCAGCTGCAACTTTAAATTCTGTTTAATCTTGTTCTGACTGACACAGCAGATCTCATCCCTTGTCCTGACATAGTCACCAGTCCTCCTCCTAGCATGTCTTGATTTCTTCTCTCTTGTCCTCAGGGAGGAAGTGCAGACACTCCACATGCAGGGAATGAAGATTAGCTGGGATTTACATCTCTAAATTCATTGTTGTGCTTCTCGAAAAACCCACTCAGTTTGGACTTAACTTCAGAGGAACACAGATTCCTCAAGTGCTTCTGAATTACATTAAAGAGTTTTACAGGAATTTCAAACTTTAAGCTGCTCAGCTGAGTGGATTTGTTCCTAAGTCATATGTAAACCTTATTAAGATCCATATACCAGATTTTCTTTGCCTTTTCTGCTCAAGCAGCCTTCATCTGTTGGCTTTCTGAAGATCTGCTGATTAGACTGCAAATTCCAGATTGTAATACTTTATTTAAAATAAAGAAATATTGTTTTCTCCCTTTTGTTATATACTAGCAGCAGGTGGAAGAGGTAGATTTAATTTTGTCCTTCATCTCAAGGAATCCAAAGCACATCTCTCAACTCTCAGAGGTTGCCCTAACAGCTTATATTGTAAGAGACATGAATTCTTTCCAACTTATGTTAATCAGTTATATAMTTTAGGAAAGGAGTCAAAAAAATTGCAAACAAAGCCTAAAAAAGAAGAGATGGAAATTGTTTTGAATAGTGGTCCAGTTTACAGTGCAGCCCCRTAAACTTTACAGTACCCAGCTGAGAAAGGCAAAACCTTGTGCTGCAGAAATAAGAAGGAAGAGGTGGATGTTGGGAAATGTGAAATTCCTAAAGCTCCTATACCGCAGAGCTATGGCTTGAGTTCCACTTGTACAACACCAGATTGTCTTTAAGATCTTTTATTTATATATGAATCAATTARTTTGATTTCCCTATCTCTGACTACTCAGCTACTCATCTTCCTGCCCACATTTGTATTTAAGATTTCCTATAGGCACATCAAAGTCCAGTACTCTTTGACCAGGTTCTTTTAGATATTCCACACATACGGAGAGTGCAATGTTTAATATAAAAAGTTTACTTTGAAGATATTTGATGTTCCACAGGATTTTTGACTTAGCAAAGTGATATAGCAATATACTGAAATCACAATTCAAGTATAAACTTATAGAGTTCAATCACAATACCAATGTAATTGTCATTACCGGTCTCTATAATATGCTCACCATCATGGCTCTGGGCATCCCCAGATGACAGGATGGAATATTTGGGTTAAAGTCAGCTCAAGCCTATTGCTCTCTTCAAGAATTCCTTTGTTAATTGTTGAGGTTTTATACTCTGTGTTGGGCTGAGCTASGTATACATTTCCCCCATGCTGGTCTGTCTGTCTGTCTCAGGGAGATATTCACGTTCTTTGGACCAACTCAGWAAGAAACATTTTCACCTGGTCTGTGGCTACTTATGTTAAACAAAGGTTGCCCTCTGGTCCCCTTTGGGTTGAGAYARAGCCAGTTCTGTGCCTACACCATTCCTGAGCTTCATGGGCGTGCACTTCTGACCCTTCTTCCATTGTAGGGGTTTGTTGGTCCCCTGCAATGGTCCACATTAGAGTGAACATGAAACAGAAAGAACGCTGTAACAGTGAAAGATCTACTGACTGCTTGAATATTTCTATGAAAGAGTAGGAGAGCACATAAAAGCACAAAGATTTTTGTGATAAAAAACAGACAAGCTAGCCTCATGGAGTGACATAAACTAGAAAAGGTAAGACAGAAATGAAAGGTCAAAACTGAGACAGACTTTGAAGGCTAGCACTAGAAACTTAAAATCACCCTGAAATAAGGACAATTAGTGAATGGATATGAAGAAATGGCATGATTTGAATGACAGAACAGTTAAAATGTTCCGATTGCTTATGAGCATTATTATTTCTATCATCACACTACCACTCAGAGGCTCYACGTAAGTATCAGGGCCCCATTGCGCTACACATTAACACAGCAAATGACAGCCCAGGCCAAAATCACAGGAAAARGGAGAGATAAAGCATCAGCATTGCAGCATGTGGGAGATGGAGCTTTGGATGAGTGGAGTGTGAAGTTAGAAGGTTGCATACCAGAATGACTCTGGGTTTGCTCCAAAAGATCATGAACCTCTTGACAAAGCACCACTGAGCTGATGCTTTCCAGCACAATCTGTCCATAACACTATGGTAGAATGCAGCACCAGCTTTATTGTTTCATTTTGTTCTTTTCTTTTTAACTGCTACTGCTCTCTGAGGTTAATTGTATTCCCCGTGCTGATGCACGGTAGTATCTATACATAGACCTCACTGTATAGATTCTTTCTCTCTTTCCTTCTTCTTTTTTTCCTTGCTTTAATCAATRCAGAGTTCAAACACTACACAACTTTCTCAATAGAATGTCAAGAGTCAGCTGATGAAGTGGGAGAGGGCACCAGCAAAAGATAAAACCCTTGATCCTCTCTGACTCAGTCCACTCTTTTTCTGGTTTAGAAGATGATCCAGAGGAGACAAAGGAAAAGACCCAAAATCACCCAAACTCAAAATTTTTCCTTGAGAAAGGTGGTAGCATGTATCATTGCTCTGGTTCCTCTATCTTGCTCTATTTCAAGACTGAAGTCCAAGATCCAGCTAAGTAATTAGATCATTCTCTCTTCAGACTCCTAAGTTCGTGGTCACCTCAGAGCTATTTGCACATCAATGCTCAACAAGAGTTTGAGCCTACATCCTTTTTGAGATGGGTTCAGTCAGTCTGCCTAAATCCCTACCAGCAGCAGCACACAGACTTGATCTCTGTCTGCCCAATTTAATTCTGCAGCCAAAAGTATGAAGAAACAGAAAGGACAAGCAATGTTTCTTCCGAAACTGGTACTGTTCCATCAGCTTGGTGCAGTCCGAGCTCTGTGTCTAAGATGAAGGCTGAAGTTCAGTCACAAGCTGTGGACAATCACAATCCTATTGTGGACTTACTCAGTTGAGTAAGCTGAACTGAGTAGCTGGCTCAGGTGTTTTCTTGCAATGGTCTAACTGATGCATACATGACCACAGTGTACAAGATGGAAGAGAATGAATGATGCCTTTCAAGAATCAGTAGAGAAAATGAAACACAAAGTCACGGTGTCCACAGCAGTACACATGCAGCTGAGGGAAGGACAGAAATATGTCTTTTGTCATCTCAAATAATGAAACAATAGCTGTRTTACAAATGGTGTTCTGTCTATCTGGCCCATTCACAAAGCTCATGCTTGAGTAGTGCCCCTTATTCTGTGCTTTAGACATGAAATCCTCTAACTCTGCCATTGTGGTCTGTCATCTTGAATATCTACGGATGCTTTCTCAAGGGTTCACAAAAAGGAACAGAGACAATCAGGTTCACATGCTCATGTGCAACACTACAGAAAGTCCAAAAATTAAAAGATTATAASAGATCTACTTCAGTGTGGTGACTACTGCAGTACTTGTCCATGCCCAGTTAAGTCAGAAAAACCTGTTTTCCTCCTATTATTGTAGCACAATAGGATGCAGTGTGAGCAAGTTACWCCAGTCTCTAATAAAACCTAATAATATCTATTACTATAGCACACTAAGATGCATTGTGAGAAATCTATGCCAGTCTCTGATAAAACTATCATTAAGGACTGATGGAGGCTAAATGGACCATCAGACCATTCTACTCTRATAACTGTTACAGTACATTTTCAAGATAACTTTTTAACAGTGTTCATCATTAGCAGATATCTTTGATTTATATTTTAATCTATTTTTGTGGGTGAAAAAGATGATTGTAATTTAACGGAGATATATAACATATATAACATATTCATGGTGGTGAGCAGGGAAGAGGTAAATCAAATGATTTGTTTCATATCGAAATCAACTCAAGCTGAAAGTAAACAACCTTCATTGCTCCCTTTCGAATGATCGAACTCCCTTGTTTTGGAACAGTTAATACTGAACTTGAACAAATCTCTTCTTGTTTAAAAGTTTAGATTTGAGGAACAGACCAAGATAGATGGTTCTTTCTCTGTAAGCTATTGATTAATGGATTGTACTAAATGGTGTGACATGCCCTTTAAATGGAATTTACAAGTAATATATTGTATGGCAACTGCATTATTAACGATTTTGATACCTGGTGTTTGTCTTCCTGCTCTGAGCTCTTCTTATTTATGCTGGCAAATGTGGAGGGCAAAAGCTGGCTCCCCTCAATTTGCTGGGCTTTGCTCTCACACACATATATATTCCCAGGCTTGTTCTCATTATTCACATTACATCTAGCCTGACACTATTCCTGACTATATGCCAGGGCAAGAAGACCCAAAAAAATTTACCTTTACAAGAGAATCACTGCAACCTTTACATAAACGTATTTGGTACAAATTGAAGATGGCTAGAGAGCTGACGCCCCTCATTATTAAAAACTGTTTACAAACAAATTCTTTACCAAATAAAAGAAAGTGGAGAGAATCAAATTTTGCTATTCAGTTTTCCCCTTTATAAGTTTCTCTGTGCATTTTTCCTGCACTCTGAGAAGCAATTTGCACTGCAAATGTACTGATGTGTTTACCGAGAGGTAGACTTGTGCGTGAAAGACTGAAATGAAGAGTAAAAAGGAATTAAAAAGCAATTAGACAAAGAGGCAAAGTCAAACAACAGTATTGTTCAGTTCACATTATTCAGTCTTTCAAGAAACAGAGAATCATGAACTCCCGGAAGTGCACGGATCATTCACAGAAAACTAAGACTTTGTAGAAAATAAGCTTTTAGTCTTCACCAGAGAAGGGGGTCAGGGAGATGTTTATTTCAGACCTTTCCTTTCATAGCAGTGAAAGAAAGATGTTAGAAGAGAAAATATATGATTAAACTGTTAAACAACAATGAATCGTCAGAATAGGGTGGAACCTCTGAGGAAACTTGACTGAAGTAACTGGCAAAAATGTGAGGGGCACAACCTACTCATTAAGGTATTTAATGTTATTCTGTCAAAATCAAGGACTTGGCTTGCAATTAGTAATAACATCTAGCAATTTTAATGAATATTGGCTGATATCAGATATTGAAATCTGTTTTCACTAGAAGAGTTCAGAATGATCCTAGGAACTACAGTTCCTAGAGTTGCCATCTGTTCAAAGCATCCTAGCTTAAGCCTACACAGCAAGATGAACAGGATATGATAAAGACTGAAGGAACTGAAAGTCAGAATTTCTATTCTTCAGGAAGCTGTGAACTTGTAAAAAAATCATTTTCAAAATGAGAGAATGGGAAGTAAAAATGGCCTCTGTAAAACATCGTTTGAAATAATCTAAATAATCAGTGCTGCAATTTTCTGGGAGGTCCCAGACTCCCCACAGTTTCAGTTCACTTCTGTTCTCATATTTCAGCCCCATTCAACTCACAGACTGGTGAGTAGCCATGTGTGCCGCAAACGAACCCACTTGCAAAGATAGACATCAGAGTCAGGAAGCCAGAGATCTCTCGCGCTCAGGTCGCAGGGAGCCTGGTGGCTGCAGGCCTTGCACCAACCAGTGATGTGATTTTGCTTCAGGATGCTTGAAGTTCAGGTTTCAGGCTCCAGGCTCCAGAAGCCAAACAAACTAGATTTTTACTGAAAACAAAATAAAAAAAAAATCACCAATTCTTTTTAGGATGGAAAGTAGCCAGTGTTATTGAACAAGGTGGGTTTTTTTTCACCTTTGCCAAATTCCCTGTAATGTTTCTCTTGTTTTTCCAATATAGTAAGGGATAATGAGGAGAGAAATTATTATCATTTGTGATCAGCTAGGGTTAAAGTGTGGGTGTGCTTTCTGCTGTGCATGTCAGTATACAAACTTACATCCTATGTAATAATTATATGTTCTACCTTCTGCCATGGTGTGACAGACAAAATCTCAGTACATCAAAATGCTGCAAGAAGAGGAATAAATATTGAACAGGGCTGTAAATGTACTTAAGAATGCAGTAAAAATAGATACAATTCAATATTCATCAAAGTAATTTCAGGAACAATTGCTACATTCCAAGAATAAATATTACTTACATGCAATTTGCCTAGGGAGAAATTTTAAAACCTTTWATGTCTTAGGAAAACTCATCAAAGCTACAGGGCTCTTTTAAAAATTAAAGTAGAGAAACTAGACTTTTCTCAGCCAGTTTTATTTTCAGCCCCTATGACATGCTTGAACAAAAGTCCACTGAAGATCTTGGAAAGGGTTCCATGAACTTCCATAGGTTTTGCAGGTATTTAGTTTTTCATGCACCCCTCTGCAAACAATTTGATGGCAAAGCTGCTGGAAACTGGACTTATAAGTCTAATTGGCTTCCCAGGTACAGTCATATAAAATTAAAATTTTCTTGAACTGAATCTTTTTCTTGAATTGAACCTATTGATTTTTCTTAAATTGGAGGTGATTTGGGACTTTGTCCTTGCATCATTAAGCAAGTTTATTCTTCTGTTTAGCGTAGGTTTTACGTTATTTTCAGCTTTTTTAACTGTCCTCCAAGTCCTAGTACAATGTCAAACTGCCTGAGACACTGACCATACAAAATAAAAAAATATTATTATTTGCTTTTTTGAATAACTCATGTCACATATTTTGTACTCTAGGGCTTTCAACTGATTTCAGCTACCAAATCAGGAAGCAGACAAAACAGAGAGGCTGGATACTCAGTCAGTGTTGGACCATGTGAGTCAGGACCCCCACCATGCAAGTCTGCCRTGTACTCCTGTTTATCAGGAGAGAGCTTAAATTTACAGTCAAAAGAAATGTTATTACCTATATAGCAGCATGTACAAGAGCTGGACTAAAGACTCTTATGTTTAGGTTTGCCAAACCTCATCTGTCAGAGCTATCTACAGCATCACAGCCAAAATAGTTACTCTAAAAACAACAGGGCACATGAGCCTTCAGATAATAGATTCACATTTTGAAAGACAGTTACTACCCTTGTAAATTCGATAACCAGAATTGGATAAAACAAGAAGTCATCTTATATGTAAGCCCAGAAACTGACCCAAACTTTTCTTTCAGTTTCTGAAAAATAGGTTAAAAATCCCTTTGCAAATAAGTTAAATTGATCATTTTTAAAATCTACTCATTTTTGCCTGATAAAAAAGGCTTACRAGGCTTTCAGTCTGTTTGGAGACAGCAAGTATGAGAAACCTTATCAAAAAGTGATCATGATATTACGAAATTGTCAAATCATTAACAAAAATACAACACAAATCATGGTTTCTGATGTATCAGTGAAAAGAAAAAAAATCTTGAATAAAACTATTATGAATGTAAGAATACCTAAACATCCTGGGTAAGCATGAGTTTTGCAATTTTTATCTACTTATCTGCAGATTTTTACAAGGACTTGTTATTTTGAATTAATTTCATTGATTTTTTAGTTAAATGGTGAAGTTGGAAACCCTCTTTTCCCTCTTTAAGCTGAAGTAATAATATTAATTGAAGAATACGACCATTTTTCCAAAGTATGCTATTTTCTTATTATTCACAAGACTGGTATAATAGAAATAAAACTGACAAGGAAAAATATTGCAAAGAAATAAAGTTAATTTACCAGTGGGAATCACTTTCAGAAAGAAATAGAAATACTCACATATTTCTAATTACATTTTCCATGGTCACACAACAGAATGAAGAAATGTGTTTCTTTTATTAACCTACCYGGTCCTCTGCTCAAGATTACCACTAGACAGAGGCTACTGTAAGTATATTTGTGTGACTAGTCTGGAGCTGCATAAAAAGATAAGAAAACAAAAAATTTTATCATTTTTTTTATTAAGGTAGAATGAAAAGTTAAAATACTGCCTTTAGCAAGTTATCTGTTCAAAAAAAAACACAATTTAGTAGCATCGTAAGTCAAACATATGTGCAAATAATGCAAAATGAAGTATACCATAGATCTCCCTATAGTACGTGTCTTGTTTCCATTCACCCCTAATCTTTTCACACAAATGGCCTCTTTCTAATTTGGCTTTGTACATACCATCTAAAGACTCCTTTTTCAGGGACCAATGCCTGTAAAGGAGTGCAGATTTTTTGAGGCTCAGATTCTGCAAAATATAATCACATAAATTCTACACAAATATATATATAAAACCATACATATATTCAGGCAATATACAACAAACGGAAGTGCATGGATGATTCACTAAAGAAATAAATGAGTGTGAAATTCATATCCCTAAGTATGGGCTAAACTTTACTTTCCATGGCCAAACTCAATGTCTGTGAAAGCAAAAACTCCAGTGTTACCGCATCAGTGGTGGCTGTGGCACATAGTAACTACAGGCTCTTGCCACCACATAATTTTTATTGACATATGTGCGATGTGACAGAGAATCTCAGTACTAGTAACCAAATATCAGAGTAAGGCATGGCCATTAGTCAGCACCTGGGGGACAGCCTATCCTAGGCTGTGAAGTGGCTTCGGTAACTGGACTACCTTTCCAGTTCTTCCTTTTGTCATCAATTTCTTATGAAAGCATTAACAGAAAATGCTTTTCTGTGATTATTTTTCTTGATAATTATGCTGATTTAAGATTTTATTTTGAAGAGAAAGGAAACAAAACATTCTGGTATCATCAGAATGTCATATTTCTTCCACTATTTCCAGATTGAAAAGTTTCCTCTTTAGAACTAATATATTTTTGCACACCTTTAAAAAAAACACAGTCAAAACAAAACATTCAAATTATCCTGAAGCAGTTACTTTCAGTTACTTTTTTTCCCCCATAGGACAAATAAAAATAAAATATATTTATAAAGATAATAAAAAATAATAAATATTTTATCCTCTTTGAGAACAGGAGAAAATTATGAGATACAATCTCATAACTGTCCAGGATAACATAGGAATGAACTCTGATAAAGCAACGATAACTCAGAATAATCCAAAAAGGATAACCCCAGACATATGTGAAATAGGTGATAAAAATTTGCTACAAGAGCACAGCAGCATTCAGAAAGCTCATGCACAATGCTGTCTGTGAAGTACAAAGATGTGGGACTGCCTCTGACCAGAGTAGTAATTCCTCATAGCAGCATTGTACAAACACATYTTTATTGATTCCTGATCTCAGCTAGTTCCTGCAGAGATGACATCACCTCATCAACACTCACAATGCTGTTAACATATAGCCTGGATT
This sequence comes from Rhea americana, assembly GCF_003343005.1. Lineage (NCBI taxonomy): Eukaryota > Metazoa > Chordata > Aves > Rheiformes > Rheidae > Rhea > Rhea americana. Next base: position 11,127,212 of record NW_028186645.1, read on the forward strand.
AACAGCCCACCTTTAGGGAATGGAGGATAAGCACAGCAGAATCTCTGACAATGTGGAAAATCTGCTTCCCATCTAACTTGTCTGGTGCAAGTGATTAGTTTCCACGTCAGCTGTGAGAAAAGCKGTGGGTGGAGGTGAATTAAATCCTGTACGTTAGCAGGCCATGTTACACCTGATCTATATGTAAYAAACATCCTTCTTCCAAGTTCTTCGATTGAATTTAAAATTCAAGTTCAGCACCAGCTATTTTGTGGCTCCAAGCAAAATAGATTTTGCCTCTCCTCTGCTCAATTGAAATGAGCTCCTCATGCTGACCACTCAGCCGCTGGGTTGTACAAAATTGCTTGGAAGATCTCAAGCAAATTACTGAAATATCATCACAATTAACACTGCATTAACAATGATGTGCCTGTAATCGCTAATTAAGGGTAGGAATTGTGCTCTGCCCAGCTTGCCCAAAGCATTGTCCAACCTTGTCAAAATAGCTGTGCTTTTCAGGGGAACCTGATACTGCACAGTGTGGAGAAAATGTCCTGCCACACGGTACTCTGCTCACAAGGACAAGCTTTTCCCCTGTCTTTGACTTTGAGAATAAGCAGTTCTCTCCCTTTCTGTGGGAAACAGAAGGTCAGGGAACATCTGCATTTAAATGGAAAMCCGTTAGTAGTGTTAACAGGAAGAGCAGCTCATAATTAGGGATTATTAGCCGAGCAATATGGAATGATTGATACGGAGTTAAAGCTAATGACTTTAAAGATGATTAGGCCATTTTGTCATTCATTGTTTACTCTGTCTATAGACACAAAAATCCATTCATGTAAACCACTGCAGAGCTCTGTGTGATACTGTGTAAGGTAGGAAAGAGAGTGCAAGCTGTGATGCTGTGATACACTCTAAACGAAAGCTGTCTTGTGATATATGATTAATATGCAGGAGATATATGTTGAAACTGAAGTGAAAGCATGGGATTTATTTAGGTAAGCAAGCACAATGAGGAATTGTTTTCAAAAACAAAAACTTTTTTTTTTCATTCCATTTGAAGCAAAGTTTGGAAAATGATGAGACAAAAACATGCAATTAAAAAGACAAAAACATTCTGGTTAAGATACTTGTACATAAATGAGGGGGCTCAAGATTATCCCTTCTAATGGGGATCCAGTCTTGAGACTTGATTCAACATAGAACCAGAGTACCCACTTGTACCTTTGCAAACAGTAGCTCTTAGTCACCTGCTTAAGATAAGCATGTCCTTACATGCTTCTCTGAATAAAGAAAAACTTACGTATATAAGTACTTTTCTGAATTAAATCTTCAACAGAGACATTTGAACAATCATAGTTGGATCCTGAATTAATTCAGAATCAGCAGAATTGCTTGAAAATGGGACAACTCTGCCCACTTCTAACAACTAGCAAAAACCAGCAAGAACTAATTGTTCTATGTACACCTCAAAGGGTGAGAGATATCTTTCCAGTCTTCCTTATGGACTCTTTATTGCTTAAGATGAGCAACCTCACAGTTGCTTTATGCCCTGGACTCAAGAAAACATATGAGGCATGGGGCAGATTTCAGCACCACACATTAAAGTTTCGCACATTTCCACAGTAGAGGAACAGTCAGTGGGAGGTGGCACATTGGAAGGCAGCACACCAGAGGGAGAAGGGAAATGGCACAGAGCAACCTTGGGAGGTCATCCATCCATACTGCAGTGCCTTACAGGAGACAACTGGGTAATAGAGGCTGGTTAATTTATTTAGAAATTTCTCATTAATCCCTCCCTTCCTCAGCTGCCTCTCTATTAAAATGTGATAAATGTATTCTGTCATTGCCAGTTCTAGCCTGTCCCCTTAGTGAAATGAAGATGCKTCACACTGGCCTGGGCTCAAGATAGAGATAATTGTACAGGGGGGTGAGGAAGTGTTTTAGCACCTGACTGCAGAGCTGCTCTACCAGTACTAGAAATGGACTCTCCCATCGTCCCATTGCTTTAGAAGACTCTGCAAAGAAAACAAGAGGAAGATGGAAAATACATCTTGTTTAGTGAAAATACTCTACACACACTTCTTATGTAACATTTTATTGTAACGTGTATATGACTATTTGGGAGCAATGAAAGTGAGTGATTTGATACTGGGATCAGATTTTAGTGTAGAATAGGCCTTCCCATTTTGATTCCTACTTGTGGCCACACTATAGCCCTTGCACAGAGGACAGGGCTACCTACTAGAGCTACCTTAAGGTGTATACGCTGGCATGATCTGGGCAGTTACCATCTCTTCCTACTCATGAAGATGACTGGCTGCTCTGGCTGTGCAGAAGGGACATGTCCAAGGGTCAAGTCTTTGACCTCCCTCCTGGACTTCTGCTCTGCAGGGAGCATGCTTCAGGGAACACACTCTGCTCCCAGCCTATGCACCGTACCAATAGCTCTGAACAAGGAGTCTGCGTAGGAGGTGATGCCTTATGCATCTCTGTGAAAGAAGCAAGGAGGGTCATCATTAAATCCTTCAGACCAAGCTGTGATGTTCTTACTGTGACTYACCATGAAAAACTGAACCATAATAAGAAAAAACACTAGTAAAGATTAAAGTAGAGAGCAGATGTAGGGATCGTATATGTAGGATTCTAGATGTAGGATTGTTCTTCTACCTCTCACCTTACCTCTGACAGTAGAGGGGAAGCTGACTGAAATTTCAGGTTCTGCTTTCCTTCTTCTCCTTGCATGTGCAGAAATRTACTTCTAACTTCTGTTACACACACACACACTTCCACCAGGCATTTAATTTTTGAAAGGCATCTCATAGGTCATAATGAACCTGACTGGAGAATTTGACTGATTTTTCTTTTAGCACTTTGCCCTCTTAAGCTTGAGAGCACCTCAGAGCTGCTGCTACTTTTCACAGTCAGCTAAGCTATGCATTGATGTCTCTCCAGCAGCATTTGAATTCAGTTTTGTGCAAGACAGAAGCATCTCCTAGATGTGCTGGATTTCAGTGCAGTAAGGAAAGAAAAGCAGGAACCTATGAAATRGGTAACTTGAGAAATAAATGATCACGTTTTACCCAGCCTAACTTAAGTCAGTGGTAGCATAAATAAAACAGTCCTCTCTCTCCCTAAGTAATTCTCCTGACTTCTTTTTCTCAGAACAATTACTACCGGAGATTAGAGCTAAAAGATAATATACTTCTATTTTTATTGCATAAATAAGTTATGCTTCATTTATACCAGAAAGGCAGCCACATCTGGGGACAGTTTTGGTATTCTCCATTGTCCAGTGATGCAATAGTTGGGAGAAAATTAAAATAAGACAAAATGAACTACAAAATATAAAATATACTTGAATCATGGCCATTTCTCACACATTCCACTCCCCAAAATGGTCCTTAAACAGAAGCATAGAGCCATTCTATGTGTGTATGCTAAGACTAGAAGTCAGGGCCATGAGCATGTGTGCAAATTATACTGCATATGTGGACAGAATCCCCCAAAGGAGAGTCTGCCCAGGAAACATGGGTTTGTAGCTACAGAGGGCAGAGATGCGATCATGCCTTGATGCCTTGATTTGTCAAAGAAAATCGGTTGTTTACATTTCTTGACAGTACTGGCCTCTGTATGTATTTATTTTGAATAAGCAGTTCCATTTTTATTCTAAAATACCATGACCAACATGATCACACCACTTYTGTCCTCTCTCCCCTTTTATGGAGTAACAGAGGTTCCACAAGTGGGTATGAGAACAGGCAGTGAATTAAAGACCATAAAAAAAAAGAGAGAGGGAGAGAGAAACAAAACATTTTCTGTGACATTATATCCTTATTCTGTGAACRTATGCACACACAAGAAGTACTAAATGATGGGGTTGGGTTTAGCTCTGTTGGTTAGAGCGTGGTGCTAATAGTGCCAAGGTCACGGGTTCGATCCCTGTATGGGCCASTYGCTTGAGGGTTGGACTAGATGATCTGCAGAGGTCCCTTCCAACCTTACYGATTCTATGATTCTATGCATAGCACCARCGTGAAAGGAAACTTTACATATTCACGTGTGTATGTGAGCACRTGTGTATATCTACATTTATATTTTAAGTAAAGCTTCTATCATTTGCACTAAATTCAGCGATTCTGACTGGAGGTGTAAGCCATGGCCAATCATACTCCAGGACAAGCTGCAGCTATTACCACCTTGMGAAATTACCATTGCCACAACCACTAACACATTTTTCCAATTAGTTTGAGGGAGGAAATAAGACATTTTTCTTTGTTTATGCCTCTCTCTCTTCCTCTCCTTGCCCTTCCATTTTATGCTTCCTGATCATACTCAGGAGGTTGTCAGGTTCCCTCATGCACACTTCCTGCTTCACCAAACAGGAATAAACTGTTACTGCTTTGTTTGAAATGACTCCTGAGAAATTTGATTCATCTCACCAAAATGTGAATAACTGTAGTATKTGATTCTTGGCTTCCTCCTCAGGGATCCTTCTGAGTTAAATAGTTATTGAATTTATYCTGACAAGGATTGCCAAAGAAAACTTTATTTGAAAGACAGGAGGAACAAACTGTTTGCCATACTGAAAATAGTCTGAAATACTATAAAGGGAGAGAAAAAGTCCTGTGGAAGGTGGAAATCTGGGACAGACAAATCAGACCATAAATTAAAAGATCCACACAGCAGTGGGAAACAGGAAAGCATAGACTACGCCAAACATATCAAGGGAGAACATTACACACACTGACCTCAAATATCATATACAGCAGGCATTTGTAAACCACCTCATACTTCAAAGGCCCTCATCACACTAAGCTCAACAAGTCYGCCCTGGAAGGGAAGAGGGTGTGACTCAACACTGAACTTAGGTGCAGTGTATGAACCTAAGATATAGGTATCTTCAGGCCCAYGGAGCCAATCTTTTATTTCTAAACTAAGGCTACTGCATTTACCATTTCAAACACCAAGAACATGGCTTTAAGTCAGAAAAACAGGGTTATCTTGTTTTAACAAGTCCACTTAATTTATGTCTTTTAATCACWCAACATCCATGCTGGTGAAGAGGCAAAAAGCATGGCAGAAGCAGCACTGTTCTGAGAAAAGCAGCCCATGCTCCATCAACACAASTACTAAACAGGTTCCTTGAATAACAGTCAAAGTGCTAGTGAGGTGCACCAAGTGAGATGACTTTAAATTTCACCCTCACTTACAAAGTACAAAGCTCAGATGTGATTTTCTTCCCTTCTGGTTTCTAGTTGAATAAGAGGAGCATAAGTACTAGAGAGAAAGTTCYTCTCCAGGTGTTCTAGCACAAGTTATCTGTAAAAGGTATCAGAGATTTTACAACAAAGCCTGTTTTCCRTTTTGACTTAGCTGTAAAACTGGTAGGTGGTTCCCCTAAATTGATTAACATCACACTTTGGCCTGCACATAAACTGAGTGTCACCTACCAATAGTAATGATGCAGTAACAAAAGCCTACTAGAGAATCCCTTTCTTAAGTGAGCTAATCAAGTAATAGCAGAGAGCATCCAGTCCTCTTGCTTCAAGTGACCAAGAGCTAAAGGCTTTCAGCTTTATCTCAGTATCCTATCTTTTCAGAAATTTGTTATTAAATTAGCTATAAAATGCATACATATATACCACTGAGGTATAAGAATTCTCTCCATTTTTGAAGCAATACACATTGCCACAATAGTCATGAATGGCAGATATCGTACTAACTGAGACACTTCAGAATTTTACTGCCATAGAATTAGAATGGCTCACAATCTGACTAAAGTATGTATTMTCTTCGTATATAAAGAATTGCTATCGTCACCCTGGAACTTATCCTGAAGAGAGGGAAACAACACACCTTCAAATATGGGACTCAATACCTGCTTCATTCTACTTACTAAAACATTATATGGACACCTATATCCTATTTGAAAGCATCCACAAGAACCCTGACTTACAACAGCTGATTCTCTGGCTGTCAGGTGTTTCATGTGGCTTGGATGGCTTCTTATCTCCACTCTCATGGCTTTTCAGAGTCCCTGTCCTTGACTAGTAGCTTCTAGCTAACATCGCTTCCTCTAYGCTCACAAGTGAGTCATTTTCTCTGCCAAGAGGAACTGGTAGTGGCCTCCCAAAACATGTTGCAGACAATGGGTTTTCATTTCTCCTGTGAAGTTTCTGCACCAGTTGACACAACCTRTAAGAACTCACAGATTCTGTCAGAGATCGTGCTGAGAACCCAGTGGTGAGAGAGACCTATCCACAACTGCAGACTTTCTATGCTACCTAACACACAGTAAGGCACATGAGGACAATGTAGGGTTAAAAGACATGTAACAGAGCTAGACTCTGTGTGTGGAGATCTTGCGCCTTCACTGAAGTTTAGTCAACTAGCAGGATCGACAAACCATCGTCGAAGTGGTAACACTGTGCTGCTTCTGCCATGCTTTTTGCCTCTTCACCAGCGTGGATGTTGTGTGATTAAAAGGCAGGCATTAAGCATACTTGTAAACAGCGGTAAACATTTCTAGCTCAGTTGACCCTGCTTTTCTGACCTACCTGTATTCTCCCAGTGTTCTTACAGATTTGCACCCTACCTCATTTCTCWTGCATTCCCTGCTCCTACCCAGTTAAAGAATGCTCAGCATGTTCTTAGCCCCTGAAAAACTTCCTCCTTTGGGAATAATTAGAAATGTCAGCAGTACTTTCTGATAAGATAGAAGCACAGACCTCTGGGGAAAGAGAAAGGGTAGGAGTAGTGCTTTCACTGAGACTGGAGATATGAAGATGTGACAGGCAAGCCCACAGAACCTGATTTCTTCCTACTTCTTGGAATTATTTCTTACCCTTCTACTGAGATGTAGCCTGGCTGCTGATAACTTTAAATAGCTGCACAGTTCTGTATAGTTCTATGACACATTCCGTTCCTTTTCCAGAGGTTTTCATTAGGATTTCAAGGCATCTCTTTGAAGAGTTATTTGTGCATCAGAGAACTCGTGACAGTGATCAGAAAATGAAGGCCTTTAAGCTATCAGTGGAAAGAAGGGAGAGAGAGAGATCCTAGATCATATTTTGGCAGATTTGTGATAGGAGTCACATATGAAATGAAAAATCAAGATCAGGATTAGACATGCTTTCAAAAGAATTAGTTCATCATATACAAACGCTATACTCTGCTAATACAGGCAATTTCCATAGAATAGTCTCCTAGAGTATCCCTCACAGTTAGGAGTTTCCTGTTCACATTCATCCAGGAGCATGAAAGGGAGTGCCAGAATGGGAACAGGCTAGGGGGTTTATGGGACATCTATGTCCCTGGTGAGTTTAGAAAATTCATGTTAGGGACTACCCTCCGACCTCCCGTATATCTACTAACCGTAAGTAGAAATGTGAGGCAACGTCCTGAACCAGTGACTTGCTGAGCAATGGAGCGATGATGTAAAAAGAAAAGAGTGGCCTTAGCCACCTTCCCCCCTAGACTACAACATTCTCATGTTTATCATCACTTTGTCAAATAAGAACTGCTTTTTTTAGCAAAAGACATTAAAAATAGCACCTTTTCTATCATAGAGCAATATTAAGAGTACACAAAAGAGTAAGACCAGCCATGCTGGATCAGATGACGGGTCCCTCGCTGCTGATACCTAGGCAGGAGTATAAGAATGCAGCAAAAAAAATCATTTTTCCTCAGTGCCTCTCCCAAGCTTTAGCTGTGGGAGGCTCAGCAACTTCTGAAGTCAGGTATAGTTTCTGTGAATTTGGTGTTTCTCAATGGATTTCTCTTCCAAGAACTTATTCCATCATACCTTAAATCTATGCATGCTTTTATTATCCATCTGCGGCAAGGATTTTACAGCTTAACCAGTCATTAATTAGTGAAGAAACATCTCATTTTCTTGCTGGTCTTCCCACACATACACTATAAACCTCTTTCATCAATCACCTCTGTTTTCACAGACTCACACATGGCTTGGGAGTGGAACAAACCTATCTTACTGTAGCTTCCTCGCCTACTTCCTCATTCATACAGGATAGATAAATACCAGGCCAGGCCCCTCACCAAACATGCCATCAAGGGCATTAATCATGAAGCAAAACTTCACATAGCTTTTTTACCAAATATTTCTGATAAACATTGGTATAGACACCACTAATACCGAATAGCACCCTGGTGCATTTTCTGTGGCTTTACATTCGTTCTGGAGGTTGACTTTGGAAGATTAAGTTTGATCTCTTAAGGATCACAAGGCAAGAGAGGTGACATTTCCCAATGCATCAGAAAAGACCAACTAAGAATGGCCTGCAGATTTAAGTGATACTCTGGAATCCTATGCACAGCATCAGTTAATTCTATCTCATGAAATCTCCCAGCTGCCTCTTTCTGTTAGATTTGTAGACTATGCATATGTGGTGATCTGGTAAAACACAGAGTTGCCACTACCTGTGGATCACTTTGTATGTGGGTCAACCCTGTTATAAACTACTGTCTCTGTAGCCTGCCTCCCTCTGGGGCTCTGTTCTGTGCTCAAAGGATTCAAGGTTCAGCTCTGATCTGACACGGTTGTGTCACCCTGAGAAGCTGAGACTTCTGAGATTTCTGAGGAAATCACTAAACTGTGAGAAAGAGCTGTGAGAAAGCCTGCAGAACAGAGCCATGCAAGATAAGAAAGGTAAAATTATGCATAAAGGTAGGATTGCTGAGACACAGCTAGTAGCTAGCTTATGTATTCAAGAAGAAAAATACAAAATTGGAGAAGTATAAAATTCTACAAGAAAAAGCAAGCAGACAGCAGCTCACCAACATAGAGGATCTGTTCTAAGGAGTAGCAGGGCCCTTCCCCTCCCAACTGATGTCTGCTATTCCAGGAGTCTTTGAGTGTTTTTTCAGGATGGTGAGCAAGCCAATGTTTAGCCTAGCAGCTTCTTAATTCCTAGCTTTCTCTTGTGTGGATTATCCAAAAAACGCTTACTTTATACTTTTAAGTTCTGCATATATTGCTTGCAGAGTCTCTTTGCTCACAACTAAGAACACCCAAACAAAGCATCCCTATGAGGAGAGGTAATACTATTCAAGGTAGCAATAAATAACTCAGAACATGCAGCACGTTGGCAATGAACCAGGCTTTACTACTTGGAACTTTTTAAGTAAATAAGACTCTTTCCAAACCCAAGATTTTTACTCAGCATCTCTTTTGTTTGCACAGTGACTGTGCGCAGATAACAGCCATGCTTTCAGGCCACTATCAACACTGAGAAGACAGAGGTATAATACCTGCAGATTTTATAGTCAAAATATGTTTAGGGAGAACCAATGTAAGAAAATGGAATGTTTTTGAAAATGAACACTACTTTACTAAGGAATAAAAAAAGAAAAAAGAAAAGAAAAGAGAAAGAAAAGGTAAGACACAGGGCAATTGTCATTCTAATGTACCCACAGTCATCACACGGAATTATCTCTGTCATTTGGGATAACATCGTAATGCAGCACTGTCAGAGGATCAGTGTCTCCTGCTCTGACAATAAATGGTTTGGCTGTTATGTAGCAGCAGATGATCATCTGCCTCAAGTACATTAATGTTTTAGTCCCTTCTCAATATCTTTCAGCTCACAGAAACATTAGAGCTCTCCTCATAGTGAATTTCCTAGTGAAGTGTCTGTGTGAAACAGAGATGTGTGTCGCATGGTGGCAGAGAGAGGAGAAGGTGCTGTTTCATGTCTCAGCAGGGACTGTTACTTAGGGGCTATAACTTAGTCATATATGCAAAGGGGATGTGGAAAACATTGCTACAAAAATCCCATCTACTTAATAATTAATTTTGTAAGAACAAGCATGCTCTCTTCTCACAAAACAAAAACAATGTTTTCCCTGGAAAACTCATAWCTCCACGCTTTCCCTTTACTACATTCATCCGTGAGATCCACTGGAATCCTCTTGCAGCAGCTGGCTTCAAATACCCCTGAGCTGTGGTTATTCCTGTATACAAGGAGGACCTCAGCCAGCTATTAGCCATGGAGGGCATGTGTCACTTAGGAGAGGCATATAAAAACTTGCCAATTCCTTATGGTATCTGCCAGCTTGCTTTCATGCGGTTTTCCAAATATGATTCTTCAAGATGCTCCTGGATAATCACTGTGTATGGTCATGAGAGAAAATCCACAGAGACATTAAATCTTAGCCTCAATACATGCTTGAAAACATCGTTACTGTCTATAATTTATTTTTATTCTAGAAATAAAAGGAAGAAAACAAACGTAGTATTTAATGAGCTTTTGTCTTGTACAAAAGTATAAGAATRCAGACACTGGATGTGGAGACATACGCAACACAAGGCACCAGTCTCCAAGCCCATGGCATCCCACCTGGGACTTCTGACTTTGATGAAAAGTAATGAGAGTTTGGCAATTCTGGCCAAGTATCCGAGTGTTCTTGTAATTGCTTCACAACCCCCCAGCCAATCTGCCACAAATGTATGTCTGGAATAGCAGAGTCCCAGAGCTAGAGCAGCAGGGTTGATGTTAAGTCAAAATTGACTTTCACAGCTTCTGGCTACACTGACCCTCATTGTTACAGCCAAGATGGAAAGCTCTACCAATAAAAAGTATAAAACTTCATCTTCCAAGTGCTAACACAAACTGAAGGAAAAAATGCCAGCACATTAGACCCTCAGCATCTTTAAAATGGATAAGAACTTCCTTGACAGACTTCAGCTAATGATCTTTGAATAGTCATTCTCTTGTCTTTATGTTATAGAAACTAAAGTCCAATTATAAGGGATTTGAGTTGAAACGTTTCACTTACAGATTTGATGCCCCTCCTGCGAAGCATCTGGGAGTTCTATTGGCCACTTTGGCTGAATCAATTCAGGGTCAAGGCTTCTAAGTGCCTCCTCCCAGAATGATGAGCTGGAGCTGGGCCAGGCCATTTCCTTTGCAGAAAAAGATGGAGATGAGATGAGGCAGAGTAGGGAAGGGAAATGGGAGCTACAAGAGCAGGCCTTGCTATTTCTCCCGGAGGATGGGGATTTTTGCTGGGAAAGGCCATCAACCCAGCAGTGGCAATCTTATCTCCCTCAACAGGGACCTTCTCAGGCATCTAGCACAGGCAGCAGAGGTAGTGATGTTATGCTGCTAGCAACAACTGTTGCTTTAGTAATAGCCCACTTTCTCTGTTCCTTTTTTTGATCCTGCACTGAGGTATTTCTGACTCATCGGAAAGGACTGTTGAGAAGTAGCTGAATATTATTTCAGGCTCATATGATATCATTCAGCTATGAGTCTCTGTTGCCCTATGAGGATCCTTTAGTGAATGGTAGAGTTGGAGGCTGAATGAAGACCAAACTTAAGCAGAAGACCTAGCAGACAACTGAGTTCCTGTTTATTTGGGGATTCTTATTCATAATTTGCAAGTCATTCTGATCTGAAAACTATTTTTTGTGTGTGTGAGAGATTAATTTTCAGGCAGATCTTTTCCCTGAACTGGTTCCCTGTGTGCCCACTACAAAACTAAATGCCAGTACAGAGGGGAAAGCAGGAACATATGGTACAAGGATAACAGGAACTGCAGCAGTCCAGATGTTTTATCAGCTTAAGCTGCCATTGAGACACACATACAGTTGTATTCACTGCTTTACCAAACTACTATGTTACAGTCTTTYAGACTAAATTTAAAAATTTCCATCTCTACAGTAGAAAACACCTTATTGGTGATCTACACTGTCAGGCCTCAAAGAGCTCCCATGGAGTACATATGCTTCAGGGAAACAAAAACATTTATGCAGTCTCGATCAACACTAAATAAAACTATGCAAATATAGGCCTTTCAACTCTTTCAGTGAATTCCATTTCAGGGTTTTATTTAGGAAGAATTTTATTGTAAAAAAAATGAGCACAGAAAGCAATGTAACACACTTGATTGATAAATGATGCTATGTGAGCCTGTCATAGGTGCTCAGAGTTTGTGTACTCTACTTTTGATGTATTTTACACCCAAATAATTGAGAAATAACTTTTTCATAGATTTTTCATGGCAAGAGAATATGAGACAACTTAACGGTAGACTTTCTAATAGGAAAAAATATTGAGAGAAAGTACAAAGATGGAAGTACAGGCACATTCCTTACCAGAGGTTGCTGCTTTTCATCAGTAGCAAAGCATTAAATATGGTTTCTAAAGCCTTTCAATACTTAGTAGCTGAAGATGCCATTTTCTATACTGAAAATTATGGTCTTTCTCTTTTTACTACTAAGTTTTGTGACTTACTTCCATTTCCAAAATGTTTATTAAGAGAAATAGGAGAGGTAAAGGTCCATCTGTCCATCTTTTATTCACTCAACCCAAGTAATCACTTGAATACATTAACTGGCCAAGGTAGGAACTTCTTTTTAAACTGATCTTGATTTCCATAGACAATTTTGAGCCTATAAGTTATATGCACATTTGCTTTGAGAGTTTATCATTCACAGGACGTGGTGGGTAACCTGAATCACATGGCATCCTATTTGCCCCCTGACTAAGTGAAATTGTTTAAATAAGCGAATAAAGAATACAGAAATATTTCTATGTATACGCATGCACCTGCTCACAACCAGATATTGCTGATCATCTTTAGAATAGCCTTTCTCCAGACATCCAGTTGCTTGAATATGCGTGAATAGCAAGAAGTGATATGGGTGAGCTAAATCACCATCACGCACTTGAACACTTGTGACCCAGTTGTCTTGACTGGCTCCATGTTTTAACAGCCACTCCATCTCAACGTTTTCTAATATGCTCAACACCGTGATATGCAGCACATTTTTGGCTCACTGCATTGCCATGGAGCAGTATGTTCCTTGTTACGAAAGGCTTGCTGGCATTTGTGTTCTTGCAGAGTGGAATAAGCAAGCAATAAGCCAGACTCCAAATCAAGACATAACAAAACAGGAAACCTAACTCATTCCTCTCACAAGGTTTAGCTCACTGGGGATTCATTTATTTTTTCCAAACCTAACCTGAAGCACGAGCAATTACTTGTGGCTAGTTACACAAGTGATTTGCAGCTAACGACCCAGAATCTCCCTTTTCAACTTCTGAACCAAGTATAAGCTTAAGTGAATGCTGATTCTTGCTTCTTTTGGTGTAGTATGGCACCACAAATCATAACTTTCCCAGGCTCTGTCTAGGCTCTTTTGTAGGCTGCCAGCAATAGGCAATAGCTCTTTACATAATTTCTCACAATGTCAAAGGAGCATTAACAGAGGCAGACATGGTAACGGACTACTCTTTTCCAGCTGTGCAGGAAGCCTATATTTTCTCTTGATGCATTCACACTGGAGTAAGAGGATACTGAAGAAATCCATGGATTACAACTGTCGAACGGAAGCTGTTCTAATGAAATGAAATGGAAGATAACTTGGATTTGCCATGCTAGTTAGATCCCCAAAAAAGAAATTACTCATATCCTCTCTCCAACCAACTGGACTACACAAGAACTTTTACAGATTGGCAGATATAAGAAATGAGGAAGGCCCATTAGGGCTGCCAGTGCATTATGCCTTCTCTGGCACTAGCAGGATTGCTGCCAACAGTAGATTCCTTGGTTCATCAGGTAGTCTAGTTTTAAATGGGCCAAGTAATAGGGTTGCTACAGTAGCTTCCTCTGGGGAAATGACTTCACAGTCCCAGTAAATCTCATCATTAAGAATGCTTCCTAACATTCACACTGAATTTTCGCAGGCTTTGATCTTCACATACAAAGACAAATTCAGTTAACTTTTCTTTTTTCCTTTTTTTCTGCAAATCACTATCAAGACAAAAGGTAGAGATTGTAAAATCCTTCTAGGAAGGATTTGGTGATTGGGTTTTTTAGTAGCTCTAATCCCACAGAAGTGCAGGAATTGTTTCTCTCTTCAACCATCTCCACTCAATCAGCTATGCCTTGAAAGTTCAGCAATACTACCACACGTTCTATCCTCATATTCTCAGTGATGCTACTGTCATCAGCCCTTTCTTTCTTTAACCCACTACTATATACAAAGCATGGCTTTAATACCTAAATAATTTTCCATTCCCAACGCATTAGGCCTTTGTGAAATGTTGTTCAAATCCTTTCTAAAGACTTACTTCCTCATGAGACCATAAACATTAATCTTYATCAGTGCATGACATGTACATAATCTGATGAGACACACAGATAGATAGATGGCATCATAAGTTAACATCTCCTCAGGGACCTCCCAGTGAGGGTTTTCCTGTTCGGATGTAGTGACTTTAAATTCCCCTGGGTATAGCCTCTCATTATTTACTTGTTGCAGAGGGCCAATCCTTTATTCRCCAGATAATAAATAACAACATTATTAATGCACAGATGATATGAACAGACTTTTAAAGAAAATAAATGCAACCAACTTGCTGTGGCTGCAACCAGTACTTGTCATGTTTGTCAGATGTCTGTCTCATTTCTTCTTTCTTCCAGGAGGGCACAAGTCAACAGCAACAACAAAACCAGATAATGTAGTTGTGGCTGGCACTAGAGTCTGCATTTCATGATCTGTGTCTCTCTTATTAATAATATAAAAGGTAATATTATGCTTTTGGGGGAATATTGTACTGGTGTCATCCAAAAGAGTCTGGTATTATTTKTGTGCAATTGCTATCCATCTTTCTGTCTTCTCCAGGCAATGTCCTCTATGACTCCAGTCATGTGAAACCCAGAGTGTCAGCTTGAGGGTGAATAGGAGTGACACCGCCACTTACTCAGAAAGGCATATTTGAGCTTTTATTTAAWCTTGTCAGCAAACATAAAAGCTTCTCCTTCAGTTTGCAACTTTTCCTTCTGCATCTTTCTTGCTTATGCTGTTCTCCTCCTTTTCATGCTGTCCTCTTTCAGTGAAATTGGCAACCACTCTAAGAAGGAGGAAAAAAAAAAAAAAAAAAAAAAGTCTGTTTGATGTTTTGGGCTCATGAAACAGAATAACAGATGGTTGCAGAGACTAACAGGAGACCTTTAGAGATGATCTTGAAAAAAGAGGGCGAAAAAATGCTTTTAAAACCACCACTATTAACACAAAAAGAAAGAATAAAAAGAATCTTATAATCTGCCTMTAAAATAAGATGTTCACTGTAGAAGCACAGGTTTGTATTGTATTACCAGTAGCCTCATGGTGGGCAAAGCTAAAAAATCTCAGATCTGACATAGGCTAAACTCARGAGTTCAGCTGACTTGTAGGATCGTGTTTAGCTGTACTAAATCATGAATTCAAGCTCTAGCACAACATGATTTCATCTAATACAATATTTTAATGCATTAAATTGTGCTTACTAGGACAGAACAGAATGAAAGAAGCCCTGTTACCTCTATGACTGATCATTCACAAACTTTTTAAAATGTTTGCTTAATTTCTTATATTGTGCAATGCAGCACRGAGATTTTTGACTCCAAGAGTCCACAGAATCATAGAATCAGTAAAGTTGGAAGGGACCTCTGGAGATCATCTAGTCTAACCTGCTTGCTCAAGCAGGGTCATCTAGAGCATGTTAGACAGGGTTGCATCCAGGCAGGCCTTGAAKATCTCCAACGAAGGARACTCCACAACCTCTCTGGGCAACCTGTTCCAGTGCTCTGTCACTCTCACAGTGAAGAAATTTCCCCTCACGTTCAGGCGGAACTTCCTGTGCTTCARCTTCTGCCCATTGCCTCTTGTCCTGTCACACGGGGCATCTGAAAAGAGTTTGTCCCCCTCCCCTTGACACCCTCCCTTCAGGTACTTATAGACATTGATAASATCCCCCCTCAGTCTTCTCTTCTCCAGGCCAGACAGGCTGAGCTCTCACAGCTTTTCCTCATAGGAGAGATGCTCCAGCCCTCTGATCATCCTTGTAGGCCTACACTGGACTCTCTCCAGTAGCTCCATGTCTCTCTTGCACTGRGGAGCCCAGAATTGGACACAGGACTCGAGATGTGGCCTCACCAGGGCTGAGTAGAAGGGCAGGATCATMTCCCTCGACCTGCTGGCAACAGTCTTCCTAATGCACCCCAGGAGACCATTGGCTTTCTTGGCCACAAGAGCACATTGCTGGTTCACGGTCAGTTTGTCATCCACCAGCACTCCTAGGTCCTTCTCTGCAGAGTTGCTCTCCAGAAGGTCAGCCCCCAGCTTGTACTGGTGCCAAGGGTTATTTTTCCCTAGGTGCAGGACCCTGCACTTGCCCTTGTTGAACCTCATGCGGTTCCTCTCCGCCCAACTCTCCAGCCTGTCCAGGYCTCTCTGAATGGCACCATAGCCCTCGGGTGTATCAGCCACTCCTGCCAGCTTGATATCATCAGCAAACTTGCTGAGGAGGCACTCTGTCCCTTCATCCAGGGCATTGATGAARAAGTTGAACAGGATGGGACTCAGTACGGAGCCCTGGGGAACTCCACTAGCCACAGGCCTCCAATTAGACTCCGCACCACTAACGATGACCCCCTGAGCTCTGCCTTTCAGCCAGTTCTCAATAYACYTCACAGTCCACTCATCTAACTCACACTTCCTGAGCTTRYCTAGGAGGRTGTTATGGGAGACAGTGTCCAAAGCCTTSCTGAAGTCAARGTACACAACATCCACTGCTCTYCYCTCATCTCCCCAGCCAGTCATTCCATCACAGAAGGCTATCAGATTGGCTAAGCAGGATTTCCCCTTGGTGAATCCGTGCTGGCTACTCCTGAGCACCTTCTTTTCCTCCATATGTCTGGAGATGACATTCAGAATGAGCTGTTCCATCACCTTTCCAGGGATGGAGGTGAGRCTGATTGGCCTATAGTTGCCTGGGTCCTCCTCCTTGCCCTTTTKGAAGACTGGAGTGACATTGGCTTTCTTCCAGTCCTCAGGCACCTTTCCAGTTCTCCATGACYTTTCAAAGAYGATGGAGAGCGATCTGGTAACAACATCCACCAACTCCCTCAGTTCCTGTGGGTGCATCCATCTGGRCCCCTGSATTTGTGGACTTCTAGCCTGCCCAGAAGGTCTCTAATCCTATCCTCCTCAACCAAAAGAAAGTCTTCCCTTCTCCAGACTTTCTCCTTCACATGCAGATTCCATGATTCTTGAGAGCTACCCTTAGCAGTGAAGACTGAAGCAAAGAAGACATTCACTAACTCTCCCTTCTCTGTATCCCTTGTCACCAGGGCCCCCRCCCCATTCAGGAGCASGCCCACATTTTCTCTAGTCCTCCTCTTGCTGCCGATATATCTGAAGAAGCCCTTCCTATTGTCCTTAATGTCCCTTGCCAGACTTAATTCCAGCGGGGCCTTAGCCTTCCTCGCTGCATCTCTACATACTCTGGCAGCATTYGTATAATTCTCCCAAGTAGCCTGTCCCCTCTTCCACAGTCTGTGTATTTTCTTCTTCTGTCTGAATTTGGCCAAGAGCTCCTTGCTCACCCATGCAGGTCTCCTGCTCCTTTTGCTGCAGTTCTTAATCATAGGGATGCACTGCTCTTGAGCTTGGAGGAAGTGATGCTTGAATACTAGCTAGCTCTCCTGGACACCCCTTCCTTCTAGGGCCTTAACCCATGAGATTCCACCAATTAGGTCTCTGAAGAGTGTAAAGTCCACTCTCCTGAAGTCTAGGGTTGCAATCCTACTTTTTGCCTTACTTCTTTCCTACAGGATCCTGAACTCCATCATCTCATGGTCARTGCAGCCCAGGCTGCCCACAACCTTCACATCTCTAGCCAGTCCGTCTCTGTTGGTAAGGACMWGATCCAACAGGACACCCTTCCTTGTAGGGTCCTCCACCATTTGTATCAAGAAGTTATCATCAATGCWTTGCAGGAGCATCATGGACTGTTTGTACCTTGCTGTGTAGYCCCTCCAGCAGATGTCAGGGTGGTTGAARTCCCCCAKSAGAACCAGGACCTGTGATCTTGAGGCTACTTCCAGCTGTCTGTAGAGGCCTCATCAACTTCCTCTTCCTGGTCAGGTGGCCTGTAGTAGACACCCACAACAGTGTCCCACATGCTAGCCTGCCCTTTGATCTTTACCCATAAGCTCTCAACGGCCTCCTCCTCCTCCACCAGAGGAGGCAGTTGAGATGCATTCCAGTTGCGCTCTCACATAAAGAGCAACTCCACCACCCCGCCTCTTTGGCCTGTCTCTCCTAAAAAGCACASAGCCATCCATGACAGCGTTCCAGTCATGTGAGCTATCCCAAGATGTCTCTGTGATTGCAATGAGATGGCAATGGGCATAGATGCCCAATGCCTGAGCTCAGCAAGAAAATATTATTAGCAGAGATAAAAGACCTACTATCTAACAAAAAAAAAGAATTTAAATTTGCAGTACATATATAGTCTGATCATTCTTCCTGTATTTCAAAACTCCTCTCTACCATACATTTTTTATTCTAAAATTTATCCTATTTTTAGTTATACATGTCATTTTAGACCTGAAATACTTCTCATTACAAATTTCAGTGAACTAGATGACTTCCTACGAGAACTTTCATTTTAAAAATAAGCATTTTCTGACCAAAACTGAGATCAGTTTTGGATCAGCTGTATGTTGGTATTATAATTTTCCATCCCCAAATTAAAATGAGGCAACATAACAACTCCTACACTGTGGAAAAATATGTCTGTTGTGCATAACAAGAAGGAAAGAAAGGAAGTTCAAAAGCTGATAATCTCTGAGTAACCCTCATTTTGTCTCAACTATGAGACAAAGAGATGTATGAAATACCATGGCACATAACCTTTTCCTTCCCATCTTTGGAATGATCTAAAAGAACATGACCCTGATACAGAAATCAAATGTATTATTCTTTATTTATTTTACACAAAGAAGCTATTTTCCAGAAGAAACTGAATCACAAGTAGTGACTCAGGCTGCTTCCTCCATTTTAGCTGTCAACATCTAGTCTACACTCCTATTACCAACAAGTGCAACTAATTGCACCTGGCCAGAAGAGAAAAAAGATYATGCTTGAGATTTTTCACAGGTCACTCTCTTTGAACTTTACCAGGAGAAATCCAAGAAAATAAACACACAGCAACAGATAACCTCCAAATTCTAAAGGAAAGCTCATGAATACATAAATTCTAGGCAACTCATTATTTCCAGGTGCACATCTCCAAATAATTCATCATTAATAAATTAGCCAGTTGGCCTGGTTTGTCAGCAGCAGAATACTAAAATGAGAGCTTCAAGACAGGTTGTTAGGTAGGACTTCCAGTTTTATTTTAGACCAGAGAAAGAAGATAAAGTGAGAGAATTTCCTCCAAGTAGAGTCTYGCTAAAAACCTAGTAACATAATAAAATCAACTGTATCCTTAAAAAAGTAAAGGAATATTCTTGGTCAAAGACAAATATGCTACCTTCATCTCTTGATCTCAGGAATCAGAACAAGTAAAATAGAAATTGCAATAGGAGTAGCTGAATGTCTTTCAGGGTATAGTAAAAATTTCCTTGCAGACAATTCACTTTTGCTCAGAACGTGATYAGTGAGAACATTTGTTGAATATCTTCACTACTTAGCTTATTTTCTTCATTTTTAAMTGTCCACTCTTCTATTTGATGTAGTGATGATACAAGCTCAAGGTAGAAGGAAGTGACTACTACTTTTATTAATGTTAACAATGGATCACTAAGAATAGGAAAATATTACAAATCTCCCCCAAAAAAATGTTTTCTGGAGAAGGAACATCTACAATGAGTCTAGAGGGATGAAGGGGAAGGGGATGGGAGGTTTTTGGAGCAACTAGAACCATAYTCATTACTGAGAAGAGAGCATGTCATTTAGAGTTATGAATCACTGGATACCCAATGATTTACCCCAAGCACAGATCAGAAGCAATGTTGGAYATGTCCGTCAGTAAAATGAGTTTGCTTAAGTATAAAAGATGCAGCTGGGCAGCATTAGAAATTGGCCAATTCAAACCAGACATTTTGTGTCTTGTTTGATACAACCAGAACATTTTAAATATTGGAGTTAGAAGCATTTTTAGATTATTTAATCCTTTAAAGATTTACTCTTTTTAATCCATGCTTATACAAAAATCATGGACTTTAAGATAAAATTGCATGTGACAATTGTTCTGTGTTTTGATAAAAACAGCTCCCATCAAAACTGAGATCTGATTGTCCTTTTGCACCCAGATTGTTCATTTTATGGTTAACCAAAAATCATTGACTACTTTTGTTTTTATTTCGATCTAGTCTGGAACCAATGCCAACACCTTCTGTTTGACTAAAGCACAATTTTGTGAAAGAATTGTTCCAGAAAGGAGTATACTCTTGCCTTTAAGACATAAAAGAAGAGAGAATCCACCACTATCCTTTGTTCTATTTCTCAAGGATTATTTTTTTTCCTCAAACTTTTCTTCGTATCTAATTTTTTTTTATTATTATTATTATTTTGGCTGCAGTTTATACTTACTGACTCTCATGTTTCTCTCCACTCAATTAAAGAACCCTTTAYCTCAGATATTTTCCTTTCAGGAGGGTACTTATATGCTGCAATCAAATCACTTCTTTAGRAAAACCTAAAGAGATTGTACTCTTAGTTTCTTGGTATAAGGTTTTTGTCCAGTACTTCAATTATTTTTCAAGGTTCTCTTTAAAATGTAGACACTTTAGCTGGACTCGGTATTCCTATATTGGCTCTCACTACTGTTGTGTACAGAGTAAATCCCTCCCTAATCTTACTGTTTACCCTGCTTAGATTTCCAGTGATTGAGGGATTTGTTTTTTCTTTTTTTCTTTTTTCCCACAAGAATGCACTGGGAGTCTTATGCCACTTTGCTTTTCAACTCTAAGCCCTGCAGCTTTTCCTGTGTCACTACTTTCCTGGGAACAAATTCTTATTCTGTAWCTCTTGCCTACATTAATTTTCCTAGAGACATAACACTGACTTAGCTTCTTTAATTTTTTTCCTCACTCAGGAATTGGCCCTATTTACCAGTTAATTCAGACCATTTCTCATGACTGCCCTCTCCTCACTGGTATTTACCATTACTCAATCTTTGTCACCTTTAAATTTGAAAACATCAAGGATTTAAAAGTTATTGCTAAAAAACTGTAAAAAATGCAAATGGCTTGCATCTTGTACCAATCCCCACACAAAACCACCAGAGAACRTCTAAATGTAGGGAGGTAGGTGAGATAGAGACAGAATAGCATGTCTTATTGTTCCCTTAAGCTTGGACAGGAGGTAAGGTAGAGGCAGATTAGTTAAATCCATAGGAAYAGTGTTCTAACTATGTTTTGATTTCACAACCCAAATAATCCAAAACAAAGAAACAGAGAAAAATAAGTAATTATGATTTTTTGTTGTTTCTTTCTTTACCTAAAAGACATTTTTTCATGAAGTTTTTTTTTTCCATCACTGTGCTTCAGAATTAGAAAATTTCTCTTAGTCARTATTTCATATCTTGCATGAGTTCTGTAAAGAGCTGAATCAAAATTGCAGCTGTCCTCTCCCTTTGAGGCATCAGAAATCTGAATCTATATTCTCTACCTTGTTGCAAGGAGAGCCTTTGTATAACAGAATGAAGAACTACACGAATTAAAGAGACAGTGTTGTGAGGRTAGGAAAGTTACTATCAGCACTTTAGAATAAGAAAGTGTATCTGCCACCAGCTKTGAGAGTCTGCAGCTTAAAAGTGAGTCTTAATTGATCTGGATTGAAAGTGAAGATAATTTTATAGGAAAATTGTCACACCCTTGAAAAAAAAGACTCAATCCAAATGAAGGTTTTATAATTCTTATCTTCCCATAATTAAAAGATATATATATAATTTCATGTGACGGTAACCAAAACAGAATCTTTTGGCTTGCCCGCTGCTTGATTTGGGAAAATTTTTCAATATTATTTTCCTTCCAAATAGAGAAAATAAATCTGGCTCTTGCTAATAACTACACTGCTAGAAATGTGGAGTCCTAGGGGKATCCTTCCTCTTGAGACCTAGATGGCAAGCCAAAATGAGTGAGATAAAACACCCTTCTACTCTGGTAGCCTATTTCCA
Organism: Rhea americana; assembly: GCF_003343005.1. NCBI lineage: Eukaryota > Metazoa > Chordata > Aves > Rheiformes > Rheidae > Rhea > Rhea americana. The sequence goes on from NW_028186645.1 coordinate 11,149,174, forward strand.
TCTCTTAAATCTAGTGTTGGCATTCAGTCCCAAGGCGCAGCTTTTATTCTTTGCCAAAGAATATCTTCTATAGGAAACMCATTAGATCAGTTTCTATTCTAAGTTATCTACCAGCATGGAATATCATTGCAATAGGTATATGTCTGCTGGCCTTGTAAAGAAGATTAAACCCATTTGTTTTGCTGGATACCTGCCATATACCTTTAGTCTATTTTGGTACCTTAAGGTAGAACTACTGAAAGGTTGAATTTGGCACATGTGGATGTGATCCAATGTCTTAGAGAGTCTTGAGGGAGGTTCTGTTTTTGGTAGTGGGTCAAAGATATGTCAATGAAATCACAAAGGGTGGAAATCTAAGAGATTTTAATTTGGCTTACTGCAAAATTGCTTGTTACTATCCATATATTTATCTTCAATACTGTTAGGGAAAACAGCTCTGTCACTAAGTAAAAGTTAATGTTTTTAAAGATCTTGATTAGGCTCAGTCCTAACTTGTGCAATCTCTAAGATAAAAGTCGTGACTTGTATTCTCAAAGCTAGGATCTAATTTGGGATGTATCAATTTTTGTGTACCCAAATTGATAGAATTTCCACTGCATTTCCAAAAGGAATATCCTTACCTTCTGCTGTAGCTCAGCATGCTTAATAGTCTTAAAATCTGGTGCTGCTTTAGCTGAAGCTGAGCTCCCAGAACTGAACCACTGAAGTTTAGTGGCCCTATCTGAAAGTCTGGGTGTAAGTCTTCCTGTGTCTGTCATTCTCCACTTCTGAAAAGCATTCAACAATAGTCCATGGCCTCCCTTACACTCACCTCCCCCAGCCTGGCTTAACTTAATATTAATGCAAGTAAATTATTTTAGTCTGAGACCCCAGGGAAATACAGTGATACTGAAACATACTGAATACTGAAACTAATAATACTGAATACTGAAACTGAAACTTTGCTTCACCAGGCAAATAAATGGGCACCTCCCTTTATATCACAGATTTTGTTTTCCATGCAAACATTGGATGTCATTATGAAGTGTCTGGGAAAAAAAATAATAAAAAAGCCAAATATCACCAAACACTTACTCCTGCTGTGTCCTACAAGTAAGGCACTGTACTGCTGCCTGGAGGAGCAGTTAAAATTGTTATCTGAAATCAATGGCTGTAGTTCAACTTACTTTCAAATCCCATCATTTCTGAAGAGTAATGGAGGTTTTAGTTTAAATGTTTAGCTTTCAAAGCCTCTGAGCTGGATGAGAAATATCTTCCCTGCTTAAATTTGCTAGAGTGSTATGTTATTTGAAATAAGAAAGAACAATGTAAAGGGCCAGATACTGCTCTACTGATTCCATTGGACTGACAGTCCAACTGTAAGATGAGGATTTATCTTTTTTTCCTGTGATTCTAGTGGATTTTGAAAAGATATAAATTAAAAAATACTCAATTGATTTTTACTTTTCCTGGTTTTGTTTTGTTTTACTTCCTGCTCTTCACTGTGGTGAAGAAATCTAACAATTTAGTTCACATTCTGTTTTTTATGCAACATTACTACTGCCTTCAGCAAAGCAGGTGGCAAATAGAGCAAGGTTATATTGTAAATCTTGTTGCAGATAAAACTYTTCACTGCTTTCGCTAATGTTCTCAGGTATTCTTCTTCCCGAACACACAGGCAAGAATATGGAGATGCTCACACAGATCCCTTCTCCCAAGATTTTCTGTGTTTTCAAAGCCATTTTGAAATCTCCATTCATTGATCACAGTCAAGTGATACAGAGAAGGGGGGGGTATTTGCCAGCATAAATCTACTGTTTATATTCAGTGCTTGAGTTTGGTGCCTATTCTAGTTTCTAGTTCATATCATCTCTCACACGATCCAACCCTGGCCTTTCTGTCTCCTCAGTAGGTGCTCTGTTTGGCATTGACAATATAGAAAGCCAAGGCTCCTAATTCAGGCTTGCGAGGTAGATTTATGAAATTATACAGAATAAATCTGAACCCTCTCCCCCCACCACATACATATACACTGATTATCCAGTAAAACTTCTTTGATAGTTATCAAATCCTTCAGTGGCATTTTTAGCTGTTTCATCAGGTTTATGACTCAGCCCTCAGCAAATCAGTAGTAGTCTTTCAAGCATTTTTTCCAATATGATGTTTTGTCACATCAGCCTGATAAATTTGGAGACAGATCTATAGCCTCGCTGGAGGGAGAAATCTCCCTCATTATGTCTTTAAGGCATAATATCAAATCTCTTTCTGAAGACTAGGATTTGAATGGAGTATTTTCAACACTGCCAGCAAGGGTCCTGCAGAGTAAAAAGAATTGTCGCAGAACTCTTCTCGGGGATGTGTGTCCATATGTCCACCTGTGATGCACACTCAGCCCTAGGAAGTGAAGGGGAAACAAAACGGAAACTATATATTGATATTAGACAGGTTAAAAAAATATATGAAGGATTTCAGACAAATTGTATTTTTCTGTCTTGTTTAATCTCTTTGGAGGAAGAGAATGGAGATTTGTGCCTGAATTGTTTGCTTTTTTCCTTGTCATTATCCATATAACAGCTTAAACTCTCCCCTTCTTAATCCGAGGTGACTCACAGAGGTTCCCTATCAAACAGATACTATACAACACTATATTAGATTACACACCTTGTCAGAAAATTGGCACTTACTTACTAAACAATAGTGTGTGCTCTGCAACTGTGCTATCATTCTTGGTCTAAGATCTTGTCAGAGCCTATAAATTAAGCAGGATTTGGGCCTGTAGTTACGTGAAAGAGAGGGCTGTAGGAAATACAGGGATGCTGCCTCAACTCACAGGATTTATTTAAGTAAAAATTCTCTTCCACCTGACCCAGGACAGAATTATGATCAGGACTTTGCATTTTAACCTGTGCAATACTGAATGAGCAATGGGCACTCTAGTCTTGAGATTTGTAGATGTCACCTAAACAGCCACTTGTACTTTCTGAAGACTCTGAATCATGGGTGCAGCCATCCCTAGGGGCTCCACTTGTTACAATGAAGCTGTTACATCCAACTTATACCTACACAAAATGCTACCTGAGTGTGCACAGAGTCTGGAACCATAGTTTTTACAACAGACCTGCGCAGCTCATCTCCACAGGGCAGCAGGCCACTGCCCTGAGAAGCCAAGTCAGCATTGCCCAGAGTGTTTTGAGTAACAGCAGAAAAAGTAGGTTATTGCAAGCCAACTCACCCCTCTGCCATATATCCATGTACATTTTAACTCCAGGGGTGAGAACTGAGGAATCCTTACACCTCAGCCCCTTACTACCTTGCAACAGAACAGATAGAGGAAGCCCTTTGACACTGCCTCTTGCTGTGAGAAGGACTTAGAAAACAAAGAACTGTGCTCTAGTATGGTATTCCTGGGATCTCTAGTGTAACTTTCACCCAATGGTGAATATCACGTGGCAGTTAGGCATAAAGTCATATATTAATACCTTTTGGTTTGGCAGTGTTCCCATAAGAGAGCTGTCTTTACATCTGCAGATAGGCATATTTCAGAGACAGGTAGCTGGACTATCTTCACTATCCCTAAGTAAAGAGATGTCCAATTTCAATGTAATTATTAGGCTTGCTAAGGGAGGCTATTATTAGGGAGGCTAAGTCTGTAGGGGAGTAAAGGCAGAAAAAAGCACAGGACAGGCTGCAGGGATGCACATGTCCTTCTTCCGGTCTGAAACAGAAGCAACAACATTTGGAGCTGTAGTGGCAAATGGGAAACATTTGGTCCAAGTTTAGCCAAAGTTGTCTTGAATAACAAACAAACAAGGATCTTGCCAATGAAGAGGAGGGAGTGGGTTGTTCAGACTACCTATTTTTGGGCAGCTGTTGCACTATGTTTTCTTCTTGTGTTTGAACAATCATGATGGAATTAATGAGACAAGAGAAAGAGAATAAGAGTAATGCCAGTTTCCCATCCTGCAGCCAGAGGTATTCCGGATAGTTTTAAGCTTAATACAAAGGGTTGTGCAAAGGTTGCCCTTTGATAAGGTGGAGTTTCTCTTTGCCTACCACAGGGAAGGGTGGGTATTCAAGCCTTGTTTTACTCTGTCAGCCAGAGTAAAAAAAGAGGGTACTGGTAATGCAGTATTAAAAGGTATGGAACTGCTCTGCAAAGGATTTGCTTTAAGAACCTTCCTCCTGCTGCCAGCTATAAGGTAAATCTGATGAAAGAAAAAGGGAGCATCAGGTAGCCCCTGACCTGGAAATGAGCTTTATTTGCTTGAGTGTATAGTTACAGTGCTCTCTGGTGGCAGATGAAGTCCTTAGCTGATCTTCTCAGAGACAATAATTCTGCAAAAGAAAGAGGGGTGCTGAATTTTGAACCTCTCTTTTCCTGGAGCCGTGTGAATTCTAAGCAATGAAGTCTAGAAGCATAGGGAAATACACAGACCAGCACAGATATGCATTTTAAAATCTGTGGAAAAATTGGACGGAACAAACTCTAGTTAAAATTCACAACACAGCAACAGTATTTATTTTTAATAGTTTCGTGAAAAGCAAAGGCTTTCCTGCTCTGTCACACAGGCAGAATCTTTGAACAAAAATGGAGGCCACAAGCAAATAAGAAATACTTTCTTGTCTCCAAGTAAATGCCCACCTGCTATTTTCATCAGCATAAAAACATCTTGGCACAGGATAATAAAGAATGATCACTCCCATAGTGCCTGTAATCTGAAGATCTCCAAACACTTTACACAGATCTTTGACAGAAGTTTTAGAGTGTCACATTTAAGGAGGAATTCTTATCCCTGGTTCATGAGAGGTTAAGAGACTTTAAAGTTGAAATATACTTGCAAGTTTAAATACAGCTGGGAATATAGCTGCAATACCAGGTTTTGTTCTCTGCCTCCCACTAGTGATACCAGACTTGCAAACATCAGAGCCACATCCCAGGCTTTTAATCAGAACAGCACATATTCTTTTTCCAGTTGAGTCACCAGCTAAGAGTCATGAAGGGTTTATCAGCATATTCTTTCACCTTACACGTATACACCAATATTTCGTATTTCATAGCTACTACACAAGCCTTTCCTACATCCAAAACCATTTAACCAACATCTTTAATGGAGTTACTACTGCTGAGTCCAGAAGCAGCTGACCAACAGCCCTATTACCTTAGCCCTTACCCTTACAGTGGGTAAGATGGTTTACTTCATTTACATAGGAGATGGGTGAATATGAAGAAGGGATTTTAATGCATCTCCCAAAGAGGAGCAGAAAACTGAAAGATCTGTCTACCTAAGGCAAGGACTAGGAGAGGTAGGGCAGTCCTCCACTTCTAGCAAAGACAGGGAGGAAAGGCTGTGCCTCAAGCTCATGCTTACCTTCTGCATTTAAAAACCTATTCAAGACCGACAGTTGTGTCTATTATCCTGTATCAGTTCTATTTCTTCTCAAAACTGCTTCAAGATAAGTCTCCCAAAGACATCATCTGTTTTCTTTTCTTCCTTTTTTTTTTCCTTTTTTTTTTTTCCTTTTCCCAGAGATAGCAAAGTATTCAGCAAAGAACAAGTCAGGGAAAGATTAAATAGCAGATACACTCAAATCTTAGTGATCCAACCACAAGGACTGGTTGCACAGAAAGCTTATTTACAGTTAGAGTGAAGATGAATTGGTTTCTACCAGAGCATTCCTTTCTACTTAGCAGTCTGAAAGCAATGTCCTTCTTTGGAAGGACAAAGGATGGAGCTGAATCAAAAAATCAAGATCAAATCATTATTCCAAACAACTGAATATGGAATCATCATGGAAAATGTTCATTTGATCGTAACCTCAAAGTTACTGATTTTTAGTGAGAGATGAGAACTTAGACTCCTTTGCCTAGGGTTTCAGACACAGAAGGTAAGGAAGATGAGCCAAATGAAATACAAGTCCACAGAGGACAATGGGTAATATTATCTACACACCTACACATCTACACAAAAGTGTCCCCTTGATCTCTTCCATATTTCCTTAAAATAGAGTTGCCCTGGAAACTAGCATGCACACCAGGATGAAATTAAGACTCTCTATCTAAAACTGTCTTGTATGCCTATGCCTGTGGACTCTTCCCATGAGGTTATGGGCTGAAATAAGGAAACCAGGTCCTCATAAAGTTATTTAAAGCAGATGTAGGGAGGCTGCTGAAATTCGAAGACAGCTGCTGGAGATCTCTTTAAGTACAGAGTAGAAACTGCACCAGATACCAGCCCAACTAAAGCTCAACCAAACTGAAAAGGCTTAAAGTAAAATTATGTTTCTGTGACACATCACCTTTCAATGCAGCATCTACAAGGAGCATGTGGCTCAATAATTACACTGAATGAACTTTAACACTCAATTCATTATTAATTAAAGTGAGATCTAAGGGGGCTGGAATTTGACCATACCACAGGGATTAAACAACCAGGATATTTACACTGCCATTTTATCCTGTAAGGAATGCCCAGGAGATCTTGGAGAAAGAGAAACCAAGCACAAAGAAGGGGGAGGAGGGAGTGTCACCAACAGGGAATCAACCTGGAGCCCATCAAGTGATCCTAAAGGATGACAATATAAAAAATGCACAAGATTTTCATGACTCCCCTGACTTTAAAAGTGCTGCCAAGTTCACGTTTTTAAATTACAGTCTAAATCCTCCAGGTCAGTTAGAAAATAGTAAGCATAAACTTATTGTAATACATCAGAGCCCTGATGGYTCAAAGCATAAGGGAGAGAAAAGTACATGTGAGCTGCATATGCCTGTAAGGCAAGTTTATCCTGAGCTATTAAGCACTTCAGTGGGAATTTCAAGTCCTTAGGAGGAAAATAGCCTAAAATTTTGCGGTTAGGAATGAAAAAATGGACTAAATAAGCTTTCCCTACATGCTGACTAAAGTCAGTCAATATTATCAAAAGCAGCAGTGTCAGAGTTTCCAAATTGACTCATCACTCTTCTGTGTTGGAGTATGAAGGAAAGAAGCCTCCAGCTCCTCTAGAAGACTTTTCAAGAACTGAATGCAAGTTCTCCTTGTTATAGTGAGGAAGAATTTCTACTATATTTTTTATCATGAGTATGTATTTTCATTTCTCAGTGTCCTCTCTGGCATCTCTGCCAGGACTTTGCTGGTAGACATGAGCTTACACTCACTATGTGTTGAATCAGGCAAAGACTATATATTGGATCAAGCAAAGGCAAGCTGGCCGATAAGTGGTGGCTGCATGTATCAGTCAGCCCAACACTAACCCTCCGCTAGCAAGATATTGCCACAGGAATATGGCTACATAATTTCTTGCTGCTTGGGGGGCAAGCAGACAGTGCCTAACTCAAAGCTTCAGGCTATACAGAAGATAGAATTAAACATTTTAAAATAAAAGTATTTCTGTTAGAACACAAATGAAATGAACTAACCAGTTCTTGAGTTCAGTTATATAACTGTTACTCCAGTGAAACCCTCCTGAAGCTCTAAGACTAGCAACAGACATAATCCAGATTCACAAATGTGTAACTGCATGCAGAAGTCGCTCTCTTCCTCCACCTGTGAGGGTGAGACTGAAACCAGCTGGCTGAGAAGGGAGAAAAAATAATAAAATAGTCAAAGGTACTTTCCACTCTGTACCTTGTACATTTAAAAAGCCCTGAGAGCTGAATCTGAAGTCTTAGAACACAGTCAGTTTTGTGACTTATGCTGCCACCCAGCACCTGAGTCCTAGTGGTTGYTCAAATGCAGCTTCTCAGCTTAAGGCAAATACAAGAGAGCTCAACTTACCTCACATTCAAAAAGATACAAATTATGCTGAAACATTTTGTGTTTGCTCTAGGCGGAAAGAATACCTAGGCCAGCTGATTCTTGGTAACCTTAGCATAGGAGTGCTTTTTTCCCTCACCAGGTCAATCACATTCCCATTAAATTCCTGAAGGGATCAAATTAAGCCAAGCAAATCATTCTGTGCAAATCTTCCCCTCCYCATAAAACACACACATTTCTTTTAGCATTTGTGCAGTTTATTTTGAAAACTCAATGTTAAAAATTAAACATTTCATACAAATTTCTTCTAAATAAGTCATATAAAAAAACACATTGAATGCATGAGCAATTTGAGAAAAGAAAAATAGAAGAAAATTGCAGTATAAGCTATTTGTCAAGAGTTGTGCACTTGTTTTTATGTTAATTCCTTCACTATTAAAGTGTGTGAGGAGGGAGGTGGCAAAAGAGATCCCCTTGTCTTGACTAACCCTTGATCCCCAGAGGTAGATACCTGCAACATTTGGCGCTGTAAGATTCACCGTAGGTTTTACTATTGCTATGCCTATTCAAAATCTTCTTTTGTTTAGGAAAGAAATAAATTCTCCAGGTCTCTGCAATACAGAATAACACTGCCAAGCTCTTTACATGTGGGTACGCTTCAAAAGCATTGTCCTAAATCTAACATCAAATATCAAATTTAAGATCACTTAAATATTTAAGGAGAATTAAAAGTGAGACTTATTTAATTTAGAAATTGAAATCAGTGTGAGGGAAAGGAAGGAAAGAAGGAAGTAAGGAAGGAAGGGGAGTATAGAAAAGGAGAGAGGGAGGGGAGGGGAGGCTGAATTGTTTATTTGTTCCATGGTTTTCTTTCCCATCCATTTTTTTTTACATGCTTCCCCACACTGAATCAGATTGTGGGCTTGAGATTTCCAGAACAGGAACCAGATCAAGAATCGTGCGCTCACGGTCCACAACATTATATTCAGAGCTGGACAGTTCTGGTTCTTCCCTAGCAAAGACAGATGCCTAGGATCAAAAAACACCAAGAGAATTGGATGGTACAATTTAAACAGAGATTATACCATATCAATTTGCAAGGCTGCAACTCTAAATCATTATCCAGTGATTCAGGGCTGTGCTGACCTCCAGAGATCCCACAAGTATAGGTGTCTAGAAGACAGAGAATTTCTTCCAGTGTCTTCACTTCATCATATCACATTAAGAGGTCTGCACTGTCCTGCATTTTCACCTCCTGCAACACAAGCTCAGCTCTCCACTCAGGAATGCCTTTAATGGCCTTAATGTTCTCATTCATGACTCCAGTAGAGTACATCACAACATAGAGTCATAGTCTCTGCCTTCTTGTTCCTGTTCAATAATTTTCTTCTTATTCACCYGAGGATCACATTAGTTTTCAGACCCAGCATCACACTGAGAGCTCTTGTTCAGCCAGTTGGCTACCCTGACTCCTTAGTCCTTTCAGGGTCACTGTTTCTGTGCAAACAAGTATCCTCTTCTGCACGTATACCCTACCTTCTTTGTTTCCAAACATATGACCTTGCATTTATCTACATTAACATCTGTGCTAGCGAAACAAGCCCCACTTACCAAATAAACTAGATTGCTCTGTCAAATTGATCCAACTTTATCGCTATTTACTCTTACTGATGTTGTATCCTCTGCAAATTTTACAAGCACTGATTTCTTTACTTCTGAACTAATAATAAAACTGTTGAATTGTATTAGGCTAGAAAAGATCTCTGTGGACCCCTGCTGGAAATACCCTCTGTGGATGATTATTGCTCATTTACAATTCCTTTTTTGAATTCTGTCAGACAATTTTAATCCATTTATTATGCACTACGTTAATGCTTCATAGTTCTAATTTTGTAATTGGAATGTCATGAGGCACTAAGTCAAATGCTTTTGAGAAATGTAGGTAGATGTCAGCATGGTTCTTCTTATCAGCCAACCTTGTCAAAAGCAGATTTGTGTTTGCTTAAGAACACCTCTTCTCCGTAACATGAGCTGTTTAGCAGTTGTTGCTCAAGACAGCAGGTTAAAGGAGAATGAGGTGGCCTGGCTTTCCATAAGCAATAAAGAACTGTGGCAACAAGAAGATTTTAGATGGGGAACAGGTCGATTGCATGTTCTTACTCTCAAATCCAAAGGTTTTTAATTACTGTCTGCTGCACTTATCTATAATATCTACTGTGTTAAAACTCAAAGTTTATGTGGATAAAGGACTTATCAGGGACCTTTCAGTGCTCAGAATCACAAGTATTTGCCTACCTTGATGCATGATAACTGCCAAATCACAAAAGAAAGTCATCTGCACCTCTTCACACCATTGCTATACTTCTGAGAGACCCATTCATATGGTAAGAGCAGAAGATTTTCAGCTGGCTACAGTGACCCTATGGCAGCTGAAGAGTCCCTCGGGCTGGTAGAGGTCATCAATTTAGGGCAATTTCAAGTTCTCTTGAATGCCAGAAGGTGGCTGTGATGATCCAATAAACGTTGTGTTCATTTCTCTACTAGGTTAAGACAAGAGCCACAAACTGAAACACAGGAATTTCCATCTGAATATGAGAAAAAAACTTGTTTACTGTGAGAGAGGCTGAGCACTAGAATAAGTTGTCCAGATAGGCTCTAGAGTCTCCATCCTTGATTCCAAACCTGATTTGATGTTGTTCTGGACAATCTGCTCTATCTGGCCATAACTGAGCAGGGATATTGGATCAGAGGATCTCCAGAGCTCCCTTCCAGCCTCAACTATTCCATGATTCTGTGAAATTACTAGAGCAGTGCAAAGAGTTTGAGGCTGATAGAGCTGCTATGCTCAAACAATCTTGTACAACCAAAGCTCAAAAGGAAAATATTCATTAAATGGCCTAGTGACTTTTTTTTTTGGGGGGGGGTGGAGAAATAAGAGTATCACACACAATATTCTGTCATTATCTTAGCCTAGATAATTACATCTGCACCTCTGAATTTACCATGCCTTTTGTGGTACAATAATTTTATCTTACCTTTCCACTATCAGTAAATAATAAATTTGAGTGTGAAAAACAGCTGTTTCATATACATTTTTAATAAGAGGCTGCTCTTCAATAGTAAAATAATCTCTACATATATGCATGTACCTCCATAATAATGTCTATGCATATGCATGTACCTCTATATATAGGGAGTCAACTCTTCAGCCACTTCACAGATGCTGTAGTTTGGCTGTGTTTTGCAATATAATTTGGAATCACTTGCCTGAAATTGCTACATAATCTATGGTGTAACAAGAAGTAACAATAGTGATAAGTCAGCACATAACATACATGTAAAATGAATATGTTAAGGAATAGTCCTGAAGATACTGGTTTTAAAACCCCAATTTATTTCAATATTTACCAGAGTAACAAACTCATTCTTTTTTCAAGAAAAATGAGTATTTCCTGACCGCAAAATCAACATAAAGCAAAATAATGACAAGCGCCGTACAGTATTGGGATACAGAAATTAATTTGTTGCTAGGGTCCAATTATGAAGCCCCAGCTCATCATACAGACTCCCCATGATGTGATTCTATTTGCTGCCATTGATCAAAGGGCCCACTCGAGAAATACTGTATTTCGCTTGATGAATAATAGTATCAGATTGTGACAGTTAGTTTGTATCTGTCTGTGCGATCTACCATGTGCAAATATAGTCACATCTATGTAACCCCATTGAAATCAGGATAGTAACAGTCTCATAAAATTTATCACTAGCAGGCATTGTACATAAACTTAAAGTAGATGGCTGTAACACAGGACAGATTGATAAAGCACTGGAAGTCACGCCCTCTAAATTTAATATCAGACTTGACTTTGATTTCTATTAGTTCTGTTAGACATAATAGCAGCCTTGTGATCTTAAGCTCATCATGCTATTACTTAATATAGATTTATTCACTTTTAAGAATTCATAATAGGTCCCTGTGCTCATTTTGGTCACTTCTTAAAATCAAGGTCTATCTGGACATTCCTTCAAGTAATTTATGAATGGGTCAGTGAACCTATTAATAATTTCAGTTATCTTCTCTCACTCTCCTCATGTTTCAGAGCAGCAAGTTTTACTCCCTTCTTACATGGACAGTAAAATTCTTGTTTGGCTTAGAATGGGTGGCTGCTATTGTTTTTGAAGTACTGCACAAATCAGAAGATCTAGATTTGAAACAGACTCTTCTAATATGTCCTGCAACATGCTATTTGAGAGGGCAGTAGAAAGAATACAATTCATGTGGCAGAGACTGAAATGCTGCCCTGCAGCTCTGCATACCCCTGTGTCAGCTCTGAATGGGTTTTAGAGGAAGAAAAGAGTGTGCTCACAGCTACAACCATTGTGTGTCAAAAGCTGCTTCTGTAGTTTGAACTACCTTTGAAGGTATATTGTACATTAACACAGTGTTGTGTTTACTAATCATTGACAGTACTTGCAAAGTGCTGTACAGAAACTGGTGTTTGTGATGACTGATCTTTAAAAAATTGTAACATTAACCCGTCTCAGGAAATGATTGTGCAGCCAGTGATGGCCGGAGAACTGTTCAGTGATTCTGAGCTGTGAGGCTGGCTAAGTTACTGAGGAAACTGTGCGCTTATTACTTGATTCACCATCTGGGAACTTGTGAAAGTGGTGATGAGCACCTATGGGGCTGCAATGTATTCAATTGTTTGAAAAATGCATAGCAGAGAAATTCATTGAAAAATAAGCTATAATAATCTGACAACAAAAGTACTTGTCCAAGCTAGTCCACTGTAACAGTATAATGAGTTAGTAAGCTTGGGCTAGTCTCTTTCTCATGCTTTGCTCATGCATGTTAACCTTATAATGGCAGTATTTTTGAAACCAGGACCAGGAAAAGTCATGGTTCAGAGTTGGAACATTAAACTGTTTCAGGTTGACTTACGACTTAAACTCTAGGTTCCCACTTGGACAACAAAGAGATGTATAACTCCATGGCCCTGTTACTTGGTATTCTGCCTCAGTTCACTTTTTCTAAATCTGAGTTAGTCTGATGAATGTATAGAGACTTGTAATAGAAATATTAAGATTAGTAAGAATTACATATGAATGGAAATTTTTGTGTGTGTAAGCATCAGAAGAAGAGTTAAAAGAATGGCCTACAACAATAACAAAGGACACTGTTCACAGTAATAAAAATGAGAAATGTGTTCAAGAACAAAAAGCTTGCACTCTGGCAAGATCACAGCACAGATGAGTCATCGGTAGGAGACTCTACACTTTGACAGCAGGAGGATGGCACCAAGGGTACAACACATCACATATACCCTTTTTTTTTTTTTCCTGTTATCCTACCAGGAAACAGACTATAGCTGTAAAGATGTGTATATATTCCAAACATTTATTACAAACAAGAAAAAATGGGCAATGAGCAACAACCTTACCTAAGATTTATAGCAACTGATGCAAACAAGATTCTTAAGAAAAGGATAGCCCCATAGTAACTGCTGACACATATAAATGATCCATCCAAAAACCTAATTTGATATCATCAAAACAAGAAGAGCTCCAAAGATGTGATGAGGACTCACTAGCTGGCACCTCTCACTCCCTGGGTGGCACAAAGATGATCCACTTGGGCACACACATCCTAGTGATTATGCATAGGGAAGTGTGAGAGTGAGAGCAGGTAAAGTCAATTTGCTTAGAGATTTTGAAAATATATATCATCTTTTACAAGAGTTTTGTACACTAATGTCCTGCAAGTTCAGATGGATTGCTTGTACTATCAGCTATGCTAATCTTTCAGATGTGCCTTCTGGACACTGCATTATACCATCCAGATACATCCTGTAGGCAGTCAGCCRATGATTTAAATAGCAAATAAGGAAAGACAGCATTTAGGAAATGCATAAGCATTCAAAGAAGTCTTAGCACCTTTTTGGTTAGTCCCAGATGTCCTAAAGTTAGAGGTGGCTTCTTAACACAGAAAGGGGAACAAATGGGAAAAGAAAACAGATGTACAAGTCTAAGACTTTCCCCCAGTTAATCTTTGGTACCTGCTTATGGTTTCAGATGTCCTCAGTCCTTTAGATAATCATGTTCTTCTATTGTACGGACATTTGGCAATTATCATTATGGTTGCTTGTTTTTTTAAAAAAAGTTGAAGTAGATAAATAAGGCCTAGGATAAAGAAATATRTCATCCACCCATTATCCCTTCAATGTATGCAGCCTGATAGCATAGTTCAGAGTTAATTTACATGATAGATGCTTCTACTTCAGCCTAAAACAAGGCTGGTCTGCATGTCATTTCCTGTCAGGAGCTGCTGAACCTCAATTACTTATTTTAGATAAATGATGTAATAAAAACACACTTTACAGTCCAACAACCACCTCCATCTACTGAATAATGTCTAGATTTTTGTTTGATTTTTTTTCCCCCCAAGACACTAGCCAAAGTAAAAAAAATTATTCTGGTACCAACATCCCCTTATTTTGTTCCTTGTAAATGACCTAGATGCCTCAGCCATGACAGCTGTTCTCCTGTTCCCTCCCAGTGGTGCTAACAAAGGCAATAAAGGGAAGAAGAGGAGGATAACTTGCAGAGTCTGTGGCCAATGCACTAGCTGAAACTCCAAGAGATAAAATTCCTCAGGCTTTATTGAACTGGCCCATGCCTATCCATATAGCACATACTCCACTGCTGTGTTGATCTGAGAGCATTCTGAGAAACACAGAGGTTTTAAAAATATATTTAATGACAATATCAACAGCTTCTTTTATCTTCTTAGTTTACCCAACCTACATATGTTTTTAAGGTACTTGAAGATTCCCAGAGCTGACTGATTTCAGCAAAGAATTAAAATCACCAAAAAGTATTTATTTCTGTCTTAAAGCAGTACTCAACAGTACTCAAGTGCTGTTATAACAACAAATTAAGTTAGACTTTGTCTCCTCTGCATGCAGTTTCTCAGTTTACATATATAAGAAATGCAAAGGAAAATACCACATGGGGTGTGGCAAAGATCAATCTATTAATGTGTCGTATTTGAAAATGTAAAGTGCTATTAAGTGCTAGACTGATTATTTCAATCAGCACTGTTTTCACACCTACTGCAAATCTATGGTTACAAATGCAGCTGTGGAATTATATCACACATTTACAGAATCTCTATCTCCCCTTTCAGTCCATACTTCATCATTAACAAGGCATCCAAATGGTTCAGATCAAATCCAATTCAACTGTAGAATTAACCAAGAAAGAAAATACATTATCTCTATTTTTCTTCTGAAGCACCCAGACTGACACTGTCAGATAGCCAAATGAACATATGAGACAATTTAGATGTTACTTAATCTTGATATTCTTGTATAAGAAAGAGATTTGAAGGGGGAAAAGGGGCAGTGAAGGCTTTTTAACTTGTACATTTTCCTCAGAGAGATATGGTAACTGATATAGAGAAAGTAATAAAACAAGCATTAGCTGGAATATTTTCAGTTCTGAAACACAACACTAGAAAGTGGCATATTTTATCTTTTTTATTTACTGGTTCTCACTTTAAATTTAAATAGAGCAGATGAAACACTTCATTAATTACATGAACAAAATACTTTTGTAATCTTAAAAAAAAGAGCAGGCACTATCAGCAGAGAGAGGGTTTAACATAAACTCTGATAACACTTGCTACAGATATAGCACTAAGGTGCTAAGGCATTCTGTGATATTCTTCATTACACCCTGAATTGTTCTCTAGTGTTGCTTTGTGCTGTTAAACAGCTCTCGAACATGCTCCTGCTGTCTTGTTACTGCTATGGTAAAGGTTAGCTCTTGACCTCGATCTCAGGGGGTTATGTTACTCTTTACAAAGCATTCTCCTGACCAACAGTCAGCCCCCTCTCTTTGTTGCTTTATATCATGCAGCCAAAAGTTTCCCAATTACTGGCTTCATCTCTGGTTCAACTGCTAATGGCCAGAATGCCTCTTGCCATGAAAGACACAGCATCTGCATAATCCCCTTCCACATATCCTGGCATGCACCCTCCGTGGGGAGTGAGGAGATGGAGAGAGAGAGTTACAGATAAATTAAGAARCAAGCAGAATATAAAACCTGCTGCACTGAGATGCAGAGATACCCAGCTGCAAAGAAGGCAAAGCCCTGGCAATGGTACAGCAAACACATCTAACCTACCTCAGTGAGTGCAAACAAAAGGGGCACTAGGGTGCCAAAAAGAAGAAAGCATTTTTTCTCTTTTTTTCTTTCTGCTGTAATATGTGTTCAATGTCTCTATGACCTTTTTCTCTCATATATCAAGAAGGTTGGAAGAAGTAAAGAAAAAAAGAAGTAAATTTGGTCCTAAACTTATATTTGCAAATCTTCACAGCAAACAGCCTGTGTAACCTCCATGAATTAATACACAACCATCAAAACTCTTTGGCACCAGTAGGGGATTAATGACTAATGGGAAAGATGATGGCTTGAGGCCAAGCCAGCAATCATTAAGCTTGTGTTCTGTGCCAAGGTTAATGCCATTGTAGGCCTTTTTTTAAAAAAAAAAGAAGTACAGGCAATAAACAGTACAGAGCAAGACATTTCTCCCACGGAGCCAATACTCCCGCCATGAGGTTTGTGCAACTTTGAAAGGTGCTTCTTTTATTTTTGAACTTCCCAAAGTCTTCAGGAATCAATATCTAGATAACTTCTTCTGTATTTTGGGGCACAGTCACAAACTTTGCACCTCCTTCAGAAATGCTAGAGTAAAGATCCCAGAAATGAAGCAGTATTTATTTTGGTTGGGGTGGTCTACTGCAGGTTATCGTCAAACACAAACACAGTCCAGAGGATCTGTCTCTTGTTTGGAATGATTTCTCAGAGGACCTGTGAGTTTATGTAAAATTTATTAAATATCAAAATCCTGAAAGGCCAAACTTTTGTTTATGGCCAGATCCTGGCTGTATGGTCAAGAGCTGAAGGACCAAAAGGAAAATACGTAGTGATTTCAAGGTATAAAAGGAATGATCTGAATATTAAATCAGTTTTCTGCTGGCATAAAACCTAAGTTAATGACTACTTTTTTTTTTTTTTTTTTTTTTTTGACCAATACAAGTGAGAAAAATGAAATTCTTACATATTCAGACTTCATATTTGTAACTGGACTACATGTAGTTCTCTACGCAGTCCTTTTAATCTCTCTTTTCCATACTCTGATATCTTGCATAATGTAGAAGTGAGCAATATAAGATACAGAAGTAARTAGCCTAGGGAAACTGAAGAAGCCAGTATATATGACCAGAATCCCACTGTGAAGAGTTCTCTTACTGAAAAAAAAAATACTTTGGCTCTAAAATAATCAAATCTGCTTACTAAACTAGTACATTACTTGTAAGTACCTCAGTATGTCATGTTCCCTCTGTTATTCACTCCTGAACCAAGTTGGACAGACCTTTGCTTTGCTCCTCCATACCTCACAATCTTTCTTTTTATATCTGAACAAAACATAGATTACATGAGAAGATTCTAATGGTATTTGTACAGCATCAAATCCCAATCATAAAATTAAGGTCTG
>NW_028186645.1:11166524-11280953 GCF_003343005.1 Rhea americana
AAAAAAAAAAAAAAAAAAAACCATTACAGTAATTCAGAATCTTGGGCCTGAAGGAGAAATGTGTAGCAATTCAATAGATGGGCATCCCAGGCCTGCATACTCCCGTGCAGTGGAAACAGTATTGGGTAACATCTGTGTGTAAGGTGGCAATTTCTTTGGTAATTCAGTATTAAACTGAATTTCCAAGAACATCTCTTTCATTTGAACATCATCCTTTTCTCCCTACATAGAATCTTTTCCCCAGGCTCCCTATAGCCATTGTTTTATATTCCTTGCACTCTCGCACAYCTAGTCAACATTAGAAGAAAACATGTCCCAGTAATGGCTAATGTGAAAACATCCATGGCAAAGCAAGAGTTAAAGTATTCTAGCTTCTCTGAGCAGTTAAAACCATAGGAATATTATATCTAGAGAGAGCCTTGTTATCCATGGTTAAATCARACTTATCAAATAATTGAAGAACACAAGTAAGGCCTTTGATGTGAGGGAGAAAAGACTTGCCATGTTGCCTCATCAAGCTAAAAAAAGGCCTTTGGGGCCTTCTGGGAATCAATTAATTGTGACATCTCAGCTGTTGACTACCRCAAGGCTCCCCCACAATAATCACATAATAAATAAAAAGCTAGTTTATTCCAGAACAAAACCATTCAAAAGTTTCCACCAGTGTTTCCCACTACCTCCTTGCCTATATTTAGTTCTGCTTCTGTTATCAGAAAAAAAATCATATACTTAAGAAGCCTTTGTTCTTGTGCATGAGCTTCCAAAGTCCACTGGGGATGAAGAAATTCCTCACACGTTTTTTAAAGATATTGTGAGACTTGAAATGGTCAGGGTCATTTGATGAGTCAGATGGAATTTTTTCTGGCTGGAATAGTCATGAGAGCAGTTTCTGGGGTAATTTAAGTCAAAAAATCATCTGACAGAGGGTGAGTTTAAGTTAAAGCACTTTTTTTTTTTTTCTAGAGGGAGTAAGTTAGTAAGTTAGTGGCATTTCACATCTTTTTCTAATCCTTTCTTTGGGTATATTAGCTAGCATATTCCTTTATAGTATTAATCTTCACTTTCCTTTACACATACGAAGAGAAGAAAAATGGGTACCTCATTAATCAGMTTCAGTTCAGCAAACAGGAAGGCACAATCACTAATTTGATTTTATCATGTTAGCTGGGGGGGGGAAGAAGAAGACTTAGAGCTAAGCAAAACTGAAAGGGTGTAAAACCACATGATTTATAATTCCACCCAATATGGGCAATTAAGTTGTTTTAATCATTACTAATTATTATAAATTTTTCAATACTGTTTTCCTGCTACATAACCAGTATTTTTCAGGCTTGTAAAACTTGCATACAATTGCATAGGAATAACTCAGTTAATCACAGCTTCTCTATAAAGCTATGCATTTCTTATACTGTTTCCCATTCCACTTGCTGTCTTTTGAAAACCAAAGGGATTTCACATTCAGTCAAGATATAGTTATACTAACAAGCAAGAGACAGAAGTTCCATACTGGGGCAGAAAATAATGAGGGGGAAAGGTAAGATTTGGGAAGTTCTAGTTGGAGGTTAAACCCCAAGGGCTGCACTAGTGAAGTGACAGAATTAATCCATTACTGTCTGTTTACTTTGTTTGAATCTGCTACTAGAAGAAATGACTGAGGGAGGCCTATGGAAGAATACCAAAATGTCTGTAATCACACATTTCTGAAAAACAGTCACAGTAGTCACAGAAATCATTCAAAAAWTTTTTTCTTTTACTATTTGGGTCCCCCTTTGTCTTCACTGTGCAGAGATTTTTTCATCTTGGGTTGCATGTGGTTATCTTGACCCAGCAGCTTGAACTACCTGCTGATGGATTGGGCAAGTTATTGAAAATGAAATGTCTAAATAGACAGCTTTTATTAACATAAGGATTTGCAGCAAGATCGTCTAATGAAGCTGGAATCTGGTGAAGTTACCTGGATGCTTTAAAGGCACCAGGAAGATAACAGTGTTGTTATGAGGCAATTTGGCTTTCCCAGAAGGACTACCAACCCCAAATTACCAATTTCCATATCAGTACTGGCATTAGCTAAAGGCAGAGCTGGTCCTTAATGATATTATGCACTTGTTTAGGTCTCTCTCAGCAGAGTATCTCCAAGCATACATTAGGATTCACTACAGCCCTGTGAAGCAGATAAGCAGCATCAACTCTAATCTCCAAACAAGGAAAATAAGGCGCAAAGATTGTAAGTGACACAAAGACATGCTCAGAGTCAATAGCTAAGATGGGAGAAGGACTTAGCAATTCCTCCTCCTAGCCTTCCTCTCCAGCCACTGGAAAATATACCTGATTTCTTGATGAAACACATGTACCATGGCTTCTGCCTTTGAAGGAAATGTGAAACAGTAACTGATAAGACACAAATGAAACTACGTATATACTCAGTAAGCACTATCTAGCATCTATATTCCAAGCTTTCATTCTCTAAGGGCCCTGCCGTTACTCCCCTATTCCTTTTTTCTCTGCACTCATTGACACTTAACTGGAAATCAACATAAATCTAGTTAGCTTGCTTCCCATTTTTACAAGAGTATTGGAAGGATTTGTTAGTTAATATTGGTGCAACTTCTTTCAATGTAAACTGCTGCCATTATAGAATAATAATGTAGTCATTATAGGACAGAGAAAACACCACTGGTGATCAAGGCCTGTGGGCATGTTCCCTTTTACTTTTAGTGTTCCCCATTTTCACATTCCTATCTGCTGTTTCTTATTTTTTCTTTTACTGTGCTGTCTCTGCTAAGAATTTCATCTAATTCTGTCTTGAATGTATTACTGATTCCGGCTGCAGTCATCTTGACAACTTTTTTTCATGTGTTTATTACCCTTTTGCATGAAATAGCATTCTCAGGGACTCAGTTCCCAAGCTGCTCGTTTTCAGCTGATTTCTTCCATGCTTCCTGCCAGTTAAAGGAAAATTGTCTTGCTTATGTTATGTACTAGCGTGTGCACTCCATAATTTAAGATAGTTTAAGTGGGGTCACCTCAAAATTCTCATTGTTCCGATTGGAAAAGAGACTAGATCTGATCACATCTCCTTCATATTATTTACGTCTTTGTGATTTGGTGTCATTCTCAAAGCCTCATATTGTAAATGGTCTGCTAGAGCAATTTCTTCCTGTAGCCGTGCTATCTTGTGTGCTAAGTAATATTGATAACACTATTCACATGGGGAATTGTTCAAGATTTCCTATCTAGAGGAAAAGTTTTCTCAGAAACAAAAGGATAAGTTCATGCAACTGCAAAGCTATATAAAGTCACCTAAAAACATATATCAGAGAAACAAAAGAAGGCAGAGAAGAGCTTACCATGCCAGATGTCAG
This sequence comes from Rhea americana, assembly GCF_003343005.1. Taxonomy (NCBI): domain Eukaryota; kingdom Metazoa; phylum Chordata; class Aves; order Rheiformes; family Rheidae; genus Rhea; species Rhea americana. Next base: position 11,169,887 of record NW_028186645.1, read on the forward strand.
ACTGAATGGTTTCTGCAGGTTGAAACTGAAAGTAGACACAATGGACACAATGCACTGTGGGGGGGGGGGATCAGTAAGGTTTTCTGCAAGCCTAAATTTGGGGTAAATTTGATATCAGACATAAAACAGGTTGTAATTTTACTAAGCATTTTACTTCCAGCACACTACTTCCAAAGGACTTTTCTACTTGAACGCATTTTGGAGACCTCCATGAGTCAAGTTCCTGATGTACAAGCATCACAGTAAGCATCACTGGATGGTGAGAACATGGGCAAAAACAATAGATATGAAAGCTTCATATGTGAAATTGTCATTGATCTGTGACTGTCCACTTCAAAATATACAAATCATTTTTGTATTCTTGTCATTAAGAATCTTCTTCCCTCTTACAGCTATTTTTTTCCAGGAGTAACCTGTCCTTAGGGCAGAAAGGGAAAATGAAAGGGAAAAATAGACTTAGTCACTGAGGTTATCAATGAAGTACCTCCCTTAAGGATAAGGAAGACATGGCAAATGTGTAAGTTATTCTCATGGTCCATAAGATCTCAAATTTAGTGAGAAGAGAATTAGCAAAAAGATCTGCTCTGGGATGTTTCCTGCTACCAGTTTGGGATGTTTTTGCAGCTAGCATAAACCCTGGTCTTACTGACCATCTGGAACTAATGGAGAAACATTGTGGAGATCCTGCAGAATAATAAAAGATGATTCAGCCATAGAAGCATCTTGTCCAACAGCATAAGCTCGTCTCAGTAATCACTTATGTTCAGATATAATCCATATGCATGTAATGGACCATATCCAACAGAGTATATTCCAGAACTGTACAAAAGAATGTGGAAAAGCATCCTTTCAGATGGAACYAGATGGAGCCAGAGCATTCAGTGTAAAGACTTGTAGGTCACTGCCACAAGGCAGAGCTCCCAAGGGGAAACTTTTCTTTATATCAAAAAGTCATTCGAGTCCTTCACATTTGAATGAAAAATAGAGGTCATGAGATTGCTTTAGTATCTATTGCCTTTTAGGCCATTCACACTACCACTCAAGTGAGCCACACTCTGTAAGAAATAGAATACAAGAGATAATCAATTAGAAAGAATACAAACTTTTTGGTTTTTTTGCATTCATTCATAATAATTGTTTTATTAAATAGAGTGATAAATCAAACTGTGAGGGGGGGACAGCAGGGTATACAAAAAGTTATATTGTTTATACACAGTAGATAATGTCTGACATTTATCTGCACTAGACAGGAAATAGTACTTGCTGATAACTCATCATTTCAGAAGATGAATGTCATATCAAATTTAAGCCATTGTATATTCTCCCTAATAGATTGCAAGGAGAAAAGAGAGAGACAGAATCTTCTGCTAGTGAAGGTTAATCCTCTCAAAGCTGACTGATCAAAACATGTTTAAATTAGGGTCAGACTTGTTTTTATCTCAGGACACCAGAGGAAGCTGAGAAAAGGAGCAATGATTGTTTCCTTATCTAAGAGCTATAAAAAATTCCTTATGTGCTTTTCTAATTTTTATGTTGAAGAGTATCTACGAAACAAACTGAATGAAAAATAGCAATAGAGTCACTTCCTAAACTGAAAGCACTGTACAWAGAAAGTTTGCCTGCACAGCTCAATCGTAAGAATAAAATAGGGCAATTATTTGAGGCAAACATCAAATTTGACCTTTATCCTTTTCACGAATTGCTCTTGACCTATCATCTCTCTCTCATCTGAATAAATGTGTGGGTCGACATAAGGATATTAATTATCAGAGAAAACAGTGAGATTCTGGAATAATATTTTTTACTGAAGTATGAGAGGAAAACGAAAAGCTACTTCTAAGAAACAGTTGATAAACACTTGAAATGGCAATGGATTGTACCAGATTCCCTTGACCTACAATGTTCCTTCCATCTAATAGTCTTATATGTTCACCTCTAGCATATTTAGCAGACATCAGATGTCTTTCAGTCCTGAACAGAAGTCTAGATAGTATATCATTCCTGCTTAACAAGGAGCACAGTAGAATAAATACTGTGTAGATTATCAGTTTTTATAGTTGTTGATTTTCTTAATGAATGTTTTCTGTTTAAGAAGAATATTGTTCCAAAAATCAGCCCAAAATRTACTAATAAAGAAGAAATATGTCCACAGACCACCTACAGGTATCTGTGGTGTATTCTGCATTTCTTCTATTTACTGAAATCAATGGAAATTCTAGGGGAAAAAATACAAAATATGTTCCAGAAGTCCAGAATGCAGATAAAATTAGATTAGATTAGATTAATCCCCATACTTCTAAGCAACTTTATTCTTCTTGAAAACTTATCTCAGATTTTTTAAGCCACACTTTTAAACCCTTACTGAATGAAAAATTCTATTGACTTTAATAGAAGTTTACCTGGGTAAGAACTTTATGAGATAAAAACTAAATCAGGATTTCACAGCTTGACCTTGAGAAACTGAGAAATATTTTCTCGTTTTATAATGGTCTTTCAAACTTTGATACTGCATTCATGTGATGACTTCTTATTTAGCTGTTGATTTCAGAGCTTTCACTATTCATCAAACATTCTTTAATTAATTAATTAAATTCWTAGTCAAAGCATGTAAATTTTAGAGGCTAATTTGATTTAAAACACTAGTATGTCTTTGATTTCAGAGGTGCCAGTCTGTGATCTATGTAAATGACAGTAATGTCTTAAAATATTTTGTTCCTCTTCATGTGTTTATTTAAAAGATTAATGAGATAATTCTAAGTTGACTTTGATAGTCTGGCAAAAATCTTAGATCCTAGAAAAAGAACAAACAAGTATTAGGTCAACCAGTCTATCAGTTAGAGGTAAGTCAAGTAATCACTGTCCATCTGCAATAAATAACTTAGTATGATTTTTTTACAGTACTAGGTGGTACCAAGTGACAGTGATATCAGGAAGAGATGGAACTGCAGCTCCAGGCTTCTTCAATAATTATTAGATTAATTTCTGGGCTTTACTGGCTGGTTTGCTTGTTGTATGATACAAACCATATTTCTTAAGGTAATTGAATGGCGTTTAAGCTCTGGATCTTTTCTTCTTTCCACATACCTAATAACCAAAAGACATTATGACCAGAAAGGCTCCCTATTAGCTCCATTCAAGTGAAGAAATTCTGCACTAACTGTCCCTTACTGGCATTGTTTTGACTGAATTACAAGTTAAAGTCGAATTCATGGATTAAACCAAACAGTTCTCTCATTTCTAGATATTGTGGCTTTGACTCAAAGAAATACAATCTATTTTTGAATATGATATAGTTTAAGACACTCTGCTTTACAAAAATATAGTTTTTACAAATATTGTATATTTTATAGGTTATTTTGACTAAACTAGTGAGTCAGTTTGAGGAAGAAGTTTCAGCTGCTGTACTGTGGTTACAGTAGTCTGGCACTTCAATTTCAAACTTAAAGACAACTGGAGAAAACTCTCAACTGTTTATCTTCTTCACATTATATTTACTCAAATATGAAAAAGCAAAAGAAGAAGAAAATATAGTGGTAGGTTTAGAATAATCTGGAAGATTAGAGAAATAATTCTGAGCTTCAGTGAAATAGTCTTTTAAGCCAAAGGCTTCATGAATAAAAATAAAGCAATGAAGGAACATACAATGTACGAGAAATAGCCAGACAGAAATTGTGCTAACATCACATCTACGCACTAAAATTCTTTGATGAAAGTATCTTTCTTACAGTCATGACACTGGAAACATAAGGTCTTTTTGAATGAATGTGTCCATTTATATCTATTGTTCACTAATTTTGCAGGATTAGCAGATACAGAGCCGCATTTTCCATTTGGGATAAGGATTGATCAGTTTAGCTCTGCCTCAGTTTTATTTACCTCAAAGCATTCAAGGGTGGTCTCCTACACCAGCAAGATAAGCAATGAATATTAACAATTTGTTCTGTAGGACATCTCCAAGCCCTCACACACTAGAAAAAGAGAGGAAGTCATCTCATGGTTTAATCCATTACCCTGACTGCAGGAGAAAATCCAAAAGCGAAGGCATTGAACATAGCAAGGTAGGCACAGACAAGGCTGTTCTCTTGCAGTTGATGAAGGTTTATGAAAGAATAAGGTTTATGACAGAAAAAAACCCGTGGTTATAAAAAAAAAAAATGAATATATATATATTTTTCAGATCACACCCAAAATAGGCTGAATATGCTTTTGTAATACCTATTGAAAGCTTACTGCCCCAAACCTTTATTGTTTGTCATACCCCAGGCTGGAGATTTTTTCACAGTTTGTCACAGCCTCAACTTTTCAAGATGAAAAAGAGCTTTACAGAAGACAATAACCGAAGGAAATACAGTCTGGGAGTACATTTTTGAGGAAGAAAGCCCCTAAACTTTGTGGAAAATACACATTCTCTATGAAAGAGAAGTTCAGTTAAATTCAATTTTCTTTTAAAAGAATTCCAAATGGAAAAATATAAGCTATTTGTATCATCAGCTTTGTCATCACCTGAAGAGTCCAATGTCTCCTAAGTCAAGCCTATGAGCRATCAGGAAATCATAGCCTTTCTCTAGGAGGATGTTAATACTGCAATTCGTAATTTTTTTTAACACTTTGATCGCAGTTTTTTTGAAAAGCAGAGACCATAATCTTCACAGGTGCAGCCACAACCACATAGACATATTAATTTATTCACAATATGGGGAAACCAGTCTTGCAACATGTATAGCTCATGTTGATACATTTCCAAATATTGAGTCATTCTAAACACATTTTTGAAACTTGCTGAAAGAAAAGAAAAGCTTCTTTCAGTTTTTTTTTTTTAAACTCCATTGGATTGTGTTGGGAAAAGCATTGCAAATGTCAGCTTAGTTCTGCCTCTACGTACTGTATAATTGTTTTCTCTCCTCCTCTCCCTATAATTAATGTAATCAGCATCTGGATATTTTCTTTTTGCTTATATTAGTATTATTAAACAAAATAATCCTCAGAGCTAGTATTCCAAAACTGATTTAAGAACATTAAACAGCACTTGTGACCATTAAGGAGTGATCTAGATGATAACATGGTGCTTGTATTTGTTACCACTTTTTGAAAGTTATTACAGTAATAAACCCACATAGTTTTCCAAGTGATTCCATTTAATCTCATAACAAAAACAAATAACTTGTCTTGTAGAGCACTTTACATTATTAATCCACTGCCGATGGAAAGCCAGAAAAGCCATAACAGTCATCCCTCATTTACTCCTTCATGCAGACTGATTAGAAAGCTCTACTCAGAAAACTGCAAGCAAATGAGCCCCAGCAGGTCTAGAGGATCACTTTGAAGGCAGTCAGGTACTCAGGACATTTGAGCTTTCTCATAAAAACTGAAGACATTTGAACAGTACTATAAGTATTGGAACTCATAGTAGTTCAGCGATTCAGTGCCAAGGATAAACAGCAAGGCGCTGCAACAATTTTACAAATCTGATCATCTCCATTTTACAGGCAGGGAAACTGAGGCATAACTTATACACTCCTGCTCTTGTACTTTGTGGCAAGTCTGAACTACAACAGTCATCTTCTACACTCTAAAAGTGGAGTTCTGTGTTCAGCACAGTGAGATGAGGATTTGATACTGAGACACTCTTACAATGTAAATTTATCATTATCTGGATCAAATTTTCTGGTATACAATTTGGGACAGAATTCTTCCTCTGCTTTGAAGCAGGAAGTAGAAGAAAGAGAACAGCCTGGAGTTCCCAGAAATTCTCCTGTGCCCTGGGATGTTTCATATTTACAAATCCACGTGCCTGAATGATTCTTTAGCATATGTTCATAACTCAGCGATTCACTGTCTAGTGCGGTGCTTATCGATTGTCTAATACACATATCTACAATGCATTAAGGAGAACTATGCATGCATTGTTGCATGTATGATACAAATAAACTTAAGACTTGCTGCATTATTAATATCCAGGGTGGTAGCTGGGCATTCATGTATCTGGGAGGAACAGTCTTTACAAGACTCCTACCTATTATATGATAAGAAGAGTTTTAAAGAAAAGGCTTGTTTAATTTCTGAGTGAAGACCTATAGGTAGTTATAACCTGATTTGAGCAGGAGAATATATTTGTAACATACAATTTTGCACAGCTTTTCGTTTGAGATAATAAACCACACCTTTCAGAGTGCTTGAAGATGTAAGTTTGTTTTTTCCTAGGTCATCCACAATCACCCATACTATTCATTATGTAAAAAGACAGAAAGAAATTCTCTCCRAAGGCTGCCCCTGAGGAGCTTCTGAAGCAAGTGAGCACTGTCTCTGGGGAGAAGTGATTCACTCAAGGTCATGTGTTACCTCAGTCATAGAGATAATACAGGAGCATAAAGGCTTTCTCCCCAGTCCTTTATTCTAAGCAGTCGACCATAGTCCCAAATTACTACAAGTCAGTTGGTCCCAGTCTGACACAAATGCTTTCAGCCTTTTATGAACTGATATCTCATTCCTACGCTAATAAGCATGGCTGGAGTAGAGTTAGTAATTGAAATTTATGACTTGTGTACCCTACTTTAACACTTTTCCAAAGACTCATTAAATCTCTTTTATGTGTATTTTTCCGTGCCTCACACTTTCATTAGCTGGAAAAAAGAGAATAAAGTCCCATTTACAACACCACTGCAGCCATGTAGGGTTCTTGCTTGACTGATGTTCTTTAATGAATTATATGTATTGTAAACAAGCACTGCAAGCCAGCCCAAGGTCTTCTCCATTAATTTTTCATTAATGAAATGCACCACTTAGCTTGTTTGACACTTAAGCGATTCCCATAAATTTAAAATAGAGGTCACCATAAAGAAAGCATTTGAAATCGTCATTGAGGGAACAAGCTAATGAACTATTCACCCCTCCCCAAACACTTTTAAATTCTCAGGCTAGTCAGTTGTAAAAATTGAAAACCAGTAATATTTTAATTCTTAAAGTAGCTGCCAAGATTTAATGCAAAAAAAAAAAAAAAAAAAAAAAAAACAGTGAGATTTTGCTGGGAGCATTTTGTCTCTTCTGCTTTCCGCTTTTCTCTTTACATCCTGTGCCAGGAGAAGTTTTATGCCTTGTTTAGCTTGGTATTCATAAAGAAGAATACATATATAAGAGAAGAGCAAAGGAAAGGGTGACATTAACCCCTGACACCTTATTTCACTTGACTGTGATTGATAGCGAGGGATGTGAGCAGGCCATGTTAACAGACAATCTCTCTTCCATGTTCCAGAAAGGGGAAAGCTTGATCATGAATTTTTGCCACTAACTTCTCCCAGGAAGACTCTCAATACGARTCTTGATCCAGCCATCATTTCCTGCTAGTCAGCAACCTGAATGCTAAACAATAGCTTGCCTCAGGCAGGCCACTCTGTGAGTTACAACTCTGCAACATTCAGGCCACAAAGCTAAATGGCACCCCATGGACCTGAGTGTGAAGCTGAGACACTGATATTTCCCTCTGGAGCAGAATCTCTGTCTGTCTGCACAGTGCACAGACCGGGAAAAAAAAAAAAAAAAAAAAAGGAGCGCACCAGAGGCACTCTTTCTTTTGAGGTAGATAGAAGCCCACCAACTCTGAAAGTCTGACAGCTTGGCAAGACTCTAGATGACTTCATTTACCGTGAAGTTTGGCTTGACAGACAGGCACAGTCAGCCAGCAGGCAGTCTGAAACTGCCTCTGAGGCAAGCTCTGCATACTGAAGATTGTTATGTTGTGAACATGCTATGCTCCCAGCAACTATCTGTTGTACAGATCTCCTACCAGGAGGTAGTAATTGCAGCACAGAGGAGAATTTCATTGAGTTGTTTTCAATTTCAACTGAGGATCTGGCTTTGACGCAAAATACTTRTGAAGGATGTAGCCAAAAATTCCATGGTCCTTCTTGYATTAAAAAAATAAAAATAAAATAAAATAAATAAAGATAGCTAGTCTTATAAACAAAGTGAGTGAAATGAACATATCAAGCTTATCTCTAATGCTGACCAATGCTACAAACTGCTAAAGAAAGCATAAAATGGACACTTACATAGGAGCATCATTTATCAAATCTGTATTTTTTCTGAAACTCTAGCAATCAATGTTAAGTTTACAATCCAAACAAAACAATCTGTGGTATCCTGCCCTGCACAGCTACTGGATTTAAGAGGCATTGAATTGCTGGAACTATGTTTTGTCAAGAGCTGTTAAATTAAGACCTTAAACATTTGAAACTGCTGTACTGTGGATCATATCCTAATTTGTGCAAAGTGTTACTTTATGCATTCTAGTAATGTACAGCCTACACAAAAACCCTTGACTATTTCCTTTGCTTTCATTACTAATCTCAAAGTCTTCAAACCATACGCAAAAAAATTTTGTATTGTTGCTGAGTGTTGTTCAATTTTTATCATCTTCCATTTTAGAGATACGTGTTGTTGCTGATAATTGAACAGTACCGAGATTCAAGTAATCTGAGAATACTTGGTATGGTATACCAGATGCAACATAGTCTACAAATAAAGGAAAGAAGTTTTGATGAAATCTGATTCAGTGATTCAGTTCACATGGTTTATTTACCTATTTTCTCTTCCAGTGTTCAGGTTTATTTGCAAGAATAAACCTATTTTTTGCAGCTCAAACATGGTTAACATATTTTCCCTACAATTTGGGATTTCCCCCTCTTTCTGTGTGTGTGAAAGAGGGAGATAAGAAAGCTCAGAAAACAAATCTGCTCTCAGTGATCCTTAAGTTTTCAAGATATCTTGTTATCTTTTAGTGAATCTGACACTATCCAAAGGCAGAGATCATTAGCAACCAGAAAGGAATGTCTCAAGTAGTTTGTGCATACAAGAAGGGCCACAGGCACAAAACGTGATGACATTGCTTTTACCACAAAAGCCAGATAGTACAAGTGCAGTCATCTCTCTGGGGAGGCATAAATTCTGTCTAGCAGTGAAGTCTGAAATATATAAAAGCAAGCTTGGCAAGCTTATATAAAAAGAAATACAGTAGGAAAGACTGTCTCTCACATTTAGTTGCCCAGTTAGAATCTATGTTAGGCCAGCTGTAAAAATAATTGAAATACAGTAAAATCATGGAAAATTTCATATATTTGGTCATAGCTCATTTTCTTTGGACAGATGTCCACCATCACAGAAACATCATGAGGGTTAATGCTAATTAGTTTTCTTTTCAACAGTCTCAGAAGGATCAGAATTAAACACAAAATGAAAGACTTTTCTAATCAAAGCATTCTCACTTGCAACCTTCCAGTGCAGAACTGAGGCTACCTTTTACATGAAGGGTGGTAACATACTCATGCTGTTTTTCTTCTAGGGTTAGTAAATGAAAGTGTTCATAGCCCTGAGGGGCACTTCTGCACCAGCAAGGAATTCTGAAGGCTCTGTAGAGATGGTAATGAATATTGCGTCTTTCATTCGCACAGTGAGCACAGAGCAGGACAATAGAGGCTAAACATCAGCGTCCTCTGCTAGTAGTTCAATGCCCTGTTGGAATGAGCAGGTAGGTCTTGGCCTTGCTGAGGGTTGAACAGGTGCCTCCATAAAAGCAGACTACAGCCACAGCTAGCATTAATTGGCTCCCTTGTTGGCACCTTTAGTAGAGAGACCAACTAATGAGCAGGAATGAGTGCTGAAGCCCCTAAATACAGCTGCCTGATAAGGAATAGGCCCAAAGTGTAGCCGATATGGATTTTATATATACATATATGTATGTATGTATATATGTATGTATGTATTATTTATTATATATGGCTTGCCCTGCCAGTTTCTGTAGTCAGTCTATTGTGAATATAAACAAATGACTTTCCTCTTTAGGGCTCCCCTCACTGACATTGAAGGCATTTAAAACTGAAACTACTCAATAACAAGTTCAGAGAACAGGTACATGCCCCTCGTGATTGCAGCCAGGTTGTTGYGGTATCAGTGCAGCATCTATCAGCAGCTATTTTGGGGATGTCCCATTCAGCGTTATTCTCTGCAAAGAGGAGAGCATTCAAAGGAACTGATGAGCTTTCTGTCTCCAGGGGTTAATAAGTAAGGAAGTGGTGAAGCTGCCAACATGGGGAAATAAAGATGGAAAAGCCTGTTTTAAGTTGCACCTTAATGTACAGGGGAAATGAATAATTAATACTAAATATTTTAAAAACATATTCTGTCTCTATCCATTTACCTAAGAGTTTTATAATACATCTTCCATCACCACATGAAGTCTGTTTACATTATTTTAAACTTACAACACTTAAAAGCACCATTACCTTGGGAAAACATGCAATACAAATCACAGCATTCCCTCTCACAGCCCATTGCACAGGCTTAAGGAGAGACATCTGATGAATGCCTCGTATTACTTCATTTAAAGCTAATGAGAGTCAGTCTGCATATCTGACAGAACACTATAGAGCAATAGATGACTTAGGCAAATACTATTGTCATATGAAACCTTACATRTTAGCACTCTAGCAAAGTACTCACAGCCAGCTGGAATTAAAAAGGCTTCCATACTACTAAGTTAGGCAATATTTATACGGAGTGGTAATATCAGACTAACTGATACAGTAGAAAACAACAGACAAATTTTTGGTGCACAGTTCTGCCCTTGAGTTGTTTGCTGTGAGTATGTTCTTCACCATTGTGTCTATAACATTGTAATTACCATGCATCAAACTACTTCACTGGGTTTTACCAGCCACTACATTCATCGTCCCTAAAATATAAACATATGACAAAAGACAATAAAAAGACAAAGCAAATACTTTGTGTTTCATCTTTTCCACAAGGGATGTGAACTAATGTCATGGGTTGTGCTGGYAGAAAAAACAATTTAAAGGTTACAAGCTAAAAAGCTTTATTTTAAAAACAGTGCTTAAGCAAGACAAGTAGTTTCTTTGCACAGAAGTGAATTTTACTGTATGAGAAGGAGCTTGTRGAGCTTGTATACTGTTCCAGCTGTTCCTGGTTTGTGAAGAAAGAGCTTTCATCTCCATGCATTCAATTCAATGTCTTTCTGCCAATTTCAAACTCACCATCACCAGAAAGGATATATTCTGTATTAAAAAGAGAGGACTATACCCTATAGATTTGGGAACAATGTGGAGGACCTGAGAGGTACTGCATCTCCTAGCATCCCCTTGAAGATAAAGAATAAGGTGTATACCGTGGAACTTCTCACACTGGAATGAGCACATACTTGCGTGTTATAGTGGATCATGCATCAAAGCAGCTGAAAATAATGCCTGTGAAAGCTAGAGGGATTACCCTTAGTACTTGAAAGCAATACAGCTAGACTGACTACAAAAGGGAAAAAAAGCACTGACAGAGCTCAGAAGTAAGATCTGAGCCTAAATATACAATGCTTTAGCTACAAATTTCCTTGAAACAAGTCTCTCTCCCAGGAAGCTATAAAAGGCAGYCAACAATAAGCACTTTATTAGGAGAACCAGCATATACATTTTAATGAAATTCAATTCATTCTCTAATTGGGTCACACCAGTAAAAATATATGTAAATTTATGGGCTCACAATGAGTTTGGCAGTAATGAATGCCTAATAAATCATTTGTGAAAAACAGTGGTTTTGCATTCTGCCCTCAAACCCCTATCCTGTCAATACACAACACTACAAATGCCCTGCTGAGGTCTGATATCCAGAACACACAGCACACATGCACAAAAAGCAGGATGTAGCTCAAGACTCTTTTTTTTTCCCCTTTGAGCTGCTTGCACTGATGGGAGGACATGAGGAAATAAAATCTTAATTAAAAAGATAACAAGAYGAGTACTTGGGAAGCTAGTGCTTTGATGGGTTGATGATATCCAGGAGACAACTCCACTGGAAAATCAAGGATGGTTCAGGTTTTTGTTCCGGTAACATAATTCTGTAAAAAGATGTCCCAGTCTCAAAAGCATTTTGCAAAGAGGAGGAGGAAATCAGTCAAGGCCCTTTCAAAGGGATTTTTTTTCTTTACAACCAGACAGGAAGCCATCTTCTCTAAAGACTCAGTGGTCTCAATGAAGCAGCAAGTGTTTTCTAAGATGATTCAATTACTAACAAAAATGTTTTATGTTAATTTAAGAGGAATTAAAATACTTGATGTGAAAGTCTCTTGCTCTGCTATGCATTTAAACAGAAATTGAAGCATGTGTTTGAATTTATGCCGTCAGAGACTAGTATTCCTTAGAAAATTCCAGTATATTCATTAGCTGTTTTTGCATCAGTCTATCATTTCTAATGARAACACAAAGCCTAGATGGAAGAGCTGCATAAGGATAACAGCCCCGATGATGAACCTGCAGCAGAACAAGGCTGCCATGTTCCGAGGGAGGGCGATCTGTGCCAGCTTCCTCTGTGTAACTATAGCATAGGTCAGGGCAGCTGGATCAAATCAAGTCTCAGCAGTGGACACTGTCACAGATGCCCTTTACCAATGTGACTTGCTCTCTTTCCCACATGAATTACCACATTACACTAAAGTTTCAGGCACTGAACAAGAACCAAGCTCTGGATTCTAACCTGGGCAATACTTACAGTAAAAGTGCTATTAATGACAGTTTATGCTCTGCATTTGGGGATTGTGCTATTTTGGTTGCACTGCTAGGTAACATCTTGCAACTTTATAGTATAGACAACACCTACAAAGTTACAGAGTAATGAATTAAAGGAAGGTTTTCAGATCTTTTAAAATATCTTGATAGACATATATAACTTATTTAATTAGCAGTAAACTAGCCATAGTCTTGTATGTATATGCCCCCACACACACACTCATATTTATACTTCCAACTACATATCAGTGAGTTCTTGAATTCTTCTGAGGAATTATATGGTATTATGAACATGCAGGGAAAAAAAGACAAAAATCAAGCAAATAAAAAATTTAATTTTTCTAGAATTAGAAGTATCTTTCCAATATATTGTTTGCAATACACCCAGAAGTAAACATCTAGCTCTTATCAATTATCATTTGTTCATTCATGGCATAGCTGAAAAAAACCTAAGTATACCAGTTCTCAACATTTTTCTCTCAAAATGTATGTCTGTGTCTTTAGCTTTGGTAAACTTTCTCCTGTGACCTTCAACCAAGATCCTTGAAGAGGCTCTCAAGAAACACCATGGAATCAGTTTTTGTGTATTTTGTGTTACAAAAATGCAGTCAATGTCCTGTTTCACTGAGTTTGTCCAGCTTATTCTGCTTGCCACCAGGTAAAATCTTCTAGATGTAAGCAAGGCATCAGGATGATCCTATGTGAAGGAGAGGCAAGACAATACAAATGCATGTTGATGTTAAGATGCCAAAATGCCAAGATATTAACAAAGGAAGTTTAAAGAGGGGTAGAACTTAGATATTAGTCAAGATCTATATATCAGGGAGAAACATGAGCAGACATAAAAAATGTTATATTTTACTTTTTTTATATAGAATATGGAAATAATCCATGCAGTCTACAGTTTTAATAGTTTCATAATGTTGAGAGTTACATTGGTACACAAAATTTTAATATATGTGCATCTATATATATAGAAATGTATTAATTGAGCTGAAGCAGAACAATGAACAATTTCAATAGGAAAGGATTAGCAAGTCCTATTTGAGAACACTTWACAACTTGATGATTAGGGTATTTAGGAGAAAATTAGATCTACTTCTAGTTCTCCCCTTTAAAGCAGATAAGGTAGAACAAATTGACCTTGGATCATAGTTTGGATAACATTCCTAAGCATGATTCTGTTGGGTATAGAGTATCTATAATGTGAATATTGAATAACAATCCATAGGATGTGATCTAAAGAAAACTTACTAGCTTTTATCCTAAGATGATGATAGCATGATCTCATATTGCCTAAGATATGACACTATCTGGATTATTTTGTGTGAACTTGCACCAAAGTATTAATTTCCTTCTTTGGAAACTCCAGTTACTCATGCCATGAACAGGTTGATTCCATAAATTGGCAGGCAGTAGCCAATTAATTTCAGAAAGGGATGAAGGCTGGTAAAAACAGCCAGGATTACAGTTCAGAAGGAAAAAATGCAAATTCACTGTTCACCTTCTCTTTTGGAAAACCCAGAAGGTTCGAAGTCTTACAATGTATTTCAAGCTAATACAAATTTGATAGCCCATGCATAGTCTATAGTCTTAGGCATAGTTTGAACTAAATAAGTCATTTAATTTTCTATTCTTGAGTTTTCTTACTTATTCTTCTTTGCATTCATGTATATGCTGTCTAACTGCCCAACATGACTGGACTGAGAAACATCAAAATATAACTTGTATCAAATATTTGCTGTGGAAAGAAAAAAGCTCCTGGGAACTTTCCTAGTTCCTGAGAAATTTCCAACCTAGAYACAAGTGCTGTATGAGAAACTAAATCCTCTAATGTTGTTGGGTCCATACAACACATTTCAAAAACCATTACTATGACTCTGGGGGAAAAAAGAGCTTAACCACAATTGCTATTCCTTTGGGAGTTTCCCCTCAGGAGATTCATTTTACAAAAATAAAATACTAAAGACATGAGAAGAGCATGGAAACCCAGATCCCCAAGCAGTGTTTATTACTACCGTTTCTTGGACTTCAGAGGAGCCAGTTTCCTCCAGTTGGAGTCATTCTTCTTAAAGTAAGATTAGTGCTGCTGCTTCATCTGCAACATGTTTCCACAAGTGGAAGGCACAGAGGACTGGTAACATCCTTCTACACTGCTAATGTGAAATTAGTTCTTTGATGTATTATTTAGCATTTATTACTCAATCTGCACAATATGAGCTTCAATAAATCACAGTAATGTTTTCTTATCCCAAACTTACAGCTTAAATGAGTGATTATACAATAAATACTTACTTTGCTATAAGCTGTATGATATCTGTAATACATATTTTCCTTTGCTCCAGAAGAGTGACACGCAGGTAGAGCCTTGAGGTTCTACTCTTGGCTCTAACTCTGACTTGCCATGTCACTGGGGAATAATCATTTAACCTCTCTGTGCATGTGTTTAACATAAATGTAAAATGAACTGATATTAYAAATTTGCCTGAAGTGTTTCCATCCCAGGCCTGTTGTAAGGCTTAATTAATTAGTATCAATGAAGCTTTAAGCTGTTCAGCTGAAAAGCAGTATATACCAAGGCATTATTATTGTTTATTGTTATTATTAATGTTTCATAGTGCCAAAACCACATTTAAAAAATATTTTACATGTGTTGTAGCATTTTATTAGGAAAATCTATGTATGTAAGGCTAATTCACACTCTCCCTTCCAGACCTCTGTCTCGGCTAGAAGACCTCCTCCAGGCATAGGCTTCTCAGCCTGCTCCCCTGGATCCTGCATGTACTTAAAAACGCCTAGTACATGAGTCTGAATGGAGTCAAGGGGCTACATATGGCCAGCTCTCGAGGCATTCTCCTGGGGAACTACCTGTAGCTAGAAAGGTGTCAGCCCCCAAGGCTTACATATAATTTAAGCGCACCTTCTCCAGGAAGATGGGTTGTCTGAATTCACAGACTGACATGTCAGAGTATGGAGGTGGGTTACTGCAGGTTGTACTGCTCAGACATTGCACAGAATGGGATAAAGAAATCATGAATTTCTTTGCTTCAGCTTCCACACTAATGTGACTGCATTCACYGATCTTAAAATGATGTTTTTCACCAAGAAGGTAGACAAGCAATGGAATAAGTTGCCTGGAGAGGTTGCTCAGTCTCCATTCATGGGAGTTTTCAAAACCAGACTGGAAAAAGCCATGAGTAACCTCTGGCCCAAACTTCATGAATATCTGTCCATGCTGATATGTTCCCTTATGCCATTCCTTTGTTCTGGTCCTGGTGATTTGCTGCATACCTCACTGGGCATCAGCACATTTCACATGGCTCCATCAACCACTGCCCTTTACATGGTTTTTTGATTCTGAACTGACAGAGATGTCTAAACTCCCTGTCAGAGGATGATTTCRTATTCTCATAGAAGCACTCCACAGTACATTTTTACACAAAAGTTACACAATATCAACTAGAATTCATGAGAGGTTCACAGGTTTCATCAAACCATCTCAGCCCCATCATAATGTCTTCAGATACGAGATATACAAAATTTCCATTATTGTGYTTCCTGTTCCCTAATCTGTTCTATGGATCATATAATTTTACTCAGTGCAGTAAACAAACTTAGAAGAACAAATATTAAAGCACATAAAATGAGGTCATAAACTATGGAGTACCACAATAGCAGGTTGCAAGTCTACTCACTGAAGGAAAGATTTAAACATGTAATAAATCTGATATGCAATATATATTGATGGGAAAAAAAAYGTTTTGTACAAACCAGTTGTCTGCAGTCATTAAATACTCACCAGCCTTCTGTAGGTACATTTTGGAACTAAAAAATCTTCAGGGAGTTTATATATTGTTATAAAAATTATAATACATCTAATATTACCTTTGACCTATACAACGTCATTGTGTTAGACACATTGCAAACAGTTAAGAAACAGAGATACACATGAAGAAAAAACCTCAAAGTTGAAATTTTAGCCATTT
Source organism: Rhea americana (assembly GCF_003343005.1). Classification (NCBI taxonomy): domain Eukaryota; kingdom Metazoa; phylum Chordata; class Aves; order Rheiformes; family Rheidae; genus Rhea; species Rhea americana. The sequence continues at coordinate 11,186,433 of NW_028186645.1, forward strand.
CTACAAAGAAAAAAAGCTTGATCTCACAAATATGTAAGCACAGAGCATCCACCTGACTTCATTCTGGAGTAAATGCGAATTCAGATTTATTTGATCATGTACTTATTCCAGAGTAGTCAGGCAGTGTAGGTTTAAAAAAGTGAAACGGGCACTTAAATGCTGCCTTTACTAAAAAAAACAAAGTGATTCACTAGAGATGTCTTTGGACTGCCTATCACTAGTGCATATATTTCACCTAAAACTGATGACTTTGCTCTGATAAGGTACTATGTATTTTGCCTCTTGTATTCAGCAGGAACAAATTCAGTCTTTTCACTGATAGGTGTTTAGAATATAAGTCCCCTCACATTATCCTCAATTATTAGTAGGCTAATATGACTAATACTTTCAAAAYATTTTAGCTAAGCTAAAACTGGTTTTTTCATCTAATATTTTCTTAAGGTTTTGATGGGATTTTTTTTTCTCTTAGTTTTCTTCAAAACCTAAAATAAGATGAATAATAATCTGCAGCCATTTAATAAACAGTAACAGCAATTCAGCTCCTGCAGATTACGTATTCTGTCTATACATATATGTATGTGTGTGCTCACACCAACTATATACAGACATGGTCACAAGTTGACATGCACTGTTACATAGTGCCTAAGACATGAAGGAACTCAGGAATCCTGATCTGCAATTTCTACTTTAAGCACAAACAAAATGAATCCCAGGAAATCATTAAGCATCTTTTGAAGGTCACTGCTTTAAATGTCATCCAATTATTCTATTAATATTGGTTTATTTATATGACCGTTTGCTTGTGACATTCAAAATCAGCCTAGATAAAACACTAGCAAATATACAGTAGGTAACTGCACAGCATTAGCACTGAATGACCTATTAACACAATGTTCTTTTTTATGGAACTAATTCTCAAAATACAATCAAACTTAAAAGCTGTCAGAAACATTAGAGTAGCTCCTGCAGAAAGGCTAAAGCTGTATGTTGTGTTGGATTTTTTTTTTTTTTTTTGTCTATTTTTGAGAAATCTGTTAAATGAAAAGATTTTGCCTTTCAGGGGATATCAGTGTGACTTCCTGTTATCATCCAGTCTCTCACTCTGTATTGCGGTGGCATCTGCCATTAGATGAAGGCACTGAACCCTTTCTTTTCCCTTCTTTGCTGGCTCCTTTTCCTTAGGAGAAGTCACTTGATTCTCATGCCTCAGTTGTGAAAAGGAACTTAGCTCAAAGATCAAGATGAGCACAAACACTAACCAAATACTTTGCTGTGAAAGTGGACAGTCTTAACCAGCTAGCATTCTTTAATTGCTCTGAGATTTTCAAATGAAAGTTGCCAACATTAACACTAAATATGAGCTACAGTATTATTAATACTGTCTAATCAAAACTAGTGTCTTAGGAAAAAGGTTTTGCTATTACTTACATTTAAACTACCATTGGGATTGTGTAAGAGAAACAGTTAAGGGCATATGATCCTCAGAGCTAGATAGTGTATACAGCATAATAACAGAATCATAAAGAATTATTAGACAATAATTCCACTGAGAAGTTTTAGTAACATCTTTAACCATACAGAACTCCACCTACAAATAGTTTCTAAATACTTACAACAACCCAAGAAGGAGATGAATGTTATGCAAACTGCTGCAGAATATTTATTTTGATGGAAATTATTATATTGGGATAAGGAATTCTAATTCTGTAATGTGAAAGCATGAAAATGTAAGCATTAATTTTTACACAATAAAATGAGAAAATTAATATCTGTATGGGCTGTTTACTATGGTTCCAGGACAATATAATCTGATTCCTAGCTGCATAGGCACGAAATATGCTACTTTTGCAATTAGCTATACAAAATAGCGATATAAAGGTTGAATCTTTTCAAGCGGTGAAAATTTTCTCAGCAATCCAGCATTTTGATGTAGAGCTTCATCAACCTAGATAGATATGTTCAATTTATCTTCTGTATTGTAACATTCAAGACCAAGCTGCTATTATGATTCTTGGTCCTTATCTTAGCCAGCTACTTTGAGGTATATTTGGAAAGCGTAAGCCAAGTGAACATTGTAGAACATTGTATAAGAAATTGAGATTTGCAATGTTACCAAAGCTTGCAATTTTACCACAGCCCCAGTAGCATTTCTCTTTATGTTGAAACATTTACAAAGCAGGTAATTAGTCTAGAATTTTCAAGTTAAAAAGGAAAAAAATAATTAAAATGGTAAGTTTTTATTCTTCATAAAGCAGAGAATGAAATTTAAATACCCCTCATGTACCTAAAAACAACAAAAAAATTGAGGTATATAAAAGCACCTTCCTTCCCCTTYCCAAATGAGATTTAATCTCATCAGTTTTAAACCTGTTTTATTAATTTTAGGGGCCTCACCACTCAGAGCTGGAAATCCTGGATTAATATCTATAAAAATAAGATGTGATTTCAACAAACCCATTCACTGATTTTGTCTCAACCAAATCATTGTGTTAATTGATCTGTATGATCTAAAAATACATTCCCAGCCTGAAGGACAAAACGAGAGGAATAGTCCTTAGTCCCAATTCAACTCCTCAGCTTACCTCAGTGAGCAGATGAGTTAGACCTTGCCCTGACCCCTTGATAGCTCCAGCGGGCAGCACTGCAAATCACTCAATGAGAATGCGAGAGGAGGAGGAAACCCAACAGAGCATGTCAGAAATGCTAAAGTCTACCTACAGTAGGGATGGGTTTTGAGGACTGATGTTTAAACAGAAATTAGAAGCTATAAAATGATCCTTCCATGTTGAGAACCACTCTTAGGGTGGCAGCACTATCAGCATGTTGATTTCCTGCTGCTGGCTGTGCAAGAGTTAGAAGCAATGCTCCAGTTGAATATGTTCTCCTATGTTTATTGTTTTGATCCATGGACAAAGTTGTCCCTGCTCCCCACACTAACAATGGCCTAATAACAGAGCCTGTTGCTAAACTATGCCTGGGGCTCAAGTGCCTGCAGTAGCAGATGTTTTTTAAGGTACTGATTCGTATGGCAAGTGAGTCTGCACACAAGATTGAAATTCCAGAGCACTTGGTCTGCATATCCAGTCACATGCAAGGAGAGAAGCACTGAAYTGATGGTCCAGGAATGCCACATCTGAAGCTTATAACGTCCCATGCAGCTTTCCACCACTCACAACTGACTGATCACCCTTTGTATCACATCCATGCATTACTTCCAATGCATTTACCTTTGCTCCATCAGACCACTGATTCACAGGGCACTCGCGATGCTCAGGAAGCTCTAGGAGTGATTCAGGTATTACCTTCCAAATTGAATGTAGTTATTGAGCTGTTATTGTCTTAAATGGATAGTGAAGAAGACCTGTCCGGTTCTGTTACAGCAGGTCCCCTCAGCTGAACAGGCTAACAAGTTTGTCCTCAGCAAGGACTGAAGTGAGGGGATACAGCTGTAAGGTAAATAGAGCTGGCCCTTTTCTTCTCAATCTGAAAATGTCACCTAAGAATGCTACTGCCCTGTGAGCAGCACTCTGCCACTGCTCAGGTACCACCAAGACTCATGCAGGACAGAATGCCAACCCCTGTTTCAATCCACTTTAACTACTGCATAGAAGTACCATTGCAAAGCTTCTTGAGCAATTGGCCAAAGTCTTTCTGACCATTTAAATTAGTAGATCATTGAATATTTTCCAGAAGATAGATCTGTTCCTCCACAGGCAATTACTACTAACAATAGATTTCCTTCTCTAGAGGTGGGTTTGTCATCTAACTAGCCGCATTTTTTCAAACTAACTTAATTAACCTCTGCATTTCCCATTGTCTCTTCATCATTCTCTTTGTAAAGGTAGTAAAAACATATATTTAATCAGATTGCAGATCAGATTGGGACCTTAATCCATCTGAAAGATAATCCAGTTAGAAATAATCATTTTACTATTATTACTTTAATTTTTGTTGTTGTTGTTACTTTTATTATTATTATTCTTTCTCAAGAGGATGAATTTCCCCGTCCAGTTGACAGCACAACCCTTACGGAGCACCAGCACAGGGCCAGGAAAGAACAGGAAAGAACTATTCAAGCCAGAACTGTGGCTGAAAAGCAGTTCATTAGACAACTCTCTTGAGTGAAGGGCTGCAGTCTGGAAGCTACAGTGTACCTGTGAATAAAATAAAAAAAAAATGCCTTATAAGATAGATCCATTTCTCTAGAAATAATGAAGTAAAGCTCTTACTGCCCTTCTAACATAGCGTGGTCAAACTCTGCAGAAAAAAGACCAACCTGCTGAAACTGCTGACATTCACGTTACATGGATCCATTAACTTGAATCTTGAGATAATAGAGAAAGCAAGGTGCATGATCTACACACTTATGTTACATAAGTGTGTAAATTACATAGCATACTACTATATATTAGTCACTATGTGCTCCCTCTTTAGGAAGAGAGAAGAAAAGAGGAGGGGAGAAAGAGAGAGAGAGAGAAAAAAAAAAAGATCTATTTCCTTTACTCTGTTTTGTTTACACAGGATTAAAACTATTTCACCTTATGCGCATGACTGGGAGTTTCAACTTGAAGAGCTGTGCTTTTTGTGCTACTCTAGACATTAATATGTTCTTAACAATTGAAGATCAGCATTGTGGGTCCTCTATAAATACAGGGAATTAAAGGCCTTTCTGCTGTGTTGCTGCRTGCTGAGTAAGTCGTCAATTAGTTAAGATGTTAATTTTTTGGTTTTCTGTATCTTGCCTTATTATACTGATTTCTCCAATCACAGAGAATGGTCACCTGCTGCCTCTGTTCTAAAAGCTTGAACAGAGCTTGCCTGGATGCTGATTTCTTTATACTCTTCTGAGCGTAATGCAAATTCACAGCACTTCCAACAGTGGGATACACTTCCCTTCTTGGCATTTTTAGCTTGATTCTAGAAATATATATAAAATTGTTAGAAAAGTTTCTAGCTTTCTGCCAAGTTTCCTTCAATTCGCTTGTGCTGCTCTGGTTGGAAAGGATCTTTCTGGAAAAACCATACAAAACTGAATCAAAAATGAAACTATCTCTCTGAACTAACCTGTACATTTTAATACAGACTACCTGCTGTAGAGATTCTGGATCAGGCCATAATAATAAATATTGCTCTGTATCTGTGCACTTGATTGTCTTTGGATCCAGAACCATTTCATCATAAATAAACAGAGCTGCTTTAGATTAACACTAGCCTAATGGATACATATTAGCCTGAGCAAAGTTTTTGCAAAAAACAAGGAAAGGGCATATGTTTGCTTATTTTCTAAAAGCTACCAGAGCCCTTTACATCATCAAAGGTTTGAGCAAAATGATGCTATGACATGAAAGAAAAACAACAAAACAGGGCAGTTTTCACTTCTGTTCTTGAAACTCAAGCACTCATATAGGTAGGCATTACTCAAAAARAAAGTGAATCAAAAAAGTTATGCTGTTGAGGAACTGACCAGCTACCACTAAAACTCTTGACATCCTTCATTAGTCATCAACATTCACAAAAAATGCATTCTCACAGAAAATACTGAGGCCTTAAAAGTAATGTAACTGGCATTATTTTAATAACAGAAAGAGCACATATTTGACATATGACTTGCTTTATAAAGGAGATAGATAAGGTAAAAGACCTAACTCCTTGGTTTTGCTTATACTGAGAGGTTTTGCTCTGGAGCTAGATTAACCAGCCAGCTTTTTTACTGGAATGAGCCCTCATAGTAGGATTCTTCCCTACCTCTGCATTTGAAAGCACATCCTTATCAAATGGTAAAGAATTTTAGGGTATTTTTGTACATCCCAGATGTGTTTACTCCTGTTCGACTCTCTAAGGATTTTCTAGAAAGACTGGGAGACAAAGACAAATAGGGAATATGAGCTAAGTGATGATTTCTGTGATATGTCCATTCAGTTCATAACCAGATCTCACTAGCTCACACAAACAGCCTGGTATTTAAATCTCTTACTTGAGAGGTTAAGGTTTTCCAAGTACACATGTATAACCTTATCCCTATTTGCTAAGCATGTGCTTACCCACAGAGTTCAATATATTACACAGACATTAGCACAAACATAAATGTATGATTGACTCATGCCTAGAAATTCAACCTTAATATAAACAAGTGCCTGATTTCTAATGATCTCGCACATTCTTCACTTTCTTACATTAGCTCTTTATGATGTGACTCATTACTACAAACCCTGTAGTTCCCCATCATAAGAATTGTGTCCTGTGTTACATTAGACTTTTTCATGGAGCTCATCCTGTAACGTTGTATTGAACATTAATAAAGTCTAGTTCAGGTCTAACTGTATCATCTGAAAGGTTATAGCTTGCTAGGGTTTTGAACTGACTTGCCTTTTACTATCCAAAGCTGTAATGCCATGTCATTCCTCTCCCTTATGTACCCTTGGACAACTTTGAACATTTCCTTTCACTACCTGACTTGTTCACTTGCCAAATTCTCACAATCAGTCAATAATGTTTGTGAAAGTGCAGGATCTTCTGATAATGGGTTACCACATTTAATTTCTAGGGAATGTCAGCTTCCATCAAGTAATGCACAAGCTCCACATTAATCGATACATTCCATGTCTATAGGGGCCTGAATATATCTACCTCATGAATATGCAAGCAGTCCTGTTTCTCTGAATAAGACACAAATGTATTTCTTTCTTTCAAGAGTGTAATATAAGACATGCTGGTACATATATGCATTTTCTTCCTTCTTGTTCTTTTTGCATCAAGCAGATGAGGTTCAGTGTTTGCCAGGGCAGATATATTTTTTCCAGGTACAACAGWAGCCTAGTGCTGAATGAGAAAAGGTGTGTCTGCCGTCCCTATAATGCAATTGCAGCTTGACTCTTCTGGGTTCCTGCATTTCTATGCTGCACTTCACAAGCATAACGCTGAAATCACAGAATGGGTGACAGATGTTAACGATTTATTCAGCGTTTGAAAAGACTAAGAATAAGCCATCTCACTTGGTCTGCTTTTACTTAGACGTTTAATGCCAGAAAGAACTATTGGATCACCTTATCTGACCTGTGTAATACATGCCCTCAGATTTTATCATCACCTCTGTATCAAGGTTGATGATTTTTTTCTTCTTTTTTATTAAATGTATCTTCCAAAAAAATTCTTTCAAGTGCTTAATCTCCRTTTGGAGGCTTCAGGAAATAACAACTCCATGTGTTTCTTTAGTAGTTATTCTAGTGGTTAATCATGTCCAGTGGTTACCTCTCAGAAATGAGGTATCAATTTTTAATTTGAAATTATCTAKCTGAAACATTCAGCTACTAGTTTTGTTCATACCTTTCTCTGTCAAATTAAAAAGTCCTTTAACASTTAGTGGGTTTGACTGGTGAAAGTACTGATGTGTTGTAATCRAGTCTCTGCTTTCAGGTAGGCTAAGCAAATCTAGCTTTTCAAGTTCTTCCTGTAATGAATTTGCCAAATTCACATTGATCTCTATYGTGTTAAAAACTTCTCTTCTAAAGCGTCTAAATTATGAATTAATCCTTCAAAAACATCTGCAGCATATCAGGCTAATATCTGAGGCCTGTTTTGTCAGTTTGACATGTATTCTGAGTTAATGTCTGTACCAATTCCTTATTTACATGCATAATTATTTCAGTTCTCTGCAGATCTGTGAAAACAGAGACTACTATTTTAGCAGTAACATATACTTAATAATCTTTGGTTGTTAACACTGATAACACATTTATATTGTATCAGATATTTAGAAACGCTCATCTAATGTACTGATCAACTGTCCCTCCCAACCATCCATGTAAYACAGAAATCTAAGCTGACTAGAAAGAAAGTGAAGGACAAAAAGTGAGCATTTCTTCTAAGTCAAGCATCAAAGGTAAGAAGAAACAAGCTTAGGACATCCTAGCTCCCAGTACTCTAAGCTACCTGCACTTCTCAAACCCTATCCACYCTTTCAAAAAATGCTTCAAATGCACTTTTAGTGATACAAAATATTCTGGAATCTGAAGCTGTACACCGGCTATATACAGGTATATACACACCTGGCACGAAAAGCATCAAAATATTGTAAACTTTCTGCAACCATTTCCTAGTGTCCAGTCGCCCAAAAGGAGAATTTTCTAATGGTGTCGGGGAGACAGTATTGCCCTGGTACTGTTCAGTCCTTACCCTTTCTACCTGATATGACAAAGCAGACAGTATTTAATGCCAGTTCTGATCGAAAATGGTGAACTGTGAACATCACCCCCATGAACTAAAATTCACTTTTCTTGTTCATAGGATGCCAGGACAACCTAGTATAGTTGTTGCATTTCACTGCTACCGAAGACCAATCTTTTTTGCTAGCAAGCAACAGCAGCCTGGGTGCATGCATGGAGGCAGCGCAGGGGCACAGCACAGCAAGCTCCGCTTCCCCACCCACAGGCATCTCAGAGGGAGTGACTCTGCTATGCGATGCAGTCCATCACCTTCCTTGTCGGAAGGCAGGTGAACTGCCATGGCCACTGGGAGGCAGGTAAACTGCCATAGCCATGGAGCAGGGCCAAAGAGGCAGTGAGACCCATCAAGGTCAGAGAGGACATTTTACTGATGTGGAAGGGAAAGGCCCTCCTTTTTTAGCACTAATCTGCCTCAAAGTAGTCTTGTGAGGACTATAGCATTCCCATACAATCTGTTATATATATATATATGTATATATATAGATTTTATTTATATATATATATATAAAAGCTAATTTAACAAGAATAATTTTTGTTTTAGATCAGTGTTTTTATTGAAGAAATTAGATGAATGAGGGGATCCTGCCTATAAGAAAAAATCTGACTGCATCCCCATAGCATCTAGTTCTGATCTTCTTGACATGGAAGACCCATCCTGTCCATGAGCTTTAAAAAGTGCAATAAATTAATCTCTCTGCTTTTTCCAGTCCTTTCTACTTTTTTAATGGCAAACTCATTTCCCCATAGATAGACAGAAGTGACAGCCATGCACATAGGTTCACTGTTTGCATGGCAAATGATCTGCCAGTCAGAAATATATCCAGCTAATACTCAGCAGAGAAATGTTTCTTACTGTATACATTTTTTTTTAACCAGGGAAGAAAATCCTAAATTAAAAGAGAAGTCATATTTTTCRTTTTTCAATTGTGTTGATTTAAAGCCCAACTCCATGGCTAAAACAAGAGCTCAAAACGAAATTCTTATACAGGCCTGAGCAAGCAAAGTGGTTTATATTYGATGTAACCGAGACCAAAGAAATTCTCTAACAGGTAACTTACAAGGGAGTTCAGACAGTAAAACCAGCATCAGGTCTACTCTATACATACCAGGGTTTTTTAAGGAGGCTGGAAAAGTTTGATTTATTTGTCATTTTCTTTAAACATAGGCCTTGATCCTCCACTGAGAAGTGTTCATTTGAACACTCCTCTGTGTTAGGGTGAATCCTTGGTTGATTCAGAGCACAGAAAGTGGTTATATGGTGAAACTCATCTTTTGTCTGGACTGCATTTGGACAGTTGACTATCTTGTTCTTTTCACATCACTCTTTTTTTTTTTTTTCCCTCTTTCAAGCTTTGCACTATTTAGGCATGTCTAATTTCTCTGGCTTTGCACTATATGGCGCTATCATCATCAAAGGGAAGAGTTGTAAAATAAATCTTCATCTCACTAGGTGAATTTATTGCAAAGATAAAAATAAAGGCCCCCAGGATTCACCGAGTTCATTGTACTGAAGATAGAGAGTTTAAACTTTGGGAATTTACTACAGTATTCACTGGGTCATTGTACCTATCTGAAAAGTTAGCTCAGCTGGCATCTGGAAGCATTAGTAAAGAAAATGCAGCMTAAGGGGAAAGAAACAGGGATGTCTGATTTGTTGAAAGAAAAATGTACTTTATTATGGAGTCTGAAAGAAAGACATAAGCCAGAGCATGTATTTTAGACAGWGAAGATATTTGCTGGACTTTATTAACATTTCTATAAATTATTTGTTGAATCAGAGTCCCCTACACAAACTACATGCTTATTTATCTGGTTTGAAAGTTTGACCCATACAGTAAATGCTACCATTTTAACAAATGGTTAAATGCAATTCCATTGCAAATGGAATTTGCAAATGGTTACACAGCTTTTGTTTCTGATATTTTTATAACTACAATTGTCAGAAGACTGTTTTCTCCCAGGAGTTCATGGGAGGCRGAGATAGGGATCCCAGAGTACCTGTAGTAAGGGAATGAGTTGGGGGCAGCATGTGGCAGAGGAGTAGACAGGAGGCAGCAAAAAGCTTTAGGATCTACARCCAACAGTCTTTGTCAGAGATAGTATAAGCCCAGAGATGCTGATTTAGGAAAACAAAGCGTTCTCTGCCTAGATTGCTCATAGCAAAGGTAATTAGAGGGCCTGCTAGAAGACAAGACCTAGCTAGGCAAACTGCTGTGCAATGTCAGAAATAATCCCAKTACTGAAGAGATATATTATAGCCTAAAGAAAATGAGAAGGAATTTTCAGAGAAATAGAAGTAAGCAAGATAAACTAAGTCTCCTAGGTCAGTGATAGAGCTGCAATACAAATTCATATCTTGCATAATGCTGTTTTTCAGATAGGCAGGTGCCTTGGGGATTAATACTCAATTTGAGGATTAATCTCATCTAATTTAAAGACCTACTTCTGAACTGGTTATCTAGACTTCTTGGTAATCAGTGATGATTATCAATGGATAATCAACACTTAATCTATTCTAGTTCTTGAAAGTGTCTCAGTCTGGGAGGAATCACAGCATAGGATTCACCAGGGTTTTCTAAAAGCAGTGAAAAGAATCCCACCCAACATAACTAGGAAAATCAGAATTTGGAATCTTATGATTAAAGCTGTGATTGAAAAAAAAAAAAAAAAAAAAAAAAAAAAAAAAAGACTTCAGAATAAAAAAGACAGAGAGGAAATGCTTTAAAAGTAAAGAACTTAAATATTCTGCTGACAGTAATTTAAATTGCACATGCTGTCCAGATAAAAAGAGAGTTCTCCTTCTCAATGGTTCAGCATAAATTATGTGCASTAATGATACACAGCAGGATACCAACAGACAAAAATTAAGGGCTCTTACTGACGTTGCTGGAAAACTTCCCTGGTGATTCTAATGGAAACACAGTCCTCTTGTATATTCTCAAAATAAGTCTACAGTTAACTGATCACCTTGCATGAGGACAAAGCTTTTAAAGATCTAACAGTTCCACGCATTCCTTGCATGGCAGACCATTGGGATGGGRATGGGGAGATGGGTTTGCTATTGTTCTGAATTGGTTGTAAAAATGTAATCTAGCCAGTGAGAGGACTATAGAATATTCTGTGTTAAGAGAGTATATAAGCGGTAACATTTTTGATTTTGTAATATTCCTTCTTCCAGTATGTTGAAAGCTGTTTTAGGTACCTAAATCACTTTAAAAATTAGACAATCTGCAACTCACTGCACATAGTGATTTGTTTTTTCTTGAGATATCCTTCTCCTTTTTCTCTCTGTGTCTGTCCTTTTCTAGACAAGGAAGTTCTCTAATGCAGAATCACGCTTTCTTCCATACCTAAAAGCGACTACATTGAAATCTTCAAATGAAGCGTAGAAATGCTCAAATAATAGACATTAAGATCCACAGATCCCCTGTGTTAAGAGACTGCCARTGGATGATACATATGGATGGAGTGATGTCATAGGGGTGAACACCTGAAGCAAACATGTCTCTGAGTTGTGTTACCTGATGGGAAGGTTYGCTTTATGCCTCTGAGAAGCACATTTCACAAGCTGTAAAATGTGGAATTGATGCCTTTCCATCTTGTTAAAATCCCACTGCCAGACACAACTGGTCAGCTTTGCCAACCAGCTGCAAAAAGCCTGTGGATTTCCAGAGAAAAAGGAACTATGCACGTTGTGCAACACTGGAAGTTGAAAATGGGGACCAGAAGTGTGAGAAGAAATGCCTCATGTGAGTTGTGACAGGTGTGGATACTTGGCTGTCTCTTTCCATAGCAGGAATAAATTGCAGTGACTGATTTCAAGGTGGAAGTAAAAGATAAACCACTTAAAAATCTTCAGATGTTAAATCTATGTCTTTGGAAAGCAACTTTAAAYTGGTGTGAAAGTAATAACTAGAGAAGGAGCCTGGTAACACCTAGAGAGAAATTCAAAGTAAATGTGTTGTCAGCTGAATTTTGATTGCTACTTTGGTGATGAATCAGAGGAAGAAGTCCGCATCAATTCAGCTACATATGCCACAGATCAGCAGGACTGAGGTTACCATTGTGCTCTCATACTGCAGATTAGGTAGTAAATCTTGCACTTCCGCTCCCCTGTATTTATTCTGCATGGAGAGGTCTCAGGCTGCAATTTGAAGCTTGGGGTGCTGTAAGAATAAGTTATAAAGAGTGGCCCAGAAAATAGGAGAGGGCAGAAAGACAGTAATCTGAAATCTGTGTTATTAGTTAATAAAAAGTAGTGAGGCATTCTTAGTGTCTAGTAAGAGTATCAGAGCAGCTGTTATAGCTAGGTCAAGAAATCCTTTTCTACTAAAAATCTGTTCTTCAGAGTGCTCTAAAGTCTGCATGCTTTCTTAAATTGCACTTAAATTACTGCTTTGGATTGAGTTAAAGTCCTGCCCCCTTCCTTTCAATATCTGTCTGTCCTTGATCTGAGTTTCTGACTAGTTTTGGTGTTTGCAAGCTAAATTCCTTCCAGAGAAAACTGCCCAACAGTTCAGTTCCACATGTACTTCAGTATTTAAATGGAACATAGGATCCTGAACCCATAGATGGGCCAAACTCCCACAAGATCCTCGAATGGGTGCCTAACACACATGTACCACTGAAATGCTCTCAAAGCCTTAAAAGCTCCTTGACAAGGTGGAGCACTTCAAATTTTGTGAAGGACCACGTGCAGTGCTTCTATCTGGTGTCAACTGTCAGTCCTCTACTGACTTTATTTCAGTTGATCTATCTGGTACTCCTTCCTCCAAGGTAGGTACATTTCAAATCTTTGCCCTGCTTTACTTGTCTACTTTTTACTGCTACTCCCCTTTCTGAGCCTTTATTCTTCTTTAACTTTCCTTCTCTCTTCTTACTTTTTTCTTCAGATTCTTTCAGCACGTTGACACTTACTCCTTCCTCCCAGGAGAAAATTCAAAGTGGTGCAAATTGACACCCCAAGGAAAAGTCCTTATACGCAAACTTTTGCTTTAAGACAGCCAAGATTTTCTTAGGACTTACATGATGAGAGTATGAGAATGCTGTAAACCTCCTGGTCACTGCTAGGTGAGATGACTGGGTATTAATACTGCCTTACATTTTTTTTTTTAATAAAGGACATTTTACAAAAAGACAAGAGACAGTACTCACATTTCAGACAGAAAACATGCATGGATGTTGGGAGTACAGTGCTGAACCCACAGCTCTGTTGGAGTTTTGCTCTCACATTTCCCGGGTGATCAAGTAGCAGCATCTCCAAGAGTGAGCTAGCTGGCACTATCCTGCCCCCGATCTGCATGCCTCATAAAAAACACCTGCAAAGACACAATCTAGGACATTGCTTTACCCCACCCAAACCTCTTCTTCAATACCTTTGCTAGTTCCCAATTCCAAACCAGGTTGGACGGAAAAGCAGCACTGATTTTCTAACTCACATTTTATTCAGGTTGGGGAGGAGAGAGRATGTTTGAGATTTCTAGTAGAATAATAGCACTATGTTTGGAAATGCAGAGAAGTGCCATATATCAGCAAGCAGACTGATGACAARAGCTTTTGTGCTTCTAAAAGCAATTCTTCCAGAGCTACTTAACGACTACCCATGTCAGAAACTATCGGCCCACTCCCCACCCTCTTTGAATGCCACATTCAGTCTCAGTATCAAAATGAGCCAGGAATGTGGCATGTCATGATAAAACARCTTCCTAGACTTAAACAGTAACSCTTGCTGAAAGCACTGTTAAAGGCACAGTTTATCCCTCTGCCATGGTTTGCTCTAAATCCCAYGAAATACACATGAGCAAGCTTAGGTAGGAGCTATAAGCAGGTTTAACAGTTCATTGCTGCTGTTCTTGAGCACCTGCTATTGTGTGAGGGTGTTCAGCTCTTACCTGAGAGTGACCTGCAAGCACTGTGAGTTTTTCCACACACATTCAGTTGTTTTCCTACGTGTTTTTTTTTTTTTTTTTTTTTTTTTTTTTTTTTTTTTTTTTTTTTTTTTTTTTTGGTAGGGGAAAATGACAACTTTTGAAATGAAACCCTGCTAGTCTGATTATTCAATGGGAAATGGGTCAATTTATTTATCTGAAAATAGAGCAATTTACATACTCTCTTCGAAAATAAATGAAAAATGATCRTATCATAGGGCAGAACATGGAGTTAATCAGAGGAGACTACAATGGCTCTTTGAGCCCCAGTTCCCATGTTCCTACAATCCTGTGATTGCAGGGCATGGGCTATTTTCCCATTCAGAGGACTGTCCAAATGCAGTGCCAGCACTGACTGAGTGGTTTGCATTGATTATTTGGAAGACAGCTACAGTGATGTAAACACATCCACACAGTCAAGGCATGGCATTGCCCGCATATCACCACATATCACAACCATGGCTCTGACAACCTTCTACAATTAAAACCTACATCATTCAGTACATCTTCAYGTAACAGATATATCCTAATATTTGCAAGTGCGACATCATCCAGACATCTTCCAGCAACTATTTCCAGCTCCAAGAAGAACAGAGTTAGGATATAATTAGAATATTTTAACAATATCTCTTGGTTTTCAAGAGTTTAAGGTTCAAATATCTTAACTTCAGTTCATTTCCAGATTTTCATAGGTTTAAATTTTACTGAATCCAACATTTTCAAAGATAGTACATAGTACTTGGCAGCTATAACCTTGTATTGATGACATGTTTCATCAACATGTAGATAGAGACAGATACTGCAAAGAGGAATAGCTCATAAGTAGCAAGAATTCTACTGAGCTTACTGTATTTGGTTGTTGCCATTATTACGGTTTAGGTTACTAACAGAGAAAAGACTTCTATGCTATGGGTCTAGGCTCTCAGTACAAAAACTTTCAAAGGAACAGAGGAAGTCCACAGGTCTAGACAGCTAAATGCAGCAGTGGTTAAGTGCTTCTGAAACAGTGAAAGGAGAAAAATAACAGAGGAGATCTTCAGTCCTAGTAAATGCTTCAAATGATGTCACACAGCAGTAGGATTAAAGCAGGAAGAAGATGACATATGAGCATGGAAGAAAACCATTATAAAAGTACAAAGAACTTTGAYAGACGGAGTTTCATTAAGCAGATTTAAAAGGAAGTGAAAGCAAAACAAAAAGTAATGATGAGAAACAAAAGTAAGATCAAGCAGTTCAGATCTTCCCAAGAAACACTAGGGGTTTTGAAGTATACCCATTTAGCACATCTTGCAGGATTCTCTCTAGGATGAGAGTGCATAAAAGAAGAGGGATAAAATTAAATGAAGGCACTGTGGAGAGTGCCTTATAAATGAAGAAAAAAAAGAGAGATTTGTCATAACCAAAAGTCAGTTACCTGCAAACAACAGGGGGAAATGATGATACAAAGAGAATTCTCTGATCATTTCTGAACAAGCAGAAAGGACTTTCAATTTAATAAAGATAGCAGCACCTAGAGTACATGCAAAGACATTCTGCAGCCCTGGAAAACATCTGACAGGTAATTCCATTACATCTGAGTAAAAAATCAGACATCATAATACTAACAGTTGTAGCATGCATTAGGAGACAGGGGGCTAACAGAGGTTCCCATCACATTGAAGCATTTGACAATGATTGAATTTTAGTAAGCAAATCATCTTATATAAAAATAATAACCCCAAGCAGTTAAAAATCTCAGTCAGAGAATCAGTGTAAAAGTCAGTTTCATCAGCCTTTAAGGAAGAAATATAGAACTTGTAAGTGGCACACYAAGATAGAAATCAGGGCATTGCCTGCAGTTTGCGCAAAGCATGGTTTGCTGGAAGCTGTTTCACTGTATTACTTCCTCTCCTTCCTTCCCTACCTTACAATCAATCCCACAAGTTCCATCTTCCTCTGACTTTGGTGACAGTAGAGTCTACCTTAAAGGAATACTAGCAGAAAAAATCTAGAGGATTTGAACTACCCAGCATGTAAGTTTGGATTCTTAAAAWATAGTTCTCATTTGTGAGCCCTAATGACTGATTGTAGCATTTAGGAACAAGTTAGGAGAGACAATGTATATTTTTAGCATTAACACTGAAAGAGTAAGATAGATGCCATTGCTAAGCAGGCAATYCTAAAGCTGCAGTCCTGCAGATGTAATTTTTGCCAAACCAAACTTCCTTTGTTCCATTTCCCCCACTATCACAGATTCAATGGTGTTACCCATCAATACATGCAACTGATATCAGAAGTGTAATTTTTCATGCACTGCACATTTTATTTGCATACGTATAGTCTGTGATCAAATGGTGTAGGGCTGAAGTTAGCATTCAAAGCCTTAGAAAAGTCAGTTAGCACTGGCTTTTGAAGCTTGAGCTGGTGAGCAAAGAGGTAACCTTCTTCTTCAGGTAGCCTGAGGTTGCTGTGGTACTTCAAAAATACATGGGATAAAAGTGCCTTTCTTCTCTTAATGGACAAACCCTGCAAAAAATGGTTTTCCTTTTCTTTCCAGGAATGATGTATATTCCTTAACCCAACATAGAACACTTTGCACTCAGCCCAAGACCAATTAATTGTGCATTTCTTTTCCTGGTGGATTTGGGAGTGAGTTCAAGGTTAATGAAGGAAAGAACTCAAAAAATTCCAGATTTAGGCTGTAGAAGCAAACAAAGACTTAGCCACTAATTTAAGTTCTTTGTATCTTTCTTTATGAGAACACAAATGCCTCAAGAAGCAATAACTTTTCCACATGAAGTTTCCTTGATTTTATGAACTCACAACGAACAAGGAGTATGAGTCATCTTTAAGGTCTGACTTTTCATTTAGAAATGGATTAAATACTCTTCAAAGTCTTCTAATAAGTTTACATTTCCATTTCAGAGACTTTTACTAACAACTTAGTATTATTTGCTATCAATCTTTTATATCAACTGTTAGCAGTGCTTAAGGCTTATTAAAGAARGTTTGTTTATATATAATATTTAAACAAGGAAGTTAACAAAAGCTGCCTGTGCTAAAGACAACGGTCATCTTACACTGAATACAGATGCTCATCAGTCACTCCTTTCTAATTTTTTTAATCTAGGAAAAAAGGAAAAGGAAAATTATGCAGCACTGAATAAATTTTGAGAAGGTTCTCACATACTCCTCTGTCTGATATAATGACATACTTGTTCTGGTACTGCTCTGAAGAAAAYGACCCTTGAAATAGGCAACCTTCTTCCTCATCGTGTATCCATTCATCAGTAACACAAAGGTAACATGCCAAACAAAATGATCAACAGCCCTTCTGGCTAAAACACCTAAGCCATACGAGCCTTGATCAGAAAAGTAGATTACATTCTTTGAAGCACCCCCCCAAAATGAAGGTRCAGATTCTGTAACATCTTCAGTTACAGAGAAGCTGTTAAAGCCTGTTTACAAATCCACATTTGGGAGTACATCCATCAAAATCCAAAGCGTTTATTAACCATTTACTGGCTGATTTAGAGCCAGTGAAATACATGTAACTGGTAGCCCTTCTTACTACAGAGGAAATACAAGGTTGGGAATGGGTCTTCAACCTTCTATTACCTTAGGAAGTGTCCTATAAGGACTGAATTAGAGATTGGCCTTTTTAATTGGCACAAAGTTCTCAGCTGGGCTTTCTGGGAAATGGCATTTTTAACAACT
Source organism: Rhea americana (assembly GCF_003343005.1). NCBI lineage: Eukaryota > Metazoa > Chordata > Aves > Rheiformes > Rheidae > Rhea > Rhea americana. The sequence goes on from NW_028186645.1 coordinate 11,204,278, forward strand.
GTGATATGAGCATCAGCCTACTCATTCTGGTTCTGACACAAACCACCCCTTTCATATTAGTCTCTGAAAGGCTGTCATGTGGCAACAACATCTAGTCACTGAAGTGAATTCATAGAAACAAATAATCAATAGTCTGAAAAAACTCTTATTCTATTTCAAACTAGTAGGTTCACTAGGATATAATTCATCTCACATGTGGATGTGGCAGAAAAGAAAAAAGCTCAGACAGTGATATATCTTACAAAAATCACAAAAAATATCATTTCTAATAAGAGGTTTTTGGACTTGCCAGTTTTTTCAAAACTGGAAATGGGAAGGAAACTGTACACTTCAGATTTGATGAGATCATATACTAGTCCTTAAAATCTGGCTTGTTAAACTTGATTTCCCATCAAATCATATTACAGGCTACTTTGTTAAAATTTAGGTGAAAAATGAACATCTTTATCTTTTCACTCTGGTGATCCATTGCAAATTATAGCTGTGGATATAAGGAAATGTGAAAAGGAATTTTGTGATCTCATAGAATATATCACCTGAATATATCTCTGATAAGGTTTTTTCACTGTTTGAAGGTTTGTAAAAACCCTATGTATAAGAGAATATCTCACCTAAGCTAGTGTGACAGTATGAAATTAGAATTAGATGTTGAGGGAATATTAAGATACATCAACGGATTTCTAAGTGCAACAACATTGATTCGTATATGCTGTTGCATTAATCCTACTTATTCAGGATCTATTAAATCATCAGCCTTTTTCACACATCCTAAATTAACACATGTTAAAGGTGAGCCAGTATAAAAGTAACGAGATAGACTCCATATTCTTCAGCCTCTGGTAAAGTTACCATCAAGTGAGAAAGGCAGGAAAGCTTCAGAACTTGTAGATCTTAATATATTAAATAATATACTTGGTCCTAGGACAGCCAGAGTCTATATTCTTGTATTAAAAGGGTTGTTTGAGGATGTTTTGTCCCCTTTACAAAGGGTAGAACCTTTGAACCTGGATAAGCTTGAATCTGGCTAAAACTTAGAATTCTACACAGTAGAGGAGAAAAAAGAAAGCAATAACATTTCTCTTAGGCAAGTCCCTCTCCCTAAYGTCATTCAGGTTAGCTTTTGTTTTCAGGCTTTTCCAGAATAGCCTTGGAAGCTTTCTCAAGTGTCTCTGAGGTAAAATGACACATTTGTCTGAAATTCCTTAAGCACAGACTTGAAGAGCTGACTGCTCCTTTGAGGCTACCAGAACCGTTCTGCATTTCACTGCATGAGCTGATTATTATTACACACATCAGTACACACTGAAAGAAGACAGCAGAGAAAATGGTTGAGTACAACACAATGGAAAGCAGCAGGACGCACAGAGGTGATTGACAACTTCGCATGACTCAGCAATTGAAAAATGGAGAAAACATACTCTTTGAAAATATATACATAAAAGGATGTGTGTCAGAACTCAGATCTCAGCCTTCTGTTTTCATGGTTCCTTCTCAGTACTTGAGTTACCATGGCTTCAATATGAAGCGATGGAAGAGTAGTCAAAACCAAGCTGAAAAACAGCAGGTGTTTCCTGAGAGGAAGTGGGATGAAGTGTGAAAGAAACCACCATTGCTTACAGTAACCCTCTTGGTACTTACTCAACTTTATCTGCATGTTACTTTCAAGTAGGAAGTAACATTCCCCATTTGTGCGTGGAGCATTGAGCAAATTATATGGGAACACTCTCACAGGAGAGAGCCGGAACTAGCTGCTTTGTAGTGGAGAGTCTAATTTTAAACAACACTAATTAGCTGACACTCAGCAATGAAGAAGAATGACCTTTTTTGCAAAACCCAGCTACCTCTAAACTGGCAAATAAGAACAGTGTCAGAGAATAAACACTCAGCTGTACTGCTGGAGTGACCCCAAGTGTGTTCTTGGTCCATCATAGCTCCTGCTGCCAAACAATTCCTAAGCACAGCTCAGGAGCTAGTATAAGCAGGAAATTTTCCTGATTAACTTGCGGGGATGAGGTCTCACCTTCTTCACAGACTGTCTGTGAAATGGTCGTACAACAGTTTTGTAAAGAGTCTCTGGCCTCCATGTATACATGGGGTGGGGATGCCAGGTGAGGTTAGTCAGGGCAATTAAGGTATTGGTACACTCAGGGGCCTAGTATTTATTTTTCCCAAGGCACTAGGAGAAAAGCAACTTACAAAATAGCAGAAAGGCCATATGGAAATGAAAGACCCTTACAGTCATTCATAAAATGGTAGGTCAGAACTAATGAAAATATGGCTCTGTCTGGGTTCTCTGAACACATATGAGGTAGCAGCAAAGACACTGAAGAAGAAGGACTATTGATGGGTGAATGTATGCAGTCCCAACTTGAATTTAAAGAATAAATTCTGTGTTTGGGCCCAGGATTGCAAATACCAGTCAAGTACAACTCAGCAGAACAGTCTCTATCTTGCAAAATAGCACCAGTTATTAAGACAAGAAAGTTACTCTTCACCCAAAACCCAGCTGAGACACTCTGGGTCTGCAATTTAAGATGTGCCTGCTTTTCTCCTCAAACTATCTGACACAAAAAAGTAGAAATGTTTTCAGTGTTGCCCTTCTATCATTTTTGCTATCCGAAGGAAACTGCAGTGAGCTCTATTGGCTGCTACATTTGTCTTTTAGAAACAGGAAGGAGAGGGAGAACACCAACACGTTTGCGGACRGAGTGTCACCTTGGAGCCTATACAGAAACAGGAAATGCAGTTTTGAGGAGCAAGGGAAAAGGAGGACAAAATCATCTTTTCAGCTGAAGCTGTCCCATACTAACTGCAGCAGACAAAACAGCAGCTACCAGAGAAAATGTCTGCATAGCAAACAGCAACACAAGTATCAATCACTTCTCATATACATGTGTGATCATCAAAGTAAACATTGTCACATCTTCCAAGTAAAAATAACTGATGAGAACCCAAACACGGCCACTTCTGCTCCCATGACGCTGGCATTTTTCTCAGCTAGGAGCAGAACTATTTTTGACAATGGCATTGTGCACTYAAATCTCACAAAAATTCAGAACTGATCATACCAGTATCCAGTCTGTCCCTCATACTTATCTCCTTCCCATCAGCCAACTGATTGTACTCGCAAACCCTTCCCAACTRCAGGGATAATGAAGTGGGCATGTGGCCCATGGTTGCTGCTAATGGCCATTTGATTTAGGATTGTACCAGATGTAACTGGCACCTGACATGATGTACAGTGCTGACATTCAAATCCTACAGAGGCTGATATGCACTGGGAAGAGCATATATCCCTGGCCTTGTACATGGAGAGTGGGCTTTTGTAGACTGGCAGAGAGGGTGCTGTCAGTGCAGCCCACTTACACTTCTCCTGGGATGTCTCCATGAATCTCCTCTGTGGTACACAGAGGAGGGATGGAATTTGGGTGTAAATGCCATGAAGTAACCTTGTGCAGTACTGCAGGTGAAGACACATTGGGAAAGGTGCTCACATCTTCAAAAACATTGTCAGTGCAGATATGGGTGTATGATCTGATTAACTGCCTCAGAGACTTTACCTTCTTATCGGTAAAAATCAGAAATATTTTTCATTTTTCACCTGAATTTGGAATAAATGTTCTATTTTGGAGTAGAAAGTTTTGACCTTACTGAAATTCTTTATTTTTGTTTCTTCAGTATGAAATTTCAAACACTGGAACATGTTGATGAATTGGCATTTGCCAGAGCAAAAGCATTCAGCTATGTAGAACTGAGGTCAGTTTAACACAGACATACTTTAAGATAGCCATCATGTCTTCTCTTCCTCAGCTGCCACATAACAAGAGTTTATTCAGAAAAAAAAAATTCTTCAGCCTGTGGCCCTCATCACTGAGTTCAAAGTAATAGACAYGATGTTATTGCCTGGTGGGCTGATCCAAATTAGAGGATGTGTTGTCACTGTGCCCTAAATCTGAGAAAGAGTCAATAAAGGCAGCAAGTGCCTTTTTAACCAAGGACAGCACAAGTGAGACATTGCCATATACAGGGATAAAATAAAGGATAACTGTACCATAATATGTTCTTTCCCTTGGATTCATTCAGTCAGTTTTTTGTTGTTGATTTCAACAATAAAGAAGATGGAGCACATAATAGGAGCCTGAGGGGTATAGTAATAAACTTGCAGTTATTAATGGTCTGTCCTGGTTCTAGCAATGAGACCCTGGCAGCTGTCAGGTTTCAGGCACATCAGATGTCTATTGTGAAATGTAGCGAGAATATCTGAGACCTGTTATAATTCTCAGTGTTGCATATGCCTGGCCTTGAGAAGTCTGACAAGCCCTTTGGAATTAYGCATCATGCATTAATATGACAGAATTTTTATAGATAGGGAAAGGTTGTCTTATCATGGGACTTGTGTCCTTCCTGGCTGCACAGACTTCAGCTTTACAATGATCATGTGTTTTCATACTTTTCCAGTGGAGCAGTGGGACTATTTTTTATACTTAGGACCCAAATTTAGGGTATTCTTGAACCTTTCTTCAGTCCAAAGTCYAAGGACATTCTCTATTCATGTTTTGAATGTGATAGGAGCTCTTCCCTGCACAAGGCATACTTAACCAACTATCAAAGGGTCTGATTCTGCAAGATCTTCAGCACCTGTTGAAAGTATCAAGTACCTTAAATCTCCATTTGTCTCAGAGAATGACTTAAGCACCGGGGTCCTGTCTTACACAGGATACTCCAGGGTGAACATGGAAGAAGTACCCTGGTTGCTTAAGTGTACTCTGAAGGAAGCTACAAGGCTAATCTTTGGGTAAGTGCTTCCTAATGGTTAGAAAAAAGAACTGTGGTTCACAATGATGTAACAGTAGGATCATCTCTTCTTGGAATGTACTGGGTACATTTGGGATTAGTGAGGAGAGATGGTAATTCAAATCTCAGCCAAGCCATCACATTGATCAAGAGCCAAATTCTGAAGTTCTTACTTAATTTCCTGTCTCAATAAGGGTTGAGAGAAATGGAGCGAGTAGAAATTGATGYAATGTAACTACATAGGAAATACATGCAGTATATTTAAAATCACTAGAATTCAGAGAAGCAGAGTCTCTACATATTAGAAATCAGTCACCAGTTCCCTCTCATCACTGATCCCTTTGCATTTCGATCATACTATGCATTGCAAATTGCAATTCCATCTTCCAATAGCACTCACAATTTCTCCTATTTGTCAATTTACTTCTGATGCTACCATGATTATCTTATGAAAGAAATGACTATGCAGTTGTGAACTGATTCTTTTGTCTACAGGCATACTGCTTCCTTTTAGGTTCCAAGAAACAGAAAGATAAGTCCTTSCACCATGCTAATGCAAGAGTGAACCAACATAGACAACAGAATCAACAACAAGGGCTGAACTAAAAATGAGTATCCAGTCTATGATCTATACCAGCTGATCAAGACAAGCACTTCACCTGATGGACTTCCTAACAAGAACTGATTGTTGCACTACTGGAACCAGCTGGTAGAGGGGAGAAGACCCCTGGCATAGTCACATATCTGGTTCAGTTCATAATGAAGACCGTTTTCAGTGCTCACTGCATATATTCCAGGCTTATAAGGGTTGCCAGGAAAACAAGTAGAGCTTATGTCACAAGGTTCTCAAAGCATTTGTTTCCATTGCGAATCTGTTCATGATGAAAGACCAGGCTGTAAGCTTTGTCAGAAGCTCAGCACAATACAGATATTTTTAAATGATCCATTGAAAACTTTTTTTTTGCTCACTGCTGCACTTCCAGCCAGAACATTGCAGCTATAGGTTTATATCTGAGGACCTGAAGATAACAGTGAAAAATCTAAGTGCAATTTTGTCCCATGTACGATACCCAGCACAATGTAATTCTGGTCTGTATCTGCAGCTTATCATACACCCTCTTTTAATGTCAACAACAAAAGGTAATAAAAGAATAGGCAACCATAAGGACAAGTAGAATTTTTGTTTTAACTGATCAGAGTAATCTGGAAAAATTAAAAAGGCTATCTGATTTGGTAAAAAAACAAATTAGATGATCAAAGGCTGGCGATAATAATCTAAGTGGTTGTTAGAAACCTAAGGAAAGGAATTTTAAAAGTTATGATTTTTAACTTCATGACTCTAACTTAGACTATAGCAAATCACTTCTGCTCGTGTGGGAAATAGCAGAGTATGTGGTAGGATTATTAATGTGTTTGTTTACRGGAAGATGAGTTATGTATCCTTGTTTGTACAAAAAAGTAACACAGATCTTTATTTAAAACAAGTGGTGTAAGTTACTAGGTGCCTAAGCAAATTAATTATCAAGGTGCCTTTAAATACAAATAAAACAAACATGCTTCAAAGATAAATTGAATTAAAATAAATACGGATTTTGAGGCTCTCCTCAGAAAGCATAGAGAAAAGGGAGTTCCAGATGTTACAAGTTACAGTACTCTCGCTGGATATATGAAAGATTAGATTTCTTGGTAGTAAATCCAAAGTTAATTGTTCAGCATACAGAACACATACTGAAATTTGTGTTCTCCTCAGACCATTAAACGAAAGGAGTATTATTTAGTGTCAAAATGTCAAGGTAAAATCTTGAAATCTTGTCTCCAGAATTTCAGTGGGCATTTTGCCACTGATGTGATGGAATAGGATTCCATCTTTCTAAGTCTTCTGCAGTCATGATGGTCAAAAGCACTTATTTCAGTGAAGCAGAGAGAGACTGTGAGAGCTTTACTGGAGACTAAACATGAGGAATATATTGAAGATTGTGTGGCAAATGACAAAATGAAGTCCACTTACCAGTACCAAATGAAGTATGTCTCAATGAATTGCCCAAAGACAAAGAGCAACCAGGCGATTACAGGGAGTGTTTGTCTCAGCCTGGGAACATTGCTGGAGAGGAGGAGTTTGGATGATGAAGGAGGGAGGTGGGTGTGAATGTGAGAGGAAGGCAGATGGATGGGAGTTTGAGAAAATAATCTGAATGTCTCTTGGGATGTCTGCTAATATCTCCTGGGACAATGAATCACAAAAGAGTAATCTTAATCTCCTACTTTCAGAACACATTTGTAGAAAATGACTATTGTCAGTATCTGGACTAGGTCATGCAAGTCTGGTCCTTCTTCTCCATGCGAAGAGTAGGTTAAATGGCTTCTTGAAGTAAGAAGCTCTATTAAAAAAAAAAAAAAAAACTTTGAAGATTAATAACCCTAGGCACCAGTACAAGCTGGGGGCTGACCTTCTGGAGAGCAGCTCTGCAGAGAAGGACCTGGGAGTGCTYGTGGATGACAAACTGACCATGAGCCAGCTATGTGCCCCTGTGGCCAAGAAAGCCAATGGTCTCCTGGGGTACATTGGGAAGATTGTTGCCAGCAGGTCAAACGAGGTGATCCTGCCCTTCTACACAGCCTTGGTGAGGCCTCATCTCGAGTCCCATGTCCAGTTCTGGGCTCCTCAGTGCAAGAGAGACATGGAGCTACTGGAGAGAGTCCAGCATAGGGCTACGAAGATGATCAGAGGGCTGGAGCATTTGTCTTCTGAGGAATGGCTGCGAGAACGCGGCCTGTTTAGCCTGGGGAAGAGAAGACTGGGGAGGGGGGATTTTATCAATGTCTATAAGTACCTGAAGGGAGGGTGTCAAGGGGATGAGGACAAACTCTTTTCAGTCATCCCATGTGACAGGACAAGAGGCAATGGGCAGAAGKTGAACCACAGGAAGTTCTGCCTAAACGTGAGGGGGAATTTCTTCACTGTGAGAGTGACGGAGCACTGGCACAGGTTGCCCAGAGAGGYTGTGGAGTCTCCTTCTCTGGAGCTCTTCAAGGCCCACCTGGATGCAACCCTGTCTAACATGCTCTAGGTGACTGTGCTGAGCAGGGAGGTTGGACTAGATGATCTCCAGAGGTCCCTTCCAACCTTACTGATTCTATGATTCTATAATTCTATGTCCACACAGACAAGTTCACAGTTAGGCAGAAGTTCACTGATATTTCTGTTAACCTATATTTTGAACTGCTGACCAACAGTGCCAGGCAACTCAGTTCTGAATCAGCTCTGTTGTGGACTGATTGCTTGCCAGAAGTTATGAAGGACAGGTCCCACAGACTGAAATGGGATTTAGGATACTAATTCTCATGAGCATTTTGGAAAATCACTCCACCAATTTTATAAATCCTGGCTTAAGTTTTTCTGTTGGATTTTTTTACTGGTTAATGTTGGATTCCAACAATTTCTTTATCAGTCAGATCAAGAGCATTAGCATATGACCACCCTTTCCATGTCTTCCTCCAGCTATAAGACAAAACTAGCAATTTTAAAATTACCCAGACAAAATTAAAAAAATCTTTTAATTACTTAAGCTAAAACAGTAAGATGTATATGAGCATAACTTTTTAGAACAAACCAGCACTGAAAATGACAACTGATACAAAAATAATTAAATCAAGACAGACATGGGGGAGGAAAAGGAGAAATAATGTTTTYAGAATTTGAAGAGAAGTAATCAGTTTTGGCAGGTTATTTATTTATGTAAATTGAAAAATTAACTGTAGTACACACAGGCAGCAGATACAAACATCTGCCTTGCTACTTGCTCACTATAAAAAGAGAAAAAAATGTCATGGTAAAATAGCCTGCTGCATTTCAAAGGAGTCAGCACTTCCTCAGACAGTACGTAAGAGTGTTTCCTGACAAGAAATATCCCTGACTGACTGGAGATGGTATGCCAAGAGACAAATCTTAAAGTTTAGGATTGGGGAGGGGCTAGGGGCACTTTCTAGATTTCATTCATTGTAGTACTTTTAAAGTTTGATCCAGCTGGCCCTTGATTAGGGATGGTCAAGCACCCTGTGCATCAGTGCTAGGGAGAGGCCTATATAAGAGCCAGGCCTATAGTGCAGCTAGTAGATGCAGCAGTTTATAGGAAGGCACCCTTTGTTTTCTATCTTGGTAGAACCAACTTCCTCAGACATGGTCATGACACACTGCAAAGCACATCCCACAGTAGCTGTTGGAGCTGCTACATCAGCTGTGTCAGAAGCTTCGACCCAGACAGACCCTCTGACAGCAGATATAGTTCTACAGTCTCAGACTGCAGAGAGTACCTGGAGCCTCTCCACTGGGCCTGGGCTGACAGTTATGAATATAGGGAAAAGCTTCTTTGCCGTGAGGGTGACAGAGCACTGGAATAGAATTATAGAATCATAGAATCAGTAAGGTTGGAAGGGACCTCTGGAGATCATCWAGTCCAACCTCCCTGCTCAGCACAGTCACCTAGAGCATGTTAGACAGGGTTGCATCCAGGCGGGCCTTGAAGAGCTCCAGAGAAGGAGACTCCACARCCTCTCTGGGCAACCTGTGCCAGTGCTCCGTCACTCTCACAGTGAAGAAATTCCCCCTCACGTTTAGGCAGAACTTCCTGTGGTTCAMCTTCTGCCCATTGCCTCTTGTCCTGTCACATGGGATGACTGAAAAGAGTTTGTCCCCATCCCCTTGACACCCTCCCTTCAGGTACTTATAGACATTGATAAAATCCCCCCTCCCCAGTCTTCTCTTCCCCAGGCTAAACAGGCCGCGTTCTCGCAGCCATTCCTCAGAAGACAAATGCTCCAGCCCTCTGATCATCTTCGTAGCCCTATGCTGGACTCTCTCCAGTAGCTCCATGTCTCTCTTGCACTGAGGAGCCCAGAACTGGACATGGGACTCGAGATGAGGCCTCACCAGGGCTGTGTAGAAGGGCAGGATCACCTCGTTTGACCTGCTGGCAACAATCTTCCCAATGTACCCCAGGAGACCATTGGCTTTCTTGGCCACAGGGGCACATAGCTGGCTCATGGTCAGTTTGTCATCCACGAGCACTCCCAGGTCCTTCTCTGCAGAGCTGCTCTCCAGAAGGTCAGCCCCCAGCTTGTACTGGTGCCGAGGGTTGTTTTTCCCTAGGTGCAGGACCCTGCACTTGCCCTTGTTGAACCTCATGAGGTTCCTCTCCGCCCAACTCTCCAGCCTATCCAGGTCTCTCTGAATGGCAGCACAGCCCTCAGGTGTGTCAGCTACTCCTCCCACCTTGGCATCATCAGCAAATTTGCTGAGGAGGCACTCAGCTCTCTGAGCTCTGCCTTTCAGTCAATTCTCAATCCACCTCACTGTCCCCTCATCTAACTCACACTTCCTGAGCTTATCTAGGAGGGTGTTATGGGAGACAGTGTCCAAAGCCTTGCTGAAGTCAAAGTACACAACGTCCACKGCTCTCCCCTCATCTCCCAGCCAATCATTCCATCATAGAAGGCTATCAGATTGGTTAAGCAGGATTTCCCCTTGGTGAATCCATGCTGGCTACTCCTGAGCCCCTTCTTTTCCTCCATATGTCTGGAGATGACATCCCGAATGAGCTGTTCCATCACCTTTCCAGGGTTGGAGGTCAGGCTGAGTGGCCTATAGTTGCCTGGGTCCTCCTCCTTGCCCTTCTCRAAGACTGGAGTGACACTGACTTTCTTCCAGTCCTCAGGCACCTCTCCAGTTCTCCAGGACCTTTCAAAGATGATGGAGAGTAGCTTGGCAACAACATCCACCAGCTCCCTCAGTATCCGTGGGTGCATCCCATCAGGGCCCATGGATTCGTGGATGTCTAGCCTGCCCAGAAGGTTTCTAATCCTATCCTCCCCAGAGAGCGTAGTCTCCTTCTCTGGAGCTCTTCAAGATGGCCTGGACATGATCCTATGCAACATGCTCTAGGTTACCCTACTTGAGCAGGGGGGTTGGACTAGATGATCTCCAGATGTCCCTTTGAACCTCAACCATTCTGTATGATTCTGTGTGTGTGATCAAGGCAGGGTCAAGTATCTGAAATGATCATGTCCCTTTGTCAGCAGATGATGACTATGCCCTCAGAATTTTCCAGGCCTGAGTTCCAGAAAGCATAACTTTCTAAAAAAAAATAAAATTGCCCAGTGAAGTGAGCTAAAATGTCTATAAATCTCCCTCAGTGGTTCATACATCCTGGCTTAGCAATATATAACAACRTTAGTGGCAATGCCTAAGGACCCCTGTGTAGGAACTATATGGGAATATAGATCCTCTTAGTGGCCCTACAGTTTGAGAACCTGTGGAGAGCAAAAGCTTGCAAGATTTCAACAGTATTAATTAGATGCACCAGGCAAAAAGAAATTGTGTGGAGGATGGTCTCAGAACCTTCAGATATGACTTTACCTTTGGTAGAGATTCTTATTTCGAAGTGGCTCATGACTTTAGAGGTCAAGGGTGGCAAGGAGTACGTAAGGCACCCCAGGTTAAGAGTCACTCTTAAACAAAGATTGCTTTCTGAAGCATCCTGCAAAGAAGGGGAAGGAAGAGCATCAGCTCCTCTCAGACAGCCTTGAAAGTAGCCTCTCCGCATGCAGAAGCTGAGCATCCATTTCTGGTCACCCTGTAGYCCAAGACTGATAAGGGTCTCTCAGTTTTCTCCTATTTCTTCTATTAAACTGTTAGTAGCAAGGATAATCACAAGAGGTCCTCAAAATAGATCTAGGTCTCCCTTTCTTCCACTGATTGAAGAACAGGATGGACATCAGTTTATGCAAGGCACCTTGCTAGTATTGAAGCTTTATAAGTCTATCATTAGCACCATGCAATGTTTGCAGTACAAATTTAAACATGAGAAGTTTGCCACATAGCAAGTACCAGCCTTGCAGATCCTAAGAGCAGAAAGAGTTTCTTCCACATACAAACACAAATATGAATGCCTTAGGTGCTATGGCTGTGGATGAGTTTACATCACCTGTGTGAGGCAGAAAAAAGAACAGCCAACTGCTCATTAGAGAGTCCTGTCACAGTTGAAACAGTCTCTATGTGATAGCTTCTCTTAAATAAACTTCAAATCATCCATGCAATAAAGATGTGCAACTGTTTAACATTTAAATTTAATAATAATTCTAGAGTAAATGTCTCACCTCCATAATCAGCAATATGAGGGACCTCAGCTGCAACTGCTTTGAACYACTGATTTCTTCTGTCTCAAAGGAAATTTGAGATTAACTACAGTGACCAATCTAAGAAATGAGATTAGAGACTTAAAACATACCTTTTTAATAAATTTGTTTATTATCTTACTTTTTGGTTTGCATTTATCACAATATATCCCAAGTGGCCATTGTGTTATACTCCTCCAGCACACCTRCTTATTTTACAGAATACATCCTAGCATTTTCAGGAAAAAGAACTATGGATGGTATACTGCAAAGGTGGTATATTTTTTATCCGAGGACAGTGARTGGATTAACAGCAAGACCAGTGATGATTTTGATACCTAATATTAAAAAAAGAAAAACCTAAAATCCATGCAGTTTACTTGTCAAGAAACCCAAAGAATTAACCTTAATCAACCTCACATTCATTTAATCCAGCTTTCTTCTCTCTGACAGTGGCCAGCATCACATATTTCAGAAGACTGCTTGAATAACTTGRCATTATAAAAGCAGGGATAACTTCCTCTCCACATGAGGTGTCTTCTGATCCTAGCAATTAAAGATTCTTGTAGCACCTAAAGAAGACGGCTTAACAGCTCTTCCAAAACTGCATGTTAGCATTAACTATTATATGATTGGCAAGAACTCTATTATGAAATGTATCCAATCTCTTTTAAAACTTAYTAAACTTTTTGGCCACAAGAAAAATTTACATCTCCTAATTTTGCCTCAACTGCTTCACCTCAAAGCTTCCACCTTTTAATGACTTTGTTGTGAAAAAGTATTTCCTTATTTCACCCCTGAATTTGGTACATTTTCACTTCATTACACAGTGACATCTTGTTTTCTTGTTAGGCCAAGATTACAAATTTCCTAACCTATCTTCTCTCAACCAAATCATTTCTGAATAAACTTTTACCATAGAATCAGACTAATTTAGGTTGACATTCTCAGACATCTGCAGGCACTGGTAACAGGTCATCAGGTATATCCCTCCTAAATATCCACCTCAGCTAMATGAGTAATTTTACTATTTCCCCACTACCATCAACACTTCTAGTAGTCAGTGGCTAAACTCAATCAGGAAGACACTGGGGCAGCAGGCAGCAGTGTTGCCTGCAAATGAACAAGAAACAGAAACAAGCAAAGTACAGATGTCACCTGCAAGTCCTTTTAAAGGGACACCTGCAGGTATGGTGACATGCTTTTGCTCTTTGTGTAGAACAGAAAAAAAGGACTTGGAATGGCTTKCTACTAGGACTGCTGCTCTAACAGCAAAGTTGGGGAAGGAGAGGGGAGGGAGGAATCAAAGCATATTAAATTTCTGACACACATGCACAGTTTATAAATACACCAAAGCAATTCCAGATAAAACCACAGTAGGATTTAGGACCTTGAGTTGCCATTGRTGACCACTGAGATCACTTAATCTTCCACTTCAATTCCTTCTCCTAAAATTGTAGAAGGTATCATTTATTAGCAAAAGGGGGAAATCCTGGATTCTAGCCCCAGACCTGGCACTGAGTTACGATAAGGAACTCAGAATATTATCCAGTATGTACTGCAACAAGTAACCTTTAAACTGCATCTCTGGGAAACAATCCAGAGCTCTGTGTGAAACACCACAACTCCCCAACACCACATTCTTCACATGTGATGAGAAACACATTCCTGCAGATTYTAACCAAAACATTTAACATACTCAGCAGTGACATTCCTAGATCAAGCTAGTAGAACTAAACTGTTGAATTAATTCAAAATTTAAAAGAGTATGTATGTTTTCTCCTGAGGTACAAAGGATTGTTTTCCCAAAAAAGTAGGAGGTTTTGCATYCTTAGAAGCCTTAGGGAGTCCAGATCACTTCTCTCACCTCCTAAAGAAGCACCTTAATATTAGATGTTAGGCTACCGTTAGTAGCTAATGGTTTTTACTCTTTCACATTGCAGCTATTAAGTGCAAGAGCCAGAATACAAGGAACTACAAGATTTTGTAGTCAAGATACTGTGCACTCACTCAAGAGATGGGAGTCTTCTATTTTGTTTATATGCCGTATAAAATGGGAACAATATTTAACACAAAGATCAGAAACGAGTATTCCTCAGTTTGACTAACCACTAGGCCCCAACATTAGTTTTGCATAAACACTCTTCTAGAACCTCCAAGTTTAGAAAGATTAAGACAGAGCTATTTGAGTAGCACTTTCAGACTGAGAGAATTAGGTTCTGCTTAGTTCTGCTTTAAGCACCATGATCTTGTAGAGGATACAGTCTTTCACCTCAGCACCTTCATTTCCTGATTTGCAGACTTACCAAGCATGCATGCTGCAAGACATACTTAACATTTGCTCTCCCCAAGGAGATCAGAAACCCAAAGGCAAAACTCTAAGTACAAGGTAACAACAAAGAGTAGTTATTACTGCTATTCACATTCACTCTTTTTGACCCAGAAAGCCTTTCAACCATTGAAGCACCCTTGAGYTGCATTTTAAGTCATTGCAGTCCACTCTTTCTGCTCAGAAGCACAAAATAACAGGCAGCAGAAGGACTATAAATTGCTTTATGGATGATATAAATACWAATAACTATCACCCATAAAGATGCATTGGCATTAGAAAGATCCAATCATTTATTTAATGCAAGGCAGAGCTACTCTGCAGCACTCAGAGGGTGATTATCATGCTGTCAGAAGGATTCTGCCTTTAACACGTGAAATGTCTCTTTCAYTCAAGTAACACATGTGAGAGGAAAAAAAATGGGACAAATATAAGCACCTACAGCACACAATGGCCTTAGAGTCACAAGAAGCAATAAAAAGCTTACTTGTATGTATCAGCATTGAACCTAGATAGCTGCAGCAGGTGAGTTTTCACTCTACTCCCATAAGCTCCTTAAAAAACTAGAATCACAAATAAGAAAAATTCTGAAAGAAGTTAATTTAGGAAGTTTTCCAGAGAGTTTAGCTTTACTAACCACAAAAAGTCTGACAGATCATTTCAAGAAGTGTGAAGCCCAGTGCTTTGTTTTTCATCAGCTTCTGCTTTATCTAATAGACATACCAGTGCACTCTGATCATTGCAAAGCAGAGATTTCCAGATACAAAATGGTACACTATGGTCAGATTAAGATAATCCAAGTCTTTTCGGTGTACCACAGAAAGGGATTATTCTTCTATTTGGAGAAAAGTAGCATAGTGCATTTTTCTCTCTCACATTAGATATATCCTGTGCTTTCCTAGGAGCAGTGAGGAAATACCACAGATCTTCTCTGTGGATCTATGTTTTGAGAGTGGATGGCAGTAAAAAGATCTCAGATGCTAGTTTGTAATCTGGATGCATATTCGACTCTTAGTAGCATATTTTCCCTCTTTACCTTTCCAGTCCACATTCTTTCCTGATTATAGTCTGTGCTTTATTTATTAGTTCAGAGGAGCATGTTCACCACTCTTGGAACAACTTATCCACCCAGTATCAGCACTGGTTTAAAATGTTCATGTGGAACTAATATGATGGCAAAATGAGTATCATTTAAATGAACAACACACTTCTTGGCCTTCAAGAATCAAGGTTASAACAGGGATGAATTACCTTGCTTACTCTCAGCTTTTATTCTCCTTTTAAAGGCAGACATTTCACYCTATTTTTCAGCTCAGAGGAAGATCTTTAACAATCTCTTGAAACACTAGCATCTTTCTTCTGGACAGAGTCAGATAAAGGTCATGTTTTAAGAGTTAGTACTAGAAATGGTAAGTGTTATCCTAGGAGATTGAATAATAAGAGCCGTCACTAGTGAATGCTATCTTTTTTTTTTTTTTTTTTTTGTCTGAGATTGATAGTTTTGGCAAAGTGGGTGGTATAGTACCATGGCTTGTCTGAGATTGATAGTTTTGGCAAAGTGGGTGGTATAGTACCATGGCTTTAGAAGGAGAATGCCAGCCAGGATATGTGGTTCCCATCTTACAGTGTGATAATACATGTCGCTTTTAGATGGCTCTAGGGAAGTCATCCTTTAAAGAAAAGACAGACTCCTTTGGTTTCCCCACTGTAAAATAGTTATTATAAGGCTTAACTACTTTGCAGTTAAAAGAAGGTTAAGTTTTCCAAGTGTAGAGAAGCTCCACRCCAAAAATTCTGCCTCTGATCTATATACAGAATTGGACACTTAACTGCTGTTTAGATGCTTAGGCACTTAACAGCTCAGGCTCTATACTGATGTTTTGTGCTCATGCAGGATGAAGCATTGTTTAGTGCTTTTAATTAATTTAATCAATTAAAAGAATGTTTGTGGTCCAAGAACAAAGGCCTTAAATTAGTATTTTACTACCTTTGTATTCCCCCATTTTGTGCTGGACCTTTGCTGTAGTATACAGAGGTTGTACTGAGATAAAATACAAGACTTGGAAAGAAGTAATTTTGTAGAATTCAAATACTATGTTAATAACTTAAGAGATTCTTGTGAACTAAGAACATGATAATTCAGGTATTTGCATATCTTGTATGAACAGTACCACAAAGAGCTATGCATACACACAGCAGCTTTCCTAACAGTTATCACTGACATATCATTACAGTTTCTGGAGCATATTCCTTTTTTTGTTTTCTTGATAAATTAAACAATTTTGACAGAACCTTTTATGACACAAAGAAACATTCTGAAAGGACATATTTGTGCTGTAATTTCTTCCTCACAGCAATAGTGGTGCACACAATTACTAATACCCCTAAGGTACTGGTACCCCTAACGTAAAGAAATCATGAGCAATATAGGTATAAGATGTAGTGCTCTTGTCTCCAAACCTCCAGTCCCTCAGGAKAGCCAAGTCGACTGACTAAAAATAGAGTAGGTGTGGGTGCAGATTTAGCTCAACAAGCTCTGCTGACTTCAGTGGACATTCCTCAGTTAATGAATTGGCCTTATTTCAGATGCAGCTTCAGAGTTAAGCATATTCCCTACTGCTGTTTTGAACAACCAAGACTCTCCAAAGTGGAGCCTTGGAAAGGCAAAATAACATTCCCACCAACATTCCACCAGTCCTTGGTGGGGCCATATGCTCTGTAAGTTACATCTTAAGCATTTGAAGAGGCAGCACAAAGAATAGAGGCTGAGAAATACAATATGCCCTAAAATCCTGTGGTTAGGACATGCCTGTGGCAGATGCAGTTACTAAGTGAAAGGCAAGAATGAACACTTAGGTGACATCCAGGAATCTAACGCATTTTGTGGTTTAGGCCTCTGATTTGCTAATGTGCTTAAAATTATTCATTAATAAATATTCTCCCTAYCACACAACAACGCTTCTGTGAAAGTCTCAAATCAAGACATTCTGAAAGTGAAATAAAACATTTGTTATTAACCAGATGTAAGTAGTTTGTTTAGCAGCACCTGGAAAGGTAAAATCTTTCTCTGGAGAAGAGCTCAGCTACCATAATCAGGAAATTGTGTTTTCTTTTCCTGGTGTTATGAATCTCGTTTGCTAGCCACCTTCCAAGGTTTTACAAAGGAAATCCTTATTTTACAGTATTGTGCAATGAATGAGACAGAACTCTTACTATAAAAAAGTGTTTAGGATCATATCGCAAGCAACTGAAGGCATTCAAAGGCAACTTTAATTGCTTCACTTCCCAATTGCTTAGTGATTGCCAGGCTTTTTCAAGTGCCTACCTCTAGATGAGGCATTTCTTGCATCATTTCAAAATTATAATCACAGAAAAGGTTGTGATCATCTCTCATGGGGGTACTCTTACTATGAACACAATCTTTGGGAAAGCTGCAAATTTCTAGTCAGAATCTATATAGGATGTATAAATATGTTTCCAAAGACTTTATTGTGCATCYAAATATTAATTTCTTTCTCAAATGCAAAACAGCATAAAAAAGAAAACAATGAGCAGCCATTTTCCCTATTCTCTGTTTCTAAAACATAAAGCTATTTAGAGTAACACATTCAAAAACTGTATCTGCCTCAAGCAGACCTTCGTTTTGGAAAATTTGGGGGCCAAGTTTCAGTTTGGCAACTGAAAAACTGTATTTTTTAATGTGGTTGACCTTTAATAAAATATGGTTCTCAACCTTACTGTTGTAGAGCTGCTACAATTGGCAGCATAATTAGGCGTACCTAGAATAGCTTGCATGCTAATGTTTAATGTAAATTGTTAACAGTTAATTCTATCCCTTGTTTTCTGTGTCACTATGCTTTAAATAGTTATCACTTGATCAGAGAAATGAATTWAAAAAATAGGCAAACTTGAATTTTAATCAGCAGGAAAAGTGAAATAGAAATCTGAGACATGAAACCCATAATTCTCATGTACACTACTGCAAAAGGTCAATTTGTTTCTAGGCTACCTGTACCAGCCCACGCAGAGCTTTATGTAAGAAGACTGATGAATCAATGAGCAGTAACWTGCTGCTGACTACAAATTATTCTACTCCAAAGGGTGATGCCAAACTTTTTATCCTACTTTTTAACATTTACACACATTAAAAAAAAAAGAAAAAGAGAGCTCTTCTGGAGTGGTTTCCACTACATTTAGATCATTTCTTAGTTTTGAGGCCATTTTTTAAATGATAGCTGGTGATTTCTTTGAAACTCTAAGGAATGTTGCCTTGACATTTGCTTTTAGAGATATCAGATAAAGCAAAAGGTAGAGATAGGCAAGTTGGTTAGAAATGGTTTTATAAAGGGCTGAAAATTCAAGCCAGAACTATTACTTAAGACCAATCAAGATCCGCATTTAAGCGTGACCATTGGGAGGCTGGGCAAGCATAAGCAGTTACTGGGATGAAAGGCTAGTCAGCAGCAACAGTGGATACTGCTCACCTGCAGAAGGAGAGAGAAAGTGGAAAAGAAGCAAAATACAGCTTTGAGGGATAATTAAAGAGCAAGAGTGGTCAGGAGAATGTACTGCTTGCTATGGCATGAGGTTTACTGAGCATTTAGCAAGTGAGCTAAGTTCTAGACAGAAGCTGAGATCTTCAACCCTGATCTGACGGTTTTAATCTGTAAAAGAGTTCAGCACAGTGTAAAGGGATCCCAGTATCTACAGTTCCAGTCAGAAAAGGATTTCTGTAGTATAGCTGCCCTGTGTCTTGTTAAAACAAYGTAGTGGGCCATGCCAGGGTTAGGCTTGGAAAAGGAGGTTGTTTCCTAGGCAGAAACTCAAGGTGCACAGGGCAGCTCTAGCAAACTGGCAGAGAAGAAAGCTATTCTCCAAGCAGTACTTTCATGTCCTCAAAATTGAGAAAATAAAGAAAAATTGGAGGCGATTTTGAAACTAAGTGTAAATAAACCCTCAGGTTTTCCCCGCGATCCATGAGCATGAGTGAGTCAACTTCGTTAGCAAAGTCACCGCATTGCTTCACCCAGGTGGCAGCAGCCTCTTCCACAGAGCAGCCACAGGCTGCAATGCCAGGGTCTTGCAAGGCAAGACTGAGCTGGGCATCCCCACACACAAAAAACAGGTCAAGAATTTGAGTGAACCCAGGCCTGTGAGGGAGACTTGGACACTGCATGGGCCAGTGCTATCAGCCTCAGGCTCACAGGCATGCAACCTCTCCCTCCACATCACCAGCCCAGGGAAAACTCTTCCCCTTTATTATCTCTCTACCACAACAATTCATAAAATACCACTGAGAGAAGAAGCTTCGCAAATACCAGAAACCTATTATAAAGGAATTTTAATGCATTAAATGTAGCTCAGGACTGCAAGGCTCTTAAATGTTAGTAGCATTTGTTTGGGACATTTGCCTGGAAACATTAGACAATCTTTTAATAAATGTACTAAATAAGATGCATAATTTAGCTTCTTCTSAGCAGAACGCTGGCTATATGCCAGCTCTAGTCTCAGGCTTGACTCAACGTCAGAGCTACCCGCTGGCCCAGTACAAATAGACTCATTAAAAAACAGTTGCTGCTGTGTGTTCAGGTGCTATTTCTCCCACTAATGGCTCAGTTTATGCCTTTACCCCTTGAACAAACAGAGAAGCAGCTTCCAGGACAATATTCACCCCTGCGCACTTTCCACACATATGAATGCAGGCAACATGCTGTGAAATGATGGAATAGAGAGGAGAAATGAATTCCCTCATACAGGAAAGGCAAGACATTCAGGCTGGCTGTATCACATAACATGACTGTTGACTGATCATACTATTTATTAAYAGTAACAGAGAAAGATTGAAGCACAGATCAGGTCTTACAGTGCTAGACATACTCAGAGACAGATTCATAGGCAGAGGCTGACATCTAAATGAGTAGAATAGCCAAAGCTGGAAGGAGAAAAAATAGACTGTAACTATCCAGGGACAATGGTCATATCTATTTTCAAATCCCAATAAGACATATTTCTTTTCTGGATTCAACCGGGATCTTGACTATAGCTGAACATTACAAAGCTTCTCGACAGTTAATTGTTTTCACATTTGCTTTATAAATTTTGCTTTCAGCTTTGCTTTCTGATTGTTAATGAAAACAACTGTACAGATGTACCTAGACCCCTAGCGATACTAACACTATTGCATTTCTTTGACTCAAAGCTTTTGATTCTTCTGCTCTAAGGGCCATATGAAAGGCTGATGCTTGCACCAGAAAGCTCAACATCAAAGAACATTAGCAACGTTATTAGAGGTAGCATAAAACACAGTAGTTTTAAAAGTGATGTAGAAGCAAAGGGGCTCAAACAGTCTTCTTAAAACACTTTCCTCTCCACACCAAAACTAAAAACCCATAAAAGCTCAGGAACGATGGTTCTGTTAACTCTACAAGCATCGGTAACTCATGAAATGGCTTTAAAGCAAATAAGTTCATAACCTAGGCTAGAAGAAATTAAAGGAAGTCTCCAGGCTTACACACTGTCAGGATGAGAAACAATGGGCACAAACTGAAATGAAATAAATTCCACTTGAACATAAAAGAACACTTATTCAGTGTAAGGGTGGCTGAACACTGGCACAAGTTGCCCAGGGAGGTTATGAAGTCTCCATCCTTGGAGATATTCAAAACATGACTGGACATGGTACTGGGTAGTGCGCTTTAGGTAACCCTGCTTGAGCAGGAGAGCTGGACTAAATGATCTCCAAAGGGCCCTTCTTACCCGAATTGTTCTGTGGATCTGTAGACCGAAGCGATTCTAACACACATTGTATGTTGTTTGGGGGGGGGCATGCATCATACTTAGCTACTGGATAGATTAGGGCACTGCACAACCGTATAATGAAAAGACTCTACTGTTACCACATTTAATTCACTGGTGGTATTTCACAAGACCAGAGCAGGCTCTAATTGCCAGGCTAACAGAAGTCATTATTCCACCCATCTCTGATCCAGTGAATCATGTCTTCTTTTCACCAACAGCCAGAAGCACCATCTTCTTATGCTGTCACCTCCTAAAGTGGCCGGCACCCTCATATTCTCTCTATATACATGTTTACATTTAAAGCATCCTCTACTCAAGCATTTCTTGCAATATATTGTCTAGTAAGTTGAAGTCTATCAGGCAGAAGAAAAACTGCATCACTTTTCCACTACAAATGTGAGTGGTTTAACCATTGTTTGCAGTATAGTACAATAATGTTGCAATAAC
Organism: Rhea americana; assembly: GCF_003343005.1. Classification (NCBI taxonomy): domain Eukaryota; kingdom Metazoa; phylum Chordata; class Aves; order Rheiformes; family Rheidae; genus Rhea; species Rhea americana. The sequence goes on from NW_028186645.1 coordinate 11,225,816, forward strand.
TCAAGTTTAACTGATGTAATATGATGCTGTAAATATTAGGATATTCATATATAGCAGTCCCTACAGCCAGCACTTACTGTGTTTTTAGTCCAGTGATCATGTATCGTGTACAAGACCACAAAAAGCAAGAACCAGATCCCTAAATTCTCCACTCCACCAAGTCCTCCTAGGTCACTACTAGTGCCTTAGGCCCCCTACAGTGCATGTTTCATCTCTCTCTAGTCTTAAATTTTCTACTTTGTACAACAACTTCTGTTAACTAGAGATCCCCGCCTTCTTAAAGCCTGCTAGTTACACGCTTTCATGGGAGATTAGTTTTGGGTTTAAACTACCTCAGGTTAAGGCAGGCCTAATATCCAAGTCTCACACCACCTAGTCTTACCATTACATTAATTAAAAGAAAAGGCTGACACAAGAAATAAAAATGATGTTTGCTGTTGGAGAAGAAGAGCTAATTGGCACCTTTTCTCAGGTAAGAATTCTGCAGCAGAAACCAAGATACTTAGCCTTTAAGTTTCAGGCATATTCTCATACTCACTATTTCCTATTCACGGTTCTCGGCTGTGCTCTCTAATCTGGATTTATGTTCCAAGGTGCTGAACTCTCTTGGAGACTCTGCAAAGAACCTTAGTACCCAACGCACAAAGCAGGTTTCCGCCAGAATCYAGAATATTTCTGGCTTTCAGATGCTATTTATGAAGTTACACACAGAGTCAGAACAAAAATACTCCTTCAYGTTTAATGCCTCTTGCTCTCTACAAGCCTACAGGGACAACATATAGTGCTGGATTTCAGAGCTAGAGTCTATGACTCTACCTTACAAAATTTGCATATAGATTTTAAAAGCCCTGCAGTTTAAATCTAGTACCTGAATTTCCAAGCTATTAATTCTAGTCTGATAGCATTACAACACTGCTGCACTAAGTAAATACCAGACTAAATGAGCCCTTAGAGTTTTAAGTTATTTCTTCTCCATTTATAAACCTCCCAAATATATACTGTGCTTGTTTACAGTCAGATCTGAAGTCTCTAGATAGCTCACTTAGTAATCATCTTTCTGTCTTTTTCCTAGCTCTCCATTTCCTTTCCCGTAAAACTTAACCTTTGCTCACAATATACTCTTTAAAATCACTTCTATACTATCCTAACATGGAAAAAACAAGCCAACACCATTTTTAGCTTTTAAGAAGATGAATTGACACACCTGCTAGTTGTTAGCATTTTTCTATCATACCTGAGTTTTTCTTTTTTATATAGCGCCTGCTCGTAATCTCATCCAGGCTTTTAAAAATATGCATGTTATTAGGACAGTTGTAGGCTATGACTTTGCATGAGATGCTAGATACACAGTTAAACACTTTTTTTAGATGCATTATTGCTATATTGCATGTAATTGTAGGAAATACAGTTAGGAAGGTTTATAAATGCACACTGGAAGAAAGATAGGTAAATATACAGCAGGGAATACATATTCTGCAACTTTTTCACTATATATTGAAACAGCTTTTCATTCTATGCAGCTAAAAAAAAATATCTCTTCTAAACTTCAGTAGTGGTTTATTAAAACTGGTTAGCACTCTCCCCAAATCAAGGAAGTCCTCTATCAAAAGGATGTTTAAGGATGTTGAMTTTTCAAGTACAATGCTATGAACTTTTCATATAGTCTGTTTCATTCCTGTAGGACAGAACTGCTCAGATCCTAGTCTTCCTATAATTCTATAAACCAGTTTATTTGTCTTTCTTTAAATGAGCAAAAATGTACAAAACTAAACAGTTCTGTGCAAACAGGGAATTTTGTTCCTGTATAACTCAAACAGGAGTTTAAATTCTATGCTGACTAGGGTCCTATCATTACAAAAGTTTGCTTGTATTCTGTCAGGTACCAGTTCTTCATTTTAAGAGTGTATGGTGTATCATTTTCCCAATTAGATGCATTATCAAAATCAGTGGAGTCCTCACCTGCAGCAAGATAGCAAAGTAATGTTCCAAAGCCTTATTAAGAAGGCTATGCTAGGTCAGAAAGAAGTATTTGTGTGAAACACCTTGTAGGAGTGGGAGCTGGAGTTCTCAGAATGTCTAAAAGGAAATGTCATTCCTTTGAGGATTATATCCTTTTGTGAGGGCTGTGAAGGATGCTCTGTGGTTCAAATATTACTGCTATAGCTATTTTATCCCCTTTGTCACTAGAATTACAAGCCACATACAGACAAACATAGAGTGTTTCATAACTGAGATTTAAAAGCTGAGTATACAAAAGAAAGTCAAGCTTATCTGATGTGTGGCTAAATGTTTCCAACTCTTTCAATATGCTAAACCTATTTGCTTGACTCTCTCCTCCAAGAGATATAATTTCTGAGTCAAGTTGTAGAACATTCCATCTTGTCCACGTTGCATCAAATTATCCACAGAGATTTTGAGGGTAAAAAAAAATAATATTTCTACCRTGCCAGCATCTGGAAAGCAGACTTATTGGCAAGACTAAAGAGCAGCCTTTCTAATCACATGTTCAAACATTTTAACTCTGCCCTTCTAGAAGAATTAGTCATTCAGTTAAGATCAAACAGCAAAAATTCTCCATGACAGAGGTGTTGGAAAGATCACAGTTTACCAATGTTAGGATGTCCAGGCTAAAAATTGCATAGCTTTGAAAGCCTCTAGCACTACGAAGCTTTCAGATTCAGATTGAGATAGAATGAGTTCAAACAAGAAAAGACATATACATTTTGAAGCTGAACAAATTATCTAATAAACTATATGTGCTTGCACCAATTAGCTGAATAGACTCAGCAGTTCCAGAACACGTAATATTATCTACTCAAGTATTCACGGAAATAATTCACAATCACAAAACCTATTAAGTCTTTTTCGTTACAAGGGCATCTTGGGACAACTCCAAATTAAGAGAGCAATAGCATTTTGCCAAGTGCTATAGCACAGTCACAGGAAATCCAGAGTTGTACAGCATAAATATCCCCTAGCATACCCTGGGCTCTGATTAGTAGGAAATGAATGACAGCAGTGGAGTTACTCAGCCTAATTATCAGTTTTGCTGCATTTCTAATAAGCTCTTAATATCTAATTTTGGAAGTGAGGGTTTTGTCTCATGCAGTGGTTGATAAAAATAAGTAAGATTCCAGTTTATAAAGCCTAGTCATTTTGCTGACACTGAATCAATAGGTGAGGGGCAACATGGCATTTCTATATACTGTAATGCACTTTACCACTACTATTCTGCTCTTCTCAAGGGACACAAACCATCTCCACATTTGGTCATGGCTCTGCCAATTCTGAGCTCTCCTCCTAATGTTGGGATATTATTGAGAATAACTCCATGCTTTCATGGATGACCATTTATTAGGAACTAAGCTGATCAATTAATTTCAGAGAATCACTGTGTCACAGCTGGATCATAATAGTTTTCATCCAATGTTTGTGTTGTGAGGATCAAAGCTTAAGACTCAAATATGAAAGAGTTAACTCATTAAACTGCAGGAATCATTTAGTCACTGTTTAAAATATGCATTCATGATTACACTTGCTGTAGTAACAGGAATTAAGCTAAGTAATGGGAATGTCAGCTCTACCTCCACCTCCCTCAGGCTCTGCTTTCCAGAACACTGTGCTAGTAAGAAAAGGCATTAAGCTTTGTCCAGCTAGCGGTCTTGAACAGTTGTGTCTGGGGACATTAGCCTGCAGATGAGTTAACGACTCTTGATATTGACTAATTTCTGAATGATAATTGCCTAAGTAATTCACTATAGAAAATGGTAATTTATTACGAGGAAAACTGTGATCCTATGACCAWAGGAGAGGTCAGGTGGCTGGCTCTTTCCAGAGCATATGTATTATTTTTGGCTTATTAGAGCATAGGACATCAGTGAAAGAACTGCTGGGTTAAAGCTCGGTGATTGTTACCCTAATCTAAGGTAGGAGGGAGCAGGGAAGAACAGAAGAAGTCCTCAGAATCTCCCTTTTCTTTTTTCCATTCTGTAAAGCTCTAGAGCCAGAGGCAGGGTTCTAGAAGATGGCAGTCCTGGGGTTAAGGAGAACAGGGGAAAAGGAAGAAGAAACTTCTTAGCACAGCCCATTTATCATCCTAAATTGTGAACTCATGGAGAGGTCCAAATTGCTAAGTACTAATGGGATGAGAGCCAAAACAAAATTAATAACCCTGTATGCAACAGGCAGTTTGCTTTGTTAAAGGTGCTTCTCAAAAGGAATGACATTAGAGCAATAAGAAAATAAACTTGATTGGAACAGGAAAGACCCACTCGTCACATTCACTTCACTGACAAACACCTACAATAGCATTTGCTCATGCTGCCTTCTTTTAYGAAAGAAATTTGCTCATAGCTTCATGGTGTGCAAAAGGTAAGCTCCACCAAGCAGTTCTTGATGTCTTACTGCAAGTGGTAGAACTGTATTTTCTGGATGAAAAATTTAGCTGGACTGTGGAACTCTGATGGAAACTGAACTTATGTGCAAGTTAGAAYAAATATGTTTTCCTCACTGACTAGAGTAATTACATGTCTCATATAATTAGAACTGAGTAGGGAGAGGGATTGCCACCCAGAAAAAATGCTGAGATTACAAAATATTTTCCATTCCAAAATATTTCATTTTAATAACTTAAAATGATCATTTTTTGTTACTTTATTGTAATTATAATTGAAATTTACAATTTAAATAAGCATTTGAAAACTAAAATGGAAGCTTTCTCATCTGGAAATACTGAATGGGGTACTAAAAGATTTCATTTCTATTTTTAGAAACCAGAACTGACAATTTCCTCCTCCTCAGTCTCAAAGAATTGCCATTTTAAGAATATCCCTATTATTACAGTTGCAGGGCAGAAGCAGAGAAGGACTTGAAACCACCTCAAGAAAACATTTTCAAAACTGAACTTGATCGTATGCATGAAATATCTCCAGTGCCTTCCCTTTGGGAGGCGGAGAACATATACACGAATCTCTCCTTCAGCACTTTGCCATTTGAGGTCAATGTCAGATACTGCAAGTTACTATGGGGTCAGTCTGTCCAACTTACCCTACTGGGCACAATAACTAATTACCTTTTCAGGCTCTTGCTGTATTTTTGCAGCCCTGAAGAGTGACGTGATTAGCTCCTCTTTGTTTCTTTTTTCCTCATAGAGCAAATTATAGGGATGCATCTGACTCTCTCTCCTGATACAGTTAAAGAGAGCCTGATGTCTCCAGTGTGCAGACAGTAGCAAGAGAAAAGCTGTGGCAAAGCTTGGTGAAGGAGACTTGTTGGGCTATTGAAGATGATGCTTTCATTTCATATAGTTTTTTTTTTTTTCTTTTTTTTTTTTTTTTTTTTTTGGCTAATAAATGTGGAAGCAGAGATGTGCCAGTTCCTAAGCCATGCTGCTCTGGTAACTTCCAAAACAGCCTTCTTGTCTAATAATTCTGTCTCTAAAAATTCAGACTTTTGGATGCTTCCCTGAAACAAAATTCTAAATCACTCAGGCTTTACCCTTTGGCTAATTTCATCCTTTCACAGCAGTGAAAGCACTTTGGTATTATTTTATTTAGCCTTTTAAAGTTGTAGAAAGCCAAAGCACTGTGATACTTTGATGATTCTGAGCACTTTGAAGTTCTTGTTTCCCATTACTGCTGCCTTCTTTTCACTGTCCTCCTGGCCCAACTAACTGCTYTGTATTTCACTTTGAAATACAGCAGTCACTGAGGAGCACAAGCACAAGCTGACAAGTTCCTTAACAGGAAATGAAAGAGATAWGGAACTAAGACAGAGGAGAAGGGATAATTAGCTGGTTATTTTCAACCTGTTCTAGTCTTGCAGTACTCCATCATGTGCAAAAATAAAATTTTGTGGCTACCCAGAAATGCTCACTATCTCTCTTCTCCTCTTTTATAATCAAACAGATTTTTTCCAGAATATGGAGGAATTAAACAGGAAATGCAAAAAAAAAAAATATATAAGCTAGACCGGAAAATAACAATTGTGAGCAGCACTATAAAAGTGGCTGAATACACTGGGAATCAGACATCAAGGGAAAATCTGATGAAACATGAGGCTAGAACTCCTACATTCACCCTGTAAATTTTGTGTTAATTTGTTCTAATGGAACATATTGACTAGTGGTTTTGATATTTATATTGTTTTTATATCTTTGTCTGATCATTCTTCCRATGGACCCAGAAAGGGTACTAGCCTTAAAGTCATTATTACAGTCATTCCATTTAGAAGGAATCCAGAACTTCATTTTAAGTACCTGTCTCTCTTGAGACACAACATTTGGAGCCCTGGGCCCTGAATTGTGGCAAGCACACGCTGAACAGGACAGGCATCCTAAAATCAACTGTTCTCCTGTCTGTAGTGAAAACATTGTTTATAACTCTGAGGACTCCAGTTTTTTCTGTTTATGTTACGTGCGACTGAGATTGCCCACCAAAGATAGATGCTGGCTGAAGTGATACCTACTTTCTGCAGCCTGATCACACTTAGTTTGAAACTGTAGATTTCATTCATTACCAAAGCGCTAGTATGAAGAGAAGAATGTCAGATGTCTAGGGAACTGATATGCCAAATACTTAGGGAGTTCTGAGACTTCTGAAATTAAATAGCAGTTGAACAGGKTATTCAGGCTGGCATGTTTGAGTCTAAGTGTAGGATCTTAAACTTCACTTTAATACACAAATCCTGTTCTAGACACTAGTATCTGAAAATATTATTTTCTGACCACAAAACAATGGCTAGCAAAAAGGTGCTATAAGGATGATAGCACTAAATTTAGTAAGTAGTGGATGGAATAGAAGTAGCTATGATAAGTTTGTTTAAAACCACTTTGTCTGTACAGCCAGATTGATTCATATACTTCTCAGGTAAGCTGGAAGCAAGAAATGTATGCACCTAAAATACAAATTAATCAGCATTTCACCATAGTCCTCTATGTCCTATTGATTAATTATACTACATAATTGATGTAGATTTAATCACTCTATCTGATAGATTTTCAAATGGACAGCATCATTGAAAAGTTGCATTTTATAGAATTTATTAATGTTCTACAATCACTTAAACTGTTAAAAGATTCCAGAGGTGTTTTTAGTGACAGATTTTTAGAAAAGTCCTCACCAATAATAAGCAAGTTTCTATGTCCTCACTGAGGTAGTCTGATGCAATATTTTCAGTAGGTTTAGTTGGGAGATTTTAGTATTACAACCAGTAAGTTCAAAAATACGAGATACTTCTCCTTAGAGAGAAAGCGATCTTTGCCTGAATCTGACAGTCAACCCTAACTCACTATAAAAATTATTTTATTCTAGACCRTTACAGAGGAAATAAAACTTTCCAACAGAAACCTCTGGAAAACGTTCAGGTGATTTGTTGTGCTTTTTCTGAACATTCAGGCTTCCTTATCGGGGGGTGTCTCATTTTAGGAAACCCAAAACAATGGTCCGTAAAATGAACTGTCACCTGAAAATTTTGTTTCTCTTGCCATGCAGTTAGTGATTTTTCAGCTAATTAAATCAAAATTAATGCCTTGATATTGTATCAGGAACACCTATAGCTGGTCAGTCAGCAGGCCACATCTGATTCACAAAAGAAAGATCATCAGATTAGAGTATTTAGATCCATATTTTGAATACTTTTATAGTATGGGGCATTGTCATTGAAGACTGAAGAGTTTGCTTTGCTTTGTCTCTACTTGGAATTCACATTTTAATATAACTCTCACTAGAAAAATCCAGAATATTGACCACAATATTCATTTGAATCTTGCTTTCAAAGGTAAAAAAGAAAAAATATTTGCCAGTAGAGTGTGCAGTTTTCCTGAAAACGCTGTAGGGCTCCCTAATAAAATACAGTCCTCTGAGAGAAGTTGTCACAACTCTAACTGTTGTCAGTCCTAATGTCACTTCTTCCATTTGCTTCTGTGTAAAGATGAAGATGAAAAGGAAGGATATTTCAGCATGAAAGAAGAACAAATTAATCTTTATAACTAAATTAGCCAKAGGGCATACTCTGTACTATGCACATCTCCTCTCTTTCCTCCCTCTCTCCATTCTTTCACCTAGAACTTGTCTTCCCTTTAGTGGAGGGCCCAACAACCGAAATGATCTTGTGACTACCACACACCATTGAGGGGCTAGGCTAGCCCRTTCTGTAAGTTGAGGGATGGGCACGGAGGCAGCCACACATAGATGCAGCTGATCTGAGGGAAAGCTGCCTAAGAAGACGGCCTTGAGGAAAAGAAAAGAATGGTGATCCATTTTTCTTGGATAATTTTGTGGAATGTGTGACATTTCAAGAGAAAAAATGAATCAAAATATCAGGAAGGTAACTTTTGGTGAGGTATAGATATCATCTGTTCTGTCATCTGAGGCACAAAAGGTCTCTATGCACTCAATGGAAGTAGTRGTCATTCTGTTTCTTGTGCAAGCTGCTATTGGCTTGCCATATAATGAGAGATGGTAGGTTCAAGAAGGATGGTAGGTTCACTTCGTTTTGCATTTTTCATCTAAATACTGGATTTGGCAGTGAAACAGTAAAGACGTTTTAGAAGTTTGTCACTATATCTGCTGATCTGCTGACATCATCAGGCAAGAAATTTGGAAATCTAAATTAAAAGGTCTTCTAAGTAAAATGATAAGAAACAAATGAAAACTGTTCTGGGCACTTCACCTGCTCATTAGTGAATAGGAAAAAAGGAGAGAATAAGTGAAAGGGAGGAAGCACAGGCTGTTTCAGGGTCTTTGTTTAATTAAGATATATAACAGTGATTTTTTGATTAAATATAGAATAAAAGCAAAAAAACAAAAAACAACGTGGACAATTAGAATCAGCAAAATAAGGACAAGAATCTGATTTCTATAGGATTCTGAGTATCTGCACCTGTGAAAAAGGCTATACAGTATGGTATAGCATGGCTGGGCCTGTCCAAAGATAAGTGAAAGAAATACATGGCAATGATTACTTTACTACTGTAACCTTTATTGCTAATGGAATAGCAGTGATCATAAAGTCACAGCGCTATTAATCTCTTGAAAATGTTCATGTAATCAATAACTGCAGAACTACAGTATACAGTAATGCAGAAGGGCAAAATCATTTTCTCGATCTGCACGGTAGCTCTCAGTTCTTTTACCCTGTTCTCTTCTAATTCCTTATTCTGCACCTAGTGTTTGGATAGAGGAGCACAAATTCAAAGTCATCAGACAAGAATTTATCACTTTTACAGCTTGCTCCCCTAATTTCTCTCTCATATGCAACCAAGCCAGGGTATCTGGTAGGTGCTTTTGGTTCTCTAGAGCTACTTGTTTAGTTCAGCTCATCTTGCTTCAGGAAACCAATTCACTGTCACTTCAACTCAAATTCTGCTTCCTATCTAAGAGATTTAGGAAATACATACCTTTTTGACCAAATAAACCAAAAGAAACCAATGCAAATCTATTTGTTGATTTAAATTGTTTGTATTTAAATGCACACACTCTCCAACTCTGCCTTGAGAACACATCCCTTGTAGACAAGGTAAGTTTAGAATATTACATATATTCAAGGGCAGTGAAAATTCCTAGCCTGTTTATTCAYATCTTTCTTTTGGGCTTTGAGTAGCTCAAAAAGCTTCTCATTATATTACTGAGTAATGAGAAAGTCCTCAGTTCCTAAATCCTAATTCCTAAACTCCATTCTGAAGGTAGCAACTTGCTATAAATTTCACTGAATAGCAGAAAATGAGTCCCTAAAGATTTGGAAATGTACTTTCTCCTAGTAGGCTCAGTCATTATTTGCTATCACTAAATGCAATCTGCAGTTGTGGCAGCCAAAATGAAAAACAGGAATGCAGGAAAGGAACGGATGCATTTGCACAAGTTTTCTATCACAGAACAAGGAGTTAATAGCTTCTCTYTGCTGTTTCAATGAAATCACATTGAGGACATGGTATTTAGTCCTGGACTGCTTACTAACACAAAAGAACTGACAGAATAAAGGGAACCTATGAAAAAAATGGAAACTAAATAGATGAAGATACTAATTTTAAGACAAAGATCTGATGAATGGACTAGTGTCTGTGTTAGAATTCTTGGAACTGCTTAATTATGTATCAGTCACAGGCAAAAATGTTCCAAAGAATACCCTGACAACTTTTTTTCTTCTATTTCTGACTTGACAAGTAGATCATGATTTTGTTGAATTAATTTGCTATTCAATCTTATTTCCCAGATATATTTAGTGGCTCTTCCACAAGTACTTAGCTGTAAGGATTTGCTATTCGAAATTCCAGCTGTGCTGTTCAGCTTTGATTGGCTACACCAAACACATGGCATGTATTTGTTCCCAGGAGGATATGTGTAACATCTCTGCTGGCAAGCTGGCCTACTAGTATATTTTTGGAAGGCAGGCACAAAAGAGGCAATAAAAGTCACAGAACATTGTGTTCAGAAACGCAGGAGATATTTTCAGGAGATGTTTCTATTTCAGGGCCCTATTTTCAAGAGTAAATGTCTTTTAGCTCAGGGACTGTCATCCAGTACACTAGAAGCAGAAGGATCTGAATTCTAACCTGCAAACAGTACCATGTTCCACATGACCATGACGTAAAGAATAGCAGGTAMTGGCTATAGGGTTATCAGCCATACAACAACTAAAGCTGAAGACAGACAGTATGTGAAATCCAATAATAACCACTAAATATATTGGCATAAGGACTCATTTACAGAATAGAATTAAAAAGTGAAATTAAGTAAAGGAAAATTAAACCAGATAGCAGGAAGAGTGTGCAAACCTGCAGTGTATGGGCTATGGAATTAGCACTTTTAGGAAAAAAGATGTAAGTGCCATCACTTCAGAAACATAAGACTGGACACATGCACTGCAAGGAAATATTCCTGCTCTTATCATTGAGAGAGATAGACACAAGATAAAGAAATACACTTGTGCTATATTTGCATTCAAATGTACAGAGGAGCCAGTATTTACAGTTTTTTTTTTTCAGGCTCCTTCTCCACCATCATTACCAAGAGCCTGGAATCTAAATGCAGCAAGCACATTTAAATGACTTGCAGCTCATTTCCATTTAGAATATCTGTTTAAATACTGATTTGACCCCTGGCTGTATTTGGTGTTGAGTAACATATGTAAAATTGTCACCAATAATTGTATATGAAGCACAAGTTGAAATGAAYGTACTGTACCTTTATGGATTTTTTTGCCTGTTTGTTTTGTTTTCTCTTTCAGGATGCCAAAGACAGAGAAGAGTCAAGCAGCTAATCAATACGGCAAAGATGAAGCAGGATATTTGCAAGAGAACATTAGCAAAAGCAAAACTGGATGTTTCTCGTTTCATCACTTAAAAATGTGTTTTATGATTGCTCTCCTGGAACCTAGAATATAATACTCTATTTGGTGTTCAGATACCATGTTGATGAATTGCTTCAGATGCCTTGCTCGATACAACAAATAGACTCTCAAGTAGCTCAGAYCTAAATTAGCTTTTGTTGAAAAACTGAAAATTTATTACAGGTAAAAATGTGATTGTTTTGTTTTTTAAAAATATTTACAATAAAGCYTTGGGAAAGGTTTTCTGTTTTCTTTAATATTGACTTCCTCTGTAACATTAGAAACCAGAGCATCACAGCAGGGAATAAGAAGTGATTATGCCCATGTATAACAAGTGAAATTCTGTGAGATATTTACCTCATGCTGAGTAAGTAGTACGTTTTCTGGTTTTGTTTTTTATTCTATTTTTAACTTCCCTTTAAATTCTTTCATTTAAAATGTTTGTATAAGCTACATATCATAGTAAGATGTATTTATAACTATCTTGCTATATCATAGCAAATATAAAACATGGTCTATTTACCATCCAATGTTAAATACAGCTTTGTGTAATTGTGAGGATTCTCTCTTGTGTTTAGGTTCAGAATTAATGAAGGAGACTTGTATATCATATATTTAAATATAATTGTATTGCATGACTCAGGAAAGAGCCATTTTACTGGAATATTTCTATTGCTTGCTCTTTAGACCTACATTTTCAGAAATAAAGATCCATAAATAGCAATTACAGTTTTTGATGAATGGCTACTCAACTGGAAAGAAGCTCAGCATATTTGCATATTCTCCACTTCTACAACACCTTCAGCAGATCATGTACTACTTTTTTGTTTGAAACATTCTAACTGGGCACTTAACTAGAGGTGGGATAGTGTAAAAGTCACACAGATCACTACTGTGCGTCCTTTTCTTCTTTGTCTGAAGATTGGTCTAGCGATAGTCCTCATTACGTGTTAGTGATGTAAAGGGAATTTGTTAATATGTTTGCAGCATATCATACAGCTCAGAGTTACCAGGCACTTGCTGGAGCAGAGGAAAGAATTAACATGTATGAAAGTTAAGTTATGGTTCATGTGCAAGTTAAATGTTTACTTTTTCTAAACAAAAAATAAATTAAATTAATTAAAACATTTTTTTTTTGCTGTATGTACACTAGAAAATATATTAAGGGCATGTATACAAAATATGCCAAGTGAAATGTTGAATCCCTCAGCCTTTACAATACTACATCAAAAGTTTAGCTGAGCCATAGGGGGTTTTGCCCATAGGAATCAACACCTTCGTTTAGAAGTAGAACTAAATTGCAATTTTTCCTATATGAGGAGAGTCATTAAACTTTGCCAAATCATTACCTCCAGGGATCATTACAGTGATCTCATAGAACACCTAACTAATAAAGGTCTTGAAAAATAATGTGTAGAACAAATGTGGTCTGCCTCCCAGCTAAGGGTCTCATGTCCCTGGAGAAAGCAAGTTTCTGTGGACTTAAAAGAAGGGCAGATGAAGTGGAAGAGGATTATTTTAATTTAATAAACCCTCAAGCACTGGTGATTTTAAAATCAGCTGTGATGTCATATTGGGCATTTTATCTTGATATCAAGTATACTCCAGATTACATTAATTAGACAATAATAAAAAWTCAATTCCATTAGACAATAATTCAATTAAACAATAATAAAACTTTTCACCAATAACTCAGTGGCTAACCTATCTGGAACCTGATGAAATATTAGTCTACCTACCTACAGAAGAAAGTTAAAAGCTTAACAGCGGGAAGCCAATGACCCTCTCTCAGCTATTGACTTCAGTGCTCACTTTATCTCTTTTCCTCTATTACTTATCTGTAAAATAGGGATAAAAACACTGAACTAATTTACAGAAGAGTTGGGAGGATAAATACATTAAAGAGGGGAGTCCAGCAGGTATAGCACACCTTATGTTCTCTCAGCTCCTAGCAGGTGCATATTCCTTATGAAGTTGCAGTCACTAAAATTTGATCACTATGTAATCCTTCTGTGCATTATTTGTAAGAATCTAGAGAATCTAGTAATGTATCACACTGATTCATGCTATAACTCTACAAAAATCAAACAATATATAAAACTATAGGTGCATCAGAATCAAGCAAATTAAAATAAATATTTGCCACTCTCATAAAGTCTCAAGCAACTAATTATGACCAGAAATTAGGAGACCTGTTGTCAGAACAATATCATAACAGCTTTTTTTTTCTAGTGAATTAACTCAAAGAATAGGAAGTATGGTATTGGGAGACCAACAGCCTATTTCATTTAGTGTGTTATAGCATCTTTTATAGCATCTTTTATAGCTGTTATAGCATCTTTTGGTTTCTGATGGAAAAAATAAGTGGAAACTAGGCCATTAATACAAGATAAGTTAATACTTCTTGTTAATTCCTCATCCTGTTATTGGACSCATTGGGGAGCAAGAGTATGTAACTGCTCACTCCCAGCTATTTGATTGATAACTGTCCTTGCATTTGGAGCTGGTTACATTTTGAGTGTAAGGCTGACTATAGCAAGGGATAAACTGAGCAGCTATAGCATCTCTTCTCAATATGGAGCATCCAGCACAATGCTCAAAGCACTATTAATGAGGCAGGCAAGGCAACAACCACCCTCAACATATGTTCGTGCTTTAAGGAGCCCATGCCAACAGAGAACAGCAACAGTCACTAATAAGCCATGCAGACACAAGAAACCAGGATAGTACTCATGCTCTTTTAACATAAAGGCAAGTGCTGAGGCATCTGCAATTTCCACTTCAAGTAGATAATCTCTAGCAGGTGTGAGCAAGTCCATCTGTTACACACTCAGAAAAGGAACATTTCATTTATAAACCCAAATAACATGAAATAATGCTCTGCCTGATTACCCAAGCCTAAGAAACCTTTGTTCTCCAACCTTTCCACCATTTACTCCTATGTCTTGAGTAACTCTCTTAGATACTGTTTTTCTGTTTTGTGTGTGGCTCTTTCTGTGAGTMTTTTTCTTGATTTGGACCTCTTTCCTCCATTTAATACAAAAATGATGAAATACATTTCCTTATGCAGATTTTCACATTGTCTCCCTTTAGCAGGGTCAGGCCTGTCCAAAGATATGACTAAGATATACACGACAATGAGTACTTTACTACTGTAACCTTTCTTGCTAATGAAAGAGCAGCAATCATGAAGTTACAGCTCTATTGAATCTGTTTAAAATGTTCATATAATCAACAACCGCAGAACTTTTAAACTTGGGCTGAATAGTTTTCTGTGAGTATTTTGGTATTTGCTACAGCTCCAGATAAGAGAAGTACCAAAGAAGTAGTTTGATTCATTTTTGTGTCAGAGTTATTCATATGTCTGCAGTTTAAGCTAAGGCTTACTGAACTGTTGACTAACTGATTGTTCAGGTGACCTATGTAACATTTTTTTATTCCCACATTGAGTAGGCATTTACAGACTTCCAGAGCAAAGATTTGCATTAACACACTTAAAATTCATTTCCTTCTAATGCTTATGCACATAACCAACTGACACAGTACCTTCATGCCAGTCAGACGAATCTCCAGGATATTCGTAGAAAGCAATGGAAAAGGTGTATGAGCATGTGAAAAGTTAGTGGATTTTAAATGTGAGTGAATACTGGCAGAAAATCTCTTGTGATATTTTGCTAATATGTATACAATAGAAAGGGATGTAGCCAGGGAGAAAGTGTTGTCTGAGGCAGCAGAAATGAAAAGAAAGTACCAGATGCTAGAGTCACACTGATGGACAGAAATAGAAGTCATGATCTTAACAAAGAAGCCTAGTAGTCAGATAGGAGATTCATGTGTATGTTGAATCCCTAAAGTTAGAGCAGAGCAACCATGGCAAATTAAAAAGATTGATTCTGAAAAATTTTAGTTGATAGTAACCTCTAGAGGTGGCCTCAGAACACACTGAATTTGCAGTTGTTCTGATTAACATTCTATGTTTAGCTGTTCTCGGTTTTAACTGTCCCTTTCCTATTTACTTGCCAAWTTATTTTATTTTGCTCTCGGAATATGATTCAATGTCATATCAATAGTAGTGCATAATTACAAATTCAATCAATGTCAATACTGAGATGTATGAATTCATTAAAGATAAAGAGTAGCTAAAGAGAATGTGAGATTAGGAAGGAAATTCCAAATTAGCAAGAAAACTCCTCAAAAATCCATCCTGAACCCAGGAATACTTTTCCTAATCTATGACTCAATCTAAGTTCCCRAGTGAAAATGCATGTTTTGACCAATGAACATTTTTCTAATGACCATCTGTCCATCAAAAACTTCTTGAACTCTATTACATGTATGTATTATGAGCAGTTATCAAACTTAAAATAAGATCTTCCTCACACTATCAGAACCACTACAGTCCCAGAGAAAAACCTTTTTGGATCATTCAGTTCTTAGCACCTTTTCTTGTTACTTTTCTATATTTTACTGTTGTACTGTACTTTTATGCTTCTACGAAAAAGCTAATTTTAAACAATTTTTAAGGTGCACAGAACTGTGTACCCATTCTAACTGGACTACCTCTGGGCTGATGTTCTCAGGAACAAACAGCCAAAATAAGGTGAAAAGAATTCCTTCTGTACACGGGAAGATAGCATGATCTTCTTCAAAGGAAGTTCCAAAAGACACACTAGACAAGGCTATGCTGAAAGTAAATCACTTCAGTTCAGCAGAGCCATTTGTAAAAAGTCTTAGCTGGTTTGCCAGCCTCCCTCTAAAAGAATCTTCCAGCAGGCTTAGCATGTTTGCTCCACGCTACTTCATTCCTAGGAGTGTGCCAATCCACTTGGCTGGGGAGAAGTTCTTTCTGCTTACTCCCTCGGTCTGCCCACACTAGGCACACAAGTGACTCAGTCCCCAGTCATGCTCTCMCTTATGCTCCTGGCTCTTCTCCTCAGTGTCTTATAGGTATGGCAACAGTCACCTGGTAACCTCTGTTGCCAGGTTTAGGTAATAACCTAAAAAAGACCTAAGGCATACTATTTGACAACTTATTTCCTGGAGAACCTAATTCAAACCACACTCTCATATGGAATACAGTATTTCTCTAAGTCTTCCACGAACTATCTCCCCAATGAGTAACGGGGTAGCTGAACTACCRGACAGAGGCACTGCATCATTGATACAAAATCCCAGTAACTCCAATTACCCTAGGGATAGAGAGATATTCAGCAACTTTTGAAAGCTATTGCATTCTGCGATGGGGCTCCAAGATGTTTAGTTCCAAGAAGAAAACTAAATAAGCTTTGGAGGCTCTTTTTCCATTTTTAAGACATCCTACAATTTTGGAAATCATGGAAGTTTTATTGAAACTTCTGTATTTATAAGTATAGAAAACAAAGGCCTGTGAAATAATAATAGGAACAAAACAAAGAAGACACACTGAAAGAAGAATACTCTCCAAAGCAGAGTGTAGGGTAGAGGTGTTTTTAAAAATCTCAAATGCATTGGGACATTTGGCAGCGAAGGATAAGCATGTGAAAAACAAGCAGAGCATAGCACAAGCTGGAAATTAGGTAGACTGCATAAATGGATCAGATCCATCAACATCAAAATTTTGTATATCTTCAATTCAGCCATAACTTTTCGTAATTTGGGCCCAGATATTTAAATTCTGGTACAGATACAGCTAGGAAGACAAAATTTAATTACATATTGAATCTGACTTGGTGAAATGAAATAAGCCAAGTTTTCCCAGTCCTTGAAGACTCAAGAGGAAAAGTTTAGAAAACTTAAAATGGATTTTATACTTAATGTTTGCACTTTCAGCTAACCACAGTGTAAAATAATTCCCATAGTTAAGGTGGGAAAAGGTAAAATACACCTCTTCATTCACCMTCATCACTGTTCTAGAGTAAATGGTGAACACAAAACATCATGTCCTACAAAATAWACTGAAAACTCATGAAACAGTATCTTCACACTACACGACAACAAATTCATCCTGAACATTCCCAAAAGACACACAGACACACCTTTAGACATCACTGCACTTGTTGGGAGAATGTGCACAACACCCATATGACCTATCTATAATAACCTCYACCCACCAAGAGCACTCCTCTAACAAACAGATTATTTTTTCAATAAGCTTCTCATTAGTGTATATATAAATGTATTATAAGACAAAGACCAAATACCTTACCACATACTACTAAATCCTGGAATATATGTAGAAAGCCGATCCTCAACTTACAACCTATCCTGTAAGAAGATTGAAATTGGAATTCCTCTTCCAAATTCTCTTTTATCCTCTTCAAATGAATCTCTTCCTTTCTAAACTCCTCAGAAACAAATTTCTGTACACCCGCACACCAGCTAAGTAGAATAAGCCTATGTCTARGCAACAAAATAAGCTGTTTCCATAGTGGGGTATTTACATAAACACAGGAGCACCTACTGGGGATGTACCTGTGAACCCACYTTTAAAGTCAAAATGAATCAGAGTAATACAGGTTCACCTCAGGAGGTCATCTAGTCCAACCTTCTACATTGACATTCAAGAATGAATTTCTGGACATAGAAATGGGGAAAACACATAAAGAAGCTAGTTTCAGGTAAAGAAACTCTGACTCAATGCTAAAGTATTATCCACAGGGAGAAAATACAAGTAAATAATCATAAATAATAAATCAATATAATAGCACTAAGAGAGCAGAACGAATTTCAGTTTGATGTGATTTCATGTGAATCAGTGAAATTTCAACACCCAACAGGGGTTCAAAACAATAAGAAGAATTTTAAAYGCTGAGAATAAAACAAAGCAAACCCTCAATGTGGGTTCATTTCTATTCAGATGATACTGTACATAGTGATGGGAAAAACACAGACAGTTCCATCCTATCCTGACATTACAGTGATAAAATTATCATCTGCAGCAAGGGCATTATCAACATTTGTAAATTGACTGATCTGGATAACTTGCGCTCAACAAGTTGTTAGGTAGCAGCAAGGGCTGGCTGCTCTGCAAGAGAAGGTAAGCTAGGAGCAAAGTGCAGGTGCCAGCAGTGATCTTATCAACAAGGAGCCAGGGTACAGAGTCACAATCCAAGTCAGGATTAGGGCCAGAGACAGTGACCAGGGTCAGACAGGTCCAGCAGTCATTCAGCAAGTCCACAGTGACAAGGCAGGTCCAAGGTCAAGCTGGGACGTCAAGACAGCGAGTCTGGGTCAGGGCCAGACTCACAGAGGTAGCTACTACACAGCTGCACTGTAGCACACACAAGGGCCAGTGGTGAAGCCTCATCTTGAAAGCAGCTCCCAAGGGAAAGGTGGAGCAGCCCTTGCTTCTAGTTTTCTTCACAGTTCACATCAGTGAAGGAGCTGACTGTGGACTTAGCCAGCCTCAACTTAGCCAACTAAGTTCCTGTAAAGAGGGATGTGCTCCAGTCCCTAAGAACTGTCTTTCTGAAACTCATGTGAAATACTTGCTAAATCATTGATGCCAATTGGTAACCATTTCTGAAAGCTGGATAAATGTCAAAGAATGGGGAACTGCAATTAAAATCTAATTATAAGAAAAGGAAATCTTGWCCAGGAAGCCTGAGACATCCTAGGAAAATCATTAGAGTGATATAATATATATATATATTAAAAAAAAAAACAAAAAAAAACCCACTATCAACAGCGATTTAAAGAGTTTCAAGGAAAATAGGTAGAACTTGTCAGATAAAACTTCTGTTCCCCGTAAGTTTTACTAGGTTGGTTGTTTATAGGCCAATGAGTTGACATACTATGTTTGGATTTTTCCACAGCACTTGCTTTAGTATTGTAAGAAATTTTGATTAAAATTTTAAGTTTCTAAACTTCACTTTTAGAAGAAAAGCTCATATTATAAAGTCTTGCATGTGCACTTAAATAATCTTAAAAAAGGAATCGAAACAAAAATCTTACCCCCAACAAAGTTAGATTTGCCTTCAAAACCTTTAAGAGAAAGAAATTAAAAAAATGTGCTCTGTGAGAAGAAATGCAGATGTACATCAAACACCTCAACCAAAGCTCTTTGATTAAAAATGAAAGTAGAAAATGGTTTTCTTCTCTTCCTTTTGAAAGATGATTTATATTTTTTCCTTCTTTGTTTCTTTCATGGTTTTTCATGTAGATATAAGATATAGTGACCTGAGTGTCGTTTTTCGTTTTTTTACACAAACCACAGTTTGGCAGATGCTTATCACAGGCATGCAATAGAGATGTTTGTTTTCAGAGTATTCCTCTGAGACATTCAAAGTGCAGCCATGCATATCACAGTATCATATTATCTTGTGCATACCATGCAACTCAAGGAGGCTAATATTCAGGTTAACTGCACTGCATATTTTGTAGCAAACAAATTTCTAGAGTAGAAGACAGCTGCCACCTGTGAGTGAGAAAAATGTAAACAGAAAGCTATCCTCATTCAATCAGTAAATGAGGTCTTTGGAGGGGTAGAGGGGGGTGTTAAGCTGTGTCTCACCAGTAGTATGTCTAGTTCAATGTTCTGCTTCTGGAAAGAGCCTAGGCTTAGTATTTCAATAGAATGAAAAGCTATTGACAGCATCCATCATTATATGACAGAAGATCCCTGTCTGACCAGTATAAACCATGTACTTACAAATGCATGATGATCTCTGCACAAGTAAGGGGCAAGGTTCAAAATGCTTCTGAAATTACTCATTCCAACTGAATGACATTGTTCTACTTTATGCTTTCTCTTCCCATTTTTCAAATATTTAGGAGATGATTATATGCGGCATTGTGGCAAAGAACTACAGTTCCTACTGAAATAAACAGGAATCAAAAGCACTGATAAATACTTGAAGGGCTAATCCCCGTTCTCTGCTTTTAGCCACATTGCTCTTGACATGCAAGTTATCACACTTACCGGTAAGCTTGGTCTTGTCAACATATTGAACTAGAATACTAATCATTAATAACTCATTCTGAGATAATATTGACAGCTGCTTTGCTTCATTGTCAATGCCATCTGTTCACAGCTCCCCATCTTCCCTTTCTAGTACTCCTGATCTTGTGCTCTAAATGCTTTTCATGCTGCAACAAGCAGAATGGAAATAACAGCCTGAGCTTCTTGAGAAATATCCTCAGTTAACTCTGAATAGGAGTTCTGAAAGGAATTTTATTCTGAAAGGAATAATAYGATTGTAGAGTCCCACTGAATTTTCACATAAGCCTGCTTTATGAATAACATGCTGCCAGAGACCATTTCCTTGTAGTGAACATCATTATATGCAAAGAGCAATGTCACATGCACAATATGATCAGGTAATCTTATTCTATTTTGGGCAGCATTAAAGCCTTGGTACAACTGATTAGAAGATAATAGCATCTGTAATATTACTATGGCTGCTACTTATAGCAATAATATCATTATTACTTTGATCACAGACTCCTTAAACTTACCTATGACTGCAGTGAACAAATATTATAAAAAGGCTCCCCATCATCTGTTGTGGTACGTGGGAATGTTTGATTTGTGAATTTCCAAGCTGTTTGTATTTTAATACACGCCTGGTAACGTAAGCAGAAAAACACTTGTTCTTTGCTAACCAAACCGTATTCTTGCRAACGAATGAGAAATTTCAGTCTTAAGAGATTCGTTTAGCATAAGTCATCAAGGAAAAGTCAATTTTAAAGCAAATTCATGAAATATTATAATAGAAAAATTCTAAAGAGAAAGGACTGAGTATTCATTCATGYCCCTCTTCTAGATCAGCTCTGTTCTGGGGAAAAGTGTATAACTAGGCATGAGATTTGATTGCTCTATGCTAACATTTTTGGAAGAAGAATGCAACAATAAAAAGATTTTTGAAAGAGACATGAAAGATTTTTAAATTTGGATTTTTTTTAATGTACATGCATTTATGCTTATTCAATAATCCTGTTTTGGGCAGATGTGGGAGAAGCCAGAGGGTGTAAGGTTTTCCTTGGGAAAAAATATTGTCTTGTTTCTAAGTGAATTCAATCACATGCAGTTTTTAATTCAGAAGCAAGAAAATGATAAACTGTGCTTTCTTTATATGAGCTCATTCTGAACACAAATATTTGAATGCAAACTCCCTCCAAAGCAGCAAGGTCTGGAACAGATGGCAGAAAATTTTGTGAACATCTGTAGAAAAGAAGTTGTCAGAGGCAGACAATGCTGCTGCCACCTTCAGCAAATAATAAAGGAAAAAACTCTGTAATGAAGGAGGAGTTTATGAAGCTTGTTAGAATATTTGTCAGGAAAAGAAGGGAGTGCTTCCCAGCTGAAGAAGATTCAATTCTAACAATCCAAGGAAGGGACTGAGAGCTCAGCAAAGCTTGTCTGCCTTATCATTGATCTAATAAAAGACACTATTCCTATAAAACTTACCTCTATTGTTTTCTTAGACCATCACAATTTCAGCAAMCTTACTACTTCCATGCAAGAGACACAATCCAGCCTGAGAGGGGTATCAGAAGGCTGRTTAGAGGTTGTCACTTTGAGGTAAAACATCTGGCAGCCTATGGTGGCCAGGCTGAAGTGGATGAACACGGACAAGAACTACTGCAAGCTTAGCATATGCAATTGTCTTACATGGATGACTGACAAGGGCTGAAAACAGGCTGGCAAATCCAACACAGGGAATTTTTTTCTTAGCCCAGGTAGCGGAGGTTTGCATCTGTGGTATTCAGATCTCAGTGAATGATCACAGTCTTTGCTTAGTTAGAGTATTATTATGGTACCTTAGCATATGGACCCTTGCCTGTGTCCATTCGTAGTCAGCAGAAAGAATGTCAATCACTATAACCCTAACTGTTCTAGCATCACAGACAGAATCTCAATAGAAATAGCAGCTATTGTATAAAACTTTGGAAACTGGATTTTATGTTTCCACCTACCTGTAACAAGACTGAATCCTGCAAAAATCAATGCCTACTTCATGTTCCTTCAGCCCTAGGGACCACAACACGAGCCATAATGGAGGATGAACACACAAGGAGCAGCTAAGCTACCATGAGCTCTAATCTAACAGGCCACAAAGCAGCAGCTTCCTTCTGACTTGATCTGGATTCTGCACAAGACTGCAGCTGCTTGCAAACTTGCAAGACCAGCACAGTCTGTTTGAAAAAGGAATAGAAGAAAGGCTCTTTTAGTGTTTGGTCATGACTCTGTCTGGTGAGCTGTAAAACACTGCTCCCTTGCATCATGTTTTCAATACTATGCAAAAAGTCATCCATAGTTCTTGTTAGTTTTTATAGGTTAAGCACTGGAACATTTGTTATTATCTCTCAGTTCTCCGTCTCTTTTTGCTATTTAGAGCATTTAAAAACTTAAAAGGCAACTTAGTCTTTCTCCAGCAATTAAAAGGAAGAAACAAATCTAATTGATGTTTTTAATAATAGTGCAAACACTCAGGAATAAAGATTAGGAAAACTTTGATTAAATAGAACACTAATTAAGATAGTGATTTACATGTTAATGACCAGGTGGAAATCTATAGGCATTAGGCTTTTTCATTATTATTTATTGTTGTCACAGCTTTGGTATATTTTAAGTAAAGGTAAGTTTATTTATAAATTCTAGTAGCTCCATAAGTGCATATATTTAGTTATGTTTCCATTATGCTATCCCTTTATTTAATAACATGCAATTTTGAGTATTATCACCATTCGCTCCCTTTAGGCACACTTTTAATGTCAAAAGAAAAGGTTTTAGCAATAATCTTTAAATTTGGATCTAGATTTCTGAAATCATATTGGATGCCATATATGGAAAAGAGACTGTTGACTAGGTCTTATCTGGTCTAGTCCAAATGTCACATTAAGGATTCGTTCATTGTACCTGAAATTTGCCAAAGCAYAGAGACTGACATAAGGCCCTACACTCTGTGTTAAATGGAACAATAACTTGAACTGTAAAGATGGAAAGGGGATGTTTTTTGGTTGCTTTTTATTACAAAACCAGAGCACTTTAACCTGATCAAACATTTACCTCAGAAATAGCCATTGAAAGAGGTGCCCTTTTTTGCTGGAGGACCTCTGAGGAGGTCAAAGAAAGTCAGTCTGCTTTGGTTAACAAAACACARATCAGATGCTGACTGAATCATAATCTCCAGGTCACCACGAGGAATCCCTTCTCTGTGTAGAGGAGGGATTTTTAATCTAAGGAAAAGCTGAATGTAGACGAACTGATCTTGTGTCAATACATGATCACGCATCAGAGCTGACCTGTCCCRGAGGATTCCCCAGGCCTGATATTTTACATCTGTACTGTCATCAGGCTACTTAAACTTGACCTGAGCTTAGAGTGCTTAGAAGCTCCTCCTACRCTTGAGCAGCCAATGCTGACTCCTCTAGGAAAGCTTTTGGTGCCATCTGGTCTGCTGGCTATTAGCCATGTAATACATCTGTGAGAGCAGATGGATTAGACAAAGGCTACACAGCTAGGCAGAGTGCTGGAACATACATCCATGACAGTGACATGTACCCTTGAGTTACTTGCCCTGGGAGTTAGCCCTAGCTTGCTCAAGACACAGTCCTGAGAGCACATCCAAACAATAAGGGTGGCACAAATAACATGGATGCTCAGTCAGTCGGATTATATGGTTGGTCTTACAGCCAGAAAAGTATAGATGCAGTGGCTTGGACTGCAAACAAGGCATTTCAAATGTTCTAGTTCACCCAGTAATTTTGTACTTGCTGAAATCTGGGCTGTGTCATGTACGTATATGAAATGATCATAACGATGGAAAAAAGCCCTGGGAGGGAAGTCAAGAATGGAGTTAGTCCAAGGCAGGATCAACTGATGTTTTCAATTATAAATATTTCACATATTGATTTTTCTAGTGCTTTGTTTTCCATTATTTTTACAAGCAGAAAGGCTCTCCTATTGCTGACTTCTTTATTCCTTCTYACCATAAATGTTGTTAGACCCCAGCTGAACACGTTTTTACATTCTAAGCATTCTAAAACTTTTTTCAAAGCAGACTTTCTCTCTGGCAGGAACCTCTTGGCCAAGTGATTGAGCAGGGAAGGAAAGGGTAAATCCATTCTACATATAATAATACTAGAGGGTTCTCAGGAGAACTGACAAGATAAACAGTCAGTGGTCAGCTATCACACTCTGTTTTATATATATTTTAAAAGTCTTTTTAATAAAGATCTTTTAATGAAGATTTTTGTGGAATCCTGCTGATTGCATGATACTGGAAYAACCTTTCCTAAACTATGTAGAACATTGTTCCATGCAAGCAGCTCACTGCTTCGTGTTTGTCTCCTTTAGCCAGCATTTCTAACTCATCTTGTAAAAACTATGAAATTCCTTATCTGCCAAAGTTTTTATGAAACTACATTTCCTGTAGTCCATGCTATTAATATAAGCATCTATCAAAGTTACAGTCTAAGAAAGGTCAATGCAAATGCATATATTTTGCATTATATTGTTATATTCTGAATAGAAAAGAGGCTAAAAAGGACAAGATGACTGAACTAAYAAGTTATCAGTATACAGGTTTTGGTATTTGAATATAAGTAGTTAAATATATATATATATGTATATAAAAAATGTCAATATACAAAATGTTTAAATATCCATGTCTTTCTCCCTCAATTTGATTTTTATGCTATTTTAATAAGAAGACACTAAGCCAACTATAATCTAGGAAGTAGTGGATAGTAAAAGGTAAAAGCCAATGTTGCCTAAGATCAAATGGATTTTGTTTATTTCCTTTTTTTTAATCTACAAGATAGTAAAAAGTTTAGGAAAGGAAGGCTATTAGTACAGGCAAGAGTAAGCAGGAGGTGAACACATTTCATATTACTTTCATCTGACACCTCTGCCAGTGCATTTAGATTCAGTATGTCAGAACTACCCAGTGTTTCAGTGGTGAACCCCTACAGTTTCTTGATCCTTACCTTTGCTTGTAACTCATGATGATTCCTATACATTGGTGCAACTGAAAACCAGTCCTATCTGTCATGTCACTTTATACATACCAACTCTGCCAATGTACTTCTGTCCTGTAACAGTTTATTTTGAGTGTCAGAAGTTACACCTGATGCCTATCACACCCAGTCTGAGTCACTTAGTGATGATATTAAAGTGAAATCTACTGAAATGTGTGGTAAATGCTCTGGCCCAATGTTACATCTTTGAGCTATTGCCTATAGTCCTAACACACTTTAAACACTCTAATTGCAGAAAATTGATAAACTCTACTGCATTGCAACTCAATTCTCATCTCTCTTACTTGCTGGAAGACCATATTCTGCAGAAGAGCAATCATAGGAAAAAAATGTATTTGCATTTTAGAGAATGCAGTTCACAGTCTGGAGAATTAGCTTACAATATGAGGGAAGGTAAATTGTGTGCCAAGATGTCAGACTGAAGTGCGTTCAAATCCACACTCAGCTCTGCCAGCCTCTTGAACAATTACCTTCAGCAGGGCCAATGTAGCAAACAGTTGCTGGTGAAGGTAAAAGGTAACAGCTTAAATGACTATGTACGCCCAATGAACATGAGTAAGAGATGCCTTRTCTTGATGATGTAATCTGAGATTTACCCATCAGTTTTCAGATGTCTTCTAATAATGGGATCAGACCTTAGTAGGACACTCCAACTGGCATACCAATCTATCTACTGAGTAAAGATTAATGTTGCAATACATCATTCACCTTTTCCTTCAGACAAAGGAATCAAGTTCTGCTATAGGGATATAAGAGAAGCTAGCTAGCTGCACATTTCACACTTTCCAAGGACAATGGGTCAGGTCAGTCTTCCTCTTTTACTTTATGCGGTTAATAGTATGCATTTCTATATTAGCAAGCTTTGCAGCCCTGCAGATGTCAATCTGAAGAAACTGAAATTGAGGACCTGATGTTCTTCTTSCTAGCTACATTTTGGGGGAACTGGTTAAAGATAACTCTAGTTTGGTTCTGTGGACTAAGTGACCATTACTGATTTGTAACACATAAAGTACAATGTGTCTTTCAGTTTATTTCCATTCTAGCTGTATGAAGTTTGCTCAGCTAAAGACCTCTTCCCAATGTGAACTTCAGTGCAGTAGGTGGAGACAATTAGGTGTTTCTCTTCAAAAGTGTACTCATGATCTGAATTAAGACACTAATGTAGATGTACCCATGATGGTTTGAGCTTTGACAAAGTCTGAGTTTCTTGCTTTCCTCTCATTAACAGTATCAGCAAAATGTGCTGGATGAGTATCTTATAGAACATAGTATTTAATACAATGCATAGTATAGCATACTTTGAGCTGACCAGCACATGTTTCGTTCACATTATCCCTTTCTATCTTCAGCCTTAAAAGACTAGCATAATAGAGCTGCTAACTGTCTAGGATAGAGACGTGTGCAGTTCCAAACCTCAGTGAAGCTATTTTTTAACTCTTGAGATTACTCAATAGTAGTTCTTCTAGACCAATAGGGGTTCTACAAAAAAAAAGGAGCTTCTACTTACAAACACGCATAATGATGGAGTCACTGCTGTATAACTAATTCCTTCTAACRCCATTCAACTTTACTATCATTTGATCACTGTTTGGTGGCCAACCACTGGGCACAACTGAATACATTTAAGCAGGAAATTAAGGAATATGTAACTCTGGACACCAAGCACTTGAGCTATTCAGCTTATATCCACCTATAGTTCATTCGTTCTCTATGCTAAGACTTCAATCAAAAAAAAAAAAAGAAAGAAAAAAAGAAAGAAATTCCCCCCCTCAAGATTTAAAAATAAGTTAATCCAAAAAAAATGTAGATCTACTATTGAATGAAAGGAAATTTCTTTTTTGGAAGAGAAACAGTACACAGAAATCTGGGAGGGGGAGGGGGGAACAAAACAAAAAAAAAAAAAAAGACTACATGTGACCAGTTTCCATGACAAGATCTTCTGATTATTTCCGTTGGCATAATGGCCCTTCTGGTCAGCATGCCAAGTCTGCTATAATCAGCAGAGCTAAGCGCTCTCAGGGCTATACAAGATTGGACCCTAATTGCTGTAAATTTAGTAAATGCCAAGGGGGAAATACAGGCATCTAGATTTGGTCCTTTGCTCCAAAAAAAGCAGTGCAAATAACATCCATATTCATTAGACAGTTGACAGGACAGTGCTAAAAACTGGGTTATACAGCAGCCTGCCTGAAAATTTGAGTTAAAAAAAAAATAATGAGCTTTGGGTTCAAAAGATTTCCTTTAATGTGCATCAAGCAGTTTCATGAAACTCAACTAACTGCATGAATTTGCTATTTAGCAGTGATGGGTCATGTCAGAGCTGGATATCTCTTGATCTCCTGTTGAGATGACAGCATATATCACCCACCAGTCTTCTGCCAACACGAAGTGAGTGTTAGCAGGTTTTCCTTTAATGAGCTTGCCACACTGAAGTACCAGTTAAAGGGAACACATCAGAGATTTGTGTTTGCTTAGTTGCTCTGATGTGTCTCACTTGTTAATTCAACCCGCAAATGTGGTGTTGTGCACAGGAAGCACCTCTGGTCCGCTGAGCCTGGCCAACCTCTGCATTGACATTTACAAGCTTGTTGTCTCCAGAATCTGGAGTAAATCAGCACAACTCCAGGGTCTACAGCTGAACAAAGCTAATCTGTGTCATCGGTGAATCTGGCCCTGCACATGCACCTTTTTTGTTCTCATCTTCTTTTCTAACCTTTTACCTCTTTGACAGCAATGTGCAGTTTGGGTTTGGGGGATAGTCTCCAGCCCCATTATATTAGTACTTTCAGATCATGCTTCTGTTAGGGCATTTACCCTTCTCTTACAGGTCTGAGTGTTCTACAAGCTTCAGTCACAATGGAACTCCTTTAGATCCAGGTTTGATTAGAGGTTGGATTAAACAATCAGGTGTGAGAGGGGATAGCTCTCTTACGCAGTAATGTCACAAAATTTAATGAAAAACTCGTGTCATGTTTGAGGCACAATCCGCATGAGACAATCAGGCTCAGCCAGGTACTATGTGATGCACATGCACAGCCACATTAGCAGATACTAATGTCTGAGAAGCACACACCTCCCCTAAAAACTCATGCTTACCTATTGCTGTAATGCCCTTCTGCACTACAGCATATCCTTTATGTGAAAGTAGGGCTCCTGCTAGTGGAAGAAGCAGATATTCAGAAATCCCAAAGGCTCTGCTTCATCGTCATATTTCATAGTGTTTTGGGACTAGGTTGGCTGTTTACCCCATGACATGCAAACGTCCTCTGGAGAACTCCTGCCATTGAAAAACAACCCTATTTTGTATGTGAAGACAGACACATGGTAAAATATAGACATATATATATATACACACACACATATGTGTGTGTGTGTATATATATATATATATATATATATATATATATATACACACACACATATGTGTGTGTGTGTGTATATATATATATATATATATATATATATATATATATACACATGTGTACCTATACACACACATAGTGTAATATACCCTGTATCTACACAGCAACATGTTCACTTTTTTCTTTTTTAAATATTCTGTTTGGATTTTACGAAAGCAGCAGCATGTGATATAGCTGTATGAAGGTTTAACTGCAAATGCTATTTTTTATTGAAATCATTTTTGAGTCATAGACCATTTAGCACATCAAGGCAATGCAATATTGGAAACTGCAAATGCTTTCATATAGATCACACAGTAGAGTCTCCACCTGGACAGAATACACTTAAGCTGTGACTTTAACATTGAAGATAACTAAAAAAGGTTCCTATTCCTCCTTTCTCTTCAGTTTTGTTCATAGAGTTATTTGGGAGACCACACTGAAAGCCAATTTCTTTGAAATACTTTAGCTCAAAGATAACCTTGCTGTTTTCTAATGAAGAGAGCTACATCCAGAGATGCACTGTTACACTGGTTGTAACCTCACTAACAGTTCTACTGGCAAAAGAAGGGGCAACACACTTGTTTGAGAGCACAAACCAGCAGAGGCAGCATTTTCTTAAGCTATCTTTCATGTTTGAAGTCAGTGTGCTGTGCAACTCTACATTTACTTGAGTGTAACCCTATCACTGACTAATTATTGCAGTTACAATGCAAGACCAATGATCAGTTTCCCTTGAGTTTGTCCCTGTGATTCTAAATGGATACAGGGATATTTTGTCACTGCAAGCTAAATTATACTTCATAAGAGCCAATTCTTTTTAATGCAGGTTAAGCATAAGAAACTGCTACACAGCAATGGTGTCAAATCTAGCTTTCTTCTGAAAGCCAGGAAGGTAAGACAGGAATGAATTGGGTTAATTGCTAAATGATAAACTCTTTCTGATCCAACAGCAAAAGCATTTCACTGACAGAAGAAGAGCCAACATACATACAGCACACCTGTGGAGCATGTTTTGGTGGCTACAGAGGCAGCTAGCTATGGCTATATAGATATAATATACTCTTATTTGTTTTCCTACATATCAATCTATTCTACAGTAGTGTAAGACAGCTCAGTTTCTTTACAATAAATTTTAAAAATACTGAGTGTAGAGGAATGAGAGAGACAGTATCATTCTTTAAGCATAAAAGCATACACACTCATCTGGAAGCACATGTAGTACCTGAGAGGTATCTGAGCACAAGATTTTTGTCATGCAAAAGCTGTACTGGCAATACTACTTACCAAGTAGCCCCAGCTTTATGCAAGATGCCTGGATCCAAAGCATCTGGATGCAGACTTCACTTTAGACCCAGTATGAGATTTTATGATGTGATTAAGACCATCTCTATCTATTCTCCTCCCTTCCTGCCTGTCTTCACTGGCTGAGCTCTCAGAATCATCTCTTCAGCAGCTGTTAGTCTGTCTTAGCAAAAATCTTTTGCATTGCTGTGGACATCACAGAACATATCTCGTCTCTTTCCAGATGTCTTAGCTCTAGCTGTATTTATTTTCTGCTTAATTGCAGACACCGAATAAAAACAAAAGATTCCTCTGCATTCCTCCTTTCTTTATATTTAMAAGGAATAAAAGCATCACTTCCATACAAGTGTGGAGGTTATGTCTGCCCTTAGTAAATATACTGTCAAGATTTGATGTGTACTGTCCTTGCACTTGCGCTAATGAAAGGGAATTTGGCCTGGGTAAGAGCGAAAACTGAGAATTAAATTCTGTTCCATTCACTCTTCAATGAGCAGTGCTGGCCTCTGCCAATAGTTCATTCATTTCAAGCTGTTACTCAAGGGTACAAGAATACAAGAATCTAGAAAAATGGCAGATTGGGTTCATAACGAATAAAGTTCCACTGAGATCCATGAGAAATAAAGGTTGCGGAGAAACACTGGATATTATCTTGTCATTCATCTCATGTTTTTAGCATCCTCAAATTGCCTCAGATGGCATAGTTTTTCTTTAAGGGAAATAATCCTTAGAAATATTTTTGCAAATRTATATCCTCTTTAGATTTTCATACTTGTTACCTAAATCAATATCTAAGTAATTAATCCTACAACGAAAGTCCTAGGACTCCTTACTCTCTTTCACCTGCAAATTACATCTCTTGGTGCTTTCCTTTCTCTAACTGATCTGAAGGTCTCAGGAGAGACATCATCCAGCTTCTTTTAATGCCCTTAACCTCTACTCTAACTGTGTCACTGGACAAAGTTATGTTGTTTTTCTTTACAGACTCTCCACAATATGCCATCCTTCCTTCTGCTTTCTTTTGTTTCTTACTTTTGGCAGCTCTTGTATTCTGCTAAGTCCCTTGATGAATTCCGGGCTTGTCATTGATGCTATATGAATACTGTATATCCCTTGGAAACAGGTAACCCCTTAATTCTGTAGTTTTKTGCTATATACTTCAAGAATTTGTCTGGAATACACTTACCTTATGCTTTGAAATCTCATGATCTCATGGGTTTACAAACTACAAGCCTGAACACTGACTAAAAGAACTTAAACACAAGAAAAAATCCTCTGTATTATATAAAAGAAAAGATCAAGAACCTGGACTGGGATTTAAAAGATCTGTGATTACTTCTCGACTATGACTGCATGCAATCATAGGCTATAGCTATGTCATTATAAAACAGAAGTCCCTAATGGGATAATGAAGCTCTATCTCTATCTATCCCCTCTACAAATGACTGCCTTGTGGGTGAATTGGAGAGATTCTCTACATGTCCTTGGGTGTTAATTCACTGGCAGGCTGAGTTTGAACACATTAGTATCTGTGTGCTTCAGACAATATAGTCTAGTTCTGTATAGTTTTCATTTGAAAGTTTGTGATCTGCACTTGCAGCCTGTTAGAAAGTCCCTGACTTAGCAGAGTAAGACAGTAGACAGTAGACAAAAACATTGCTGTCTTTATTTCTACTCGCCTTTAACATCCCTTTTTCTTCTGTTTGGAATCCCGGCTATTTAGATTATGACTTACTCTAGGCACAAAATACCTAATGAGGCAACAGTTAGGGTGTATGAACAAGTAACAATGATCAGGACTGGGCAAAATGTTCAGATAAATGCCTTATATTCTGCAAAAACAAATACTGGTTAACTGAAACTACCAAATTCTGCACAAATTCAGTGACTAATTTAATCTGAAAATATTAGGTCYCCAGCCTCATCTGGGTCATCTACCCACATCTCTACTCATGGGCCTGAGGGCTCCATTTCAGCTCAGCTTGGGGCCTTCAGTCCATGCCTGAACTATATTACGGGCGCATTTGTCTACAGCTGTGTTGCAGCTATGCCCATTATTAAAATACTTTGTTTTTTATTATTTTCAGTACACATTTACAGCCTTATATTTTAAGCAAGTCACTAAACAAGTCACTAGAGGAAAGACACATATTCTTGCAGTTTGTGTAGCCCTCTAGTGATTATTGTGTTCTACCTGCCCATTCATGGGCTTCTTGGTGCACATCAGACAGGTCCATCATGATGTGCCCCAGTACCAAGGGCATATAATTAAAGCAGGGAATGGATCWGAGCTATTGGAATTCAATCATTTCTCTGATGACAAACCACTCTGGAAGGCAAAACAGCACAAAGCAAAGAGGGACAGTCATGCTAAATGCAAGAGTTTAAGGCAGCTAAATTAATGGTGTAGACACAATGCACATTACTGCATTACATGGTCATGGCAACCTAACTAGACCAGGACTTCATTCAGCTTAACTGCTTCTAACATTTTGTGAGGGACTAGTATTCTGAGAGAGAACTGGCTATTCCTGGCTGCTAGACAGGCAGATAATAGGACTAAATTTAACCAGTAAATTCAAAATAATAAATATGCCTTCCAACAGTGAGTATAACTTTGAAGAGAAGAATTGATGTGCACAGCATCATTAAACCCATGGTGGTCACTCAACAGTTAAAGGACCCAATCTTGCACTAAACTGCAGAATACCTGGAACACTCAGTTCATGTTTTGCCTGTTCCTGTTACCTGTTATCAGCCYGAGAAGCATCACTAGCTACTAAGCAGCTATGGATGGTGAGCAGCCTAATCACCTCTCAATGCTATTCTCTATCTGACTTTCTCTCAGGCTTTTTCCTCTACTGAAGATTCAGCTTAATTAAAGCTCTAACAGAGATTAATCACCATTTACACTATACTTCCATTTGCTACAGGAGTAGATGTGCATTTATAACAGCTCAAATAGTGCCATCCTTGCCACTGGGAACATGTGTCAGGTGCTGAGGGCTCCATTTCAGGTCAGCTTGGGGTCTTCAGTCCACGCCTGAACTATGTTGCAGGTGTACTTGTCTCCAGCTGTGTTGCAACTATGCCCATGCCTAACCATGGAGCCTGTTGATCTGGACCCTGACTCATGGGCTGACATCCTGGCTTGACCTCAGCACTGTGGTCTTTGTCAGTGATCACTGGGCTGTGATCAACCCTGGTAACCCTCACCCAGCCTGATCCTGATTTGCTAACTTGCATTCCTGGCTTGACCTTRGASCTGCCCCATCACTAAAGATTTGCCCAATGAGCTGGGCTCCAGTTGACACTGTCAGGCTGCCCTTGCTCAGGTACTGTGGGAGGGGGCTTGTCCAGCAAGGGCATTGCCCTGATACCCATGTCATCACACTTGGCTTCATCTGTTAGGGAGAAGTCAGTCCTTGCTGCTCCCTGATAATTTTACGGTGCCAAAGTTCAATCATCAGAGGACTAAGGCGAGATTACTTCAAAGCTACAGCCTCTCCTAGTGGCTGATTTTGATCTCAGTTTCTCTGGTATCCCAGGATGGAGCATCCTAGCCATGGAGAGTTTTGATGCCCATTCTGTGTATGCCTCACTCTCCTGCATCAGGTGCAGCTCCACTCCAGCCACGGGGGTGCAGCTATGCCAGTCACTAACACCTGCCAGGACAGGGTAGCTCCCCATGATACTGCTGCATAAAATACTAGGGACGTACAGATGGCAAAGAAGCAAGGTGGCATCTGGACATAGGCAACTTATAGTACTTCAGGATGGTTCTCCTTTAAGAAATCTAAATAGTATTCTCCCCTTCCCCCCTGAATCTTAGTCTTTCATTGACTAGATAACAAGTCAGTAAGGAAGCAAGCATCGACTTTTGTGATCTTAGTAATCCAGTTCAGGCTTGGAGATTTAATTTAAGTTGTGGATATCCCCCTCCACTCTTTTTTTTCTTTTTGTTAGTTTGGGGGAGGGAGGAGGCTGGCCTCTAATGGGATGTCATCCCAATCAAGGTCATCTAAACTCTCTTCACCTTYTCTCTATCTGAATAACATGGTAACCATTCCATGGTCATGATCTTAGTGATTCTGTCTTCTGTGGGATTGCAGGCAACTARGTGAAAGACTTTTCTATGGTGACTGTTAAAATATACTCAAGTCTTTTTCCCTCATATATTTTTGTTCCATAAAAGCTCTGCATTCATATTGTCTATTTTAGCTTACTTCTATGACTTGATCTTTTTTTCCTTTGTTATTCCCAGCACTCTGCAAATAAAGTTGTTTATTCAGCTCATGTTTTTTCATAAATTACTTCGTATGTTCTAATTTAGAGTCTCCAGTCCATGGAATAAACTGCCTGAGCTGAGTTTGAGAATAACAGTATGTCTATTTAAATCTTTTTAAAAGATGTATGGACTGTATCTGCTAAAGCAACTTGGTAATTTTGTCGACTTAAAGTTCAAGTCTCAGCATAGAGTTGCTCCATCTCTCTCCCCATGAGAATAATTGTCTATTAAAATACAGACAATTACAACTCCATTTTTTTAATACATTATACTTTCTCTTACTCTCCACTCAGCTTTGTATTTTAATTGCTGGTCCTTTGCTATGTGAATATCATCTTATTGCCTTGTGGATACCATTAAAACCATTAATAAGTCATTTCAAAAGTAAGGTAGTCCAATTCTGAATACACACAGATCTTTTAAGTAAGATGGAGCCATTTTAGAAATCATTATTTGGAATAGAATCACATTTTAAAGCTTTGAAAACAAATAMAGGAATCATTTTCTTAAAGCAGATACCGCAAACATCATACTAAACACTGACACAGGACTAGATTTTCACATATAATTTATCAGTCATATGACTTGAATTCCACTTCTGCCTTTTGGGTCATAAACAGATCATGATTTATATTACTCTGAAAAGTGGAGCAGCTGGTTCTTGTGTGACCTGTAGTCTAAAACCTTGCACGAACTTTAATCATTTAAACAACATGGTATTTTTCTACACTTCAGTGAAGCATGCAAAAACATACCCTTATTACTCTTTAACCTAATTTGGTAATTCCTGAAAAATAAAAGTTGAAGCTATTACATGAAAATTTGTTTTGTTTAGCCAGCTGATAAATTTGGCTTGAGTATTTTTTATATTATTCTTACCACGGCTTCTTGTTCAAATTAAATGATTGCAGTTAATTCTGACAAGTTAATCAAGGCTACAAAGTATTAGAATCTGATTAATTGAGTTTCCTGGAATTAGTCATTCAACAAACACAAAATTAAAAAAAAATGGACAAAAATACACCACTTCACTGCTTAGTTTGAGTTGAGATTGGATGGGCAGGGGCAAGTAGCCAAGTGGAAATACATGTTTTGATTTTTCTTTAATTGAAACTAATAACTAAAAATGTGTAGAGTCATATTTCTTGTGGAAGTGCACCCTAGTTGMTCCAAAGCTAAAAAAAGGCTAGAATTTGGATGCAAGAACCAGAGCAGCTTCAACTCTTGTGACTTCTGAGGCCTGGTTATTCAGCACTTCTGCATATAGCRTTAGTGATCTTGATACCTCTGTCTTACTATTTTTTAGAGTAGTGAGATGTAGTTGACAAAGAATGTAAGGAATGGACACTTTAAGTCTCAGATGAAAGTTTGTGTAATGCAACTGAAGTCAGAGGATTACTATACTTAGAAGATCTCAAGCTCCTTATTCAGGAATAATTCTGAAAACTGCACACTGCCAGAGGCCAAAATGAACTGTGTGAAAGGACAAAGCAGTACCAGGCTCTGTAAGAGTTTAAAATCACCAGCACTGCAGAAAACTGGAAAATGTGCAAACAGCTGTGTGCTATATCTGAAAGCAATAAGTGATGGTGATAATAATTAAAAAAAAAATCAACATACCTTATATTTGACAGTGATGATCCTTGAATTATTTGATTTGTTTTAACAGCTTCAGTTTACTCAAGCAGAGGAGGCAGTTTATAAAGTTCCAGTACAGAAACATGGACTACCATACAGAAATTAACAGGGTACAAAAAGAATATGAAATTACAAGAGATCTTGCAACTGACAGGAAGATGAAAAACATTTCATTTTTCTGGGGAATCACCATTMAGAAAAGACTAGCTCAGAGATAGTAATCACACACACTAATTCATGGAAGAGGTAGAATCACCTGATGATGAAGAAATTAGAATTTATCCAGCACAGACAGCCACCAAGTCCATGATAAAGTGTTTAAAGGTTAGTGATGTTCTGATGATGTAGACATGAAGACAAACTTTGAAACAGAGACCAAGTGGGAAGTCAGTCAAGGAAGCACAGCAAAATGAACTGCATGCATTACTTGGAAAATAAAACCTTTGTCTTTGCGTCAAAGAAAAGAATACTCCTTGTAGGAGTGGACTGTTAAATTGTCAGTCTCACTGGAAAGTGAGACATTCAAAGCAATTAAGAAAAAGTCATGGGATGCTTCCATGGAACAGAAATAGTCCTATCAATCTCAGATTTAATATTTTTCTATGTACTTAAAAATCAAGTGTTCGTGAAAAATCTCCTGTGAAGAGGAGGCKTTAAAGAAATGGTATCTGTTAGGCAAGTATAGATGTTTAAAGAAAAAAAAATCATCTTAATTATTTTATCCTGAAACATTACCTCCTCTCCATCTTAATGAACATAATAACCTAAATGTTAACAGCATACCAATACTRTCTTTAAAGAAGCAGGTGAAGAATCTACAAACACAGCTGAAAAATTGTATGGCATGTCTCATCAGTACTGTTCATGAATATTTATGGCACATATTTAGAGTAATATAAAAGGCCACTGTCAAGCAGAAATCATGAGTCAGATCCCTGGAGCTCTTTCAAAGTTCCAGGCCACTTTTTCATCTTTTATATTGTTTACTTTGCATCTTTCAGTCATCTTGAAATACAACACTAGGCTGATCTTGCACAGCCCACATGACAGATGGGCCA
The DNA here is from genome assembly GCF_003343005.1 of Rhea americana. Classification (NCBI taxonomy): domain Eukaryota; kingdom Metazoa; phylum Chordata; class Aves; order Rheiformes; family Rheidae; genus Rhea; species Rhea americana. The sequence goes on from NW_028186645.1 coordinate 11,262,790, forward strand.
AATTCAGCACCTAAAACTCAGATCCTATTTAGTAGACATGGAATGAATTAGAGGTATTTAGGGCCTTCTTTTGCTGCAAGGCTTATAATTCTGATAMGCCAGAAAAGTCTATAGCTTTTAATGATATTTTCATTTTTAAGGGAAAACAATTCACAACCAATGACTGGTTGATTCTTTTAAAATTTCCACCTTGACTTAYCCTGTTTTTTAGTACTCATCAATACAGTATATGCTTGTGCAGTCAGTCTGGTGTTCATCTTGCTCACTGAAGTATGGGAGGTTTCATAAAAGGAGCTCGGGACCTGCATCATAGCCAAAAAGATACTTGGCAGGAAAGAATCTTGTGTRGTCATGCACCATTGCAGAGAATCAACTGGGATAGACAGAAAATCYAGAGATAAACACACTGAATTCATTAAATAAACAATCTTCTCCTAACTGGATAATTCTGGATCAGAGAAAATGAAAAGTTTAGACAGATCAACAGGACAAAAATCAGTCCTTATCACCTTAAGGAAACAGTCTAAGAGCACCCCTGTGTGGGGGCTGGAAATCACAGGCAGAGTTTGTATTATTACCTCATTAAAAACCTAGCTTGTGACAAAAGATCACAAACTGGTCCCCTTTATCTGATGAATAATGCAGCAGAAAGCAGCAGGAATATCCAATCAGCTGATTACATGAAAACTGCTGTGATGAGGACAGCAAACATGCTAGCCAGTCTCTATAGGGGACCTCTTGACAGTGTTGTTTCATAAGTTGATGGCTGCTGGCTGTCATTCCATCCTCTTCGTTATCTTTCACTATTGTTTTCAAGTAAAGGTTACTTCCTTTCTTCCCTTTTCCTTTCTGTTACAATGATAGAGGTTAAATATGGATAAAAAGGGCAATTAAAATGGATCTATCACGCATTTGTTATTCTGGTGTGTCACGCTGTATTCCTTCTCTGCAGTGAGTTGACACTCTATGACAGTAATTGAAATTTTTCACCGCTGACAGCTCATAACTAATATGGTGATTTTCATTACATGTTCCTYTGAATACAGCAAAGATGAATGCATATTGAACTAGAAAAGTGGCAGATGTGTGGGCCTGCGGAAAATCACTACTTTCTCAATTCAGCACTCTCATAGGCACATGGCAACAAGGGTCACAAGCACTAATAAGAAATCAATGACCAAAACTAGTCAAAAAAGCTCCCAGGCATTTTCTAGCTAAAGAAGTATCTCTAAGCAATCTCTTTTCCAATTGCAGCACTTGTTTTACCGTTCCCTGACAAAAGTGCTCTGACCATTCATTCCCCCTACAAGATCAGCCAGTAAACAAATTCAGATAAAATCCAAGTCTGCTCCAGTTATTTGAAGCATTTTGGAAGCCCATGGGGTGCCATCCAGGTGGTTAACAGGCCTAAGAGATAAAGGGTTGCTCCACTGTTACCCAGCTTGCTATACAGGAGAGAAATCTAGTCAGGCATTCAGAAAAGAAAACATAGGCAATAAAGACATGAGGAGGCTAGAACCTGTATTTGTCAATCATCCTTGGATACTTCATCCTATCTACCTAAGCATTTCCCATACATGCCACACAAATAAGTGATCCTGTTGATACTGCATTTGTGTTTTCCTGATGAAAAACAAAGGGAAGCAGAAAGGAAAGAGCTTAGGGTGTTACTTGTTCCAATGAGAGATCACGCATAAACACAATGTCCCGGTTGACTTGTAGCCTCCTGGCTCTTTAGGAGTCCAGAGAAAGAGAAAGTTTGTTTGTTTGTCTCTGCTGTCAATTCCATGTGCCAAAAATAATTGCCCATATAACATTTCTGGAAATCTGCAGTATGCGTTATGTTGCATGAGCCCCAGTAGAATCGGGGAAAGACAAAAAGGGGAAAAATGTACAATAAGTGTCGGAATTCAGTGTTGCTATAAGTTGGACTCACTTTATATAGCTTTTTCTAAGCAAACTTTGAAAATTCAACATCCCAAATCAGAATGCTGGAGGTCTACTTTATTTTTCACACATCTTTCCTCTTACTAATGACGTTAGTAGGAAAGTAACACTGTGAATCAGCTGCAGTACCAAAAAGATATGGAACAACTGTTAGCATTTTTGCATTTCATTAATGTATAATTGTGTGAAATGAAATAACAAATACTTTCATGCAAAGCTCCACAAGGGAGAGATTGTATAGATAGATACATCCAAGACTGTCTTTGAAGTTACTAAAAGGCCTTGTTGCTTGGAGGAACAGACTATTTCATGATCTGATTTTGATCCACTAAATACAAATGCAAAAAGAGTGTGTTTTTGTTTGTGTTTTGCTAAGTGTTTTTATTGTATACTATCTTAATACAATTTCTTTGCCAAAACCTAGTTATGAAGAAAGGCAGCTGCTGAGCCAGGTTTGTTATGTAAACTACTTGGCACAATTCTGTAAAAACACATTGCACAACAGTGAGTTCCAATCTCGTTTGCCAGGTGAAGTCTGGGCTGTTGTAAACACAGGGCCAAAGATGTCCTTTTCTATCTTTTTACCTCGGAATGATTTAGTTCTTTGGACTAACAACTCTAGAAAGCTACAGCCTCTGTGTACTGTAGAAAAAGCATCATCAGCCAAACGCAGTATAGGAATATCTCTTTTCTGGACCCCAAGAATGCACAGATTCCTACTTGGAGATACCATTTGAAGTCAATAAGCAGAATAATCTCTTAGGTCAATCAAAATACTTCATTGATAATGCTCAAATGCAAATGACATGGATMTACACAGAGAGCATAAAGGGGGAAGTGTGCTTAGCTCTCAGATACAGACCTGCCTGTTTCAACCAAAAACACTATGACCTACCAGCTTGGACTATTTTTCTGTATTTCATGATCATACACACTGTGCTTCTCTTGGCAAATGATGGTTTCTGCCCATCTGGCAGAACAAGAATCACAGCAATGTAGCCCTGCTCTTGTTACAAATTTAAGACAAATCAAAACTGCAGAATTAAATGAGGGCTTTCAGATTTCAGAAAGTCAGATATGGTCTCCTAAACTACAGGGTTTAAGCTCAAACTGATGTTTGCTGTAAGTGGGCTTAAACGCTGTTACTAAATATTGAAGTACTAAGYAGGCAGTAAAAATTAGTGACTACAGCAAGCAAAATGGAAAAATCATTGCCTCTGAGCCTATGCAGTAAGTGGAAGCTCCCATTTGTCCCATTTTTTCTTTAAAGCTACAACTGGCCCTTAGACTAGTGTTTCCATGTTATCTGTGTGTTTTATGGACTGCAATTAGTTCCAAATGTGAAAATCAATTAGTTTAAATGGAGAGAAACTATGCAGGCTCCCATTGGCTTTTTGATAAGGGTCAACCAGAAAAAGCTGGCTGTCAGAACCTGTATGTGAGACAACTAGCAGCTGACAGGTATCTTCATCAGATATTTCAAGTCCATACAGGTTCATGTTATGTTTTAAAAGACTTCTAATCCCAAATTGAGTGATTTTTTTCCTTCATATTATCTCCCTTGTTATTTCCATAAATTATATTTTAGAAAAACTTGTTCTTATTTGCTACTGGAAGTAGCAGGCTGATTTATAGGAGAGAAAGGTCTGGCTTTATCCACCAAATTTATCCCCCAGGTAATATCATGGACTTTATAAAAGCTGTATTATGGAAAAAGCTGGCCCATCACCTCACTACATCATTGGCTTGGTGCTGTAAATATAATTTTATCGCAGTAGGAAAATTACAAAAGCATGTCAGCTTTGACACATTTTTAAACTAAAAAAGTATTACTAATTGAAGGAAAAATGTAAAAGTCAAAAATTAAATGCCATTTCTCTGAGTTATATATATTAATACCATTCAGCAACAGCGTAAGGGTCATTTATTACACAGTAGTTACAGCTCCATAAATGTTTTCTGTCTGTTTTCCAGAGGATGTCTTGATTCTGTTTAGAGCAAACACTAATGCTTTTGACAACAGCAGAGAACGGAACGAAAAGAGRGAACTAGGGAATGTTCCAAACTTCCTTGGCTGGAAGACACAGGCTGAAACTGTATTCTAGCCCTGTCCTTATATTAATGGAATTACTACTGAATATACATCATGACAGCCAGCAGTCATTTAAAGAAATAAGACTCAAGTTTAAAAAAAATGCAAATAGTTACCTTTACATATTTAAYAAGATATTTCCTCAAACTCAAAGGAAGCTGTAAGTGAGAACAGGATTAAGCCAATTTCAAAAAGATCAGGGCTGAGTCTTCAAAGTCTAAAAATAAATAGTTTGGAAGCCAAAAGAGTTCTTTGTATCAGGACAGGAACTGAYAGTTTAGTGTACCCAGGACTCTGAGGCTTGTGCTGTTCAGAAGCTAACTAGTGAAAAATAAAGAGTGATCATTATTTATATATGTTAAATTAATTTCCATTATTCAGTGGAAAATACAATCATATCCTTGAACAGAAAAAAAAAATTGACTCTGCAGGACTTTGCCACTAGGAATTTTATCCCCAGACAGACTGCAATCTTTAGCCCTAGCAAAGTAAAGCTTATCCTTTACATTCTCAACTGGAACTTTATTTACTTAACTAGAAAGAGTTAAATGACTAGGTGCCTGCTTTCTTACTAGAGGCTTGTTTGCTTTTTCCCCCTCAACAGGATTAAGCTCACAGCTTAATCATGCTGTCCATAAAGGTCTCTTTTTTTCAGAAGTCTGAATATGTGGATCTTCAATAATTAATGTTTTAATTTTACTTTTTTTCAATGAAATGGCTTATGCTTCATTTATATATCTTGCTGTCATGTTTTTTTTTTTTACCAATGTGTTATTTGTACTGTGACTCAGCTTCAATTCTAAACCATCTATTCTCCAAGATTTTCTGAACAATCTTATTCTCCATGCTCAGGTGCTGTATTTCTGAGTTTTAACAGTCTATTAAAAACAAAATGGTTGGTTACTTTTAATAATAGAGTGTGCCTAAAGGCATAATCCAATATGAGGTCCAAACCGTTAGGAAAAATATAAAGAAAAAAATACACAGACTGCCAAAGACCTCTGAGCCCCTCTAAGCTTTGTCAGACAAAGCTTTACAACAGCATCTTAATATGTGCAACTACTAGCAAAACTTTCCATTTCTTAGTGTTTTGCCTGGAATTTAAAAACAAGTACCAGATGCAGTTTTGCTTTCTTGGGTATCTTTTCCACCTGGAGGCAAGGGGCAGGAAGGCTACTCAGGGAAACAAGAAGGTACTGACCCCACCTCACTAAGCAGACTCACAGCAAAAGTGAATTCCTTTCACAAAAAAAAAAAAAAAAAAAAAAAAAAAATAGGACCAAATGATGCTCTTTCGAGGTAAAGAGCTCCATCAAATGCTTGAATGGTGCTTACTAATGCACAAAGCTCTCCAGGTTTGAGCAGTGAGTCAGGAAAGCAGGTGTTAGGCTGAGGTGCCAGCTCTGCAATGTATTGCCAGTTAGGTTGCCTTTTTCTGCCTTCAGTGCCCGTAACACATTTTTGTAGGTGTTATTGCCACAAATCAAGAGTTTTAAACCTTTTATCCACAGCTGAAATTGTTCAGTTTGGAGACAGGATGGAGAACACTGAGAAAATACAAACAGCAGAACAGAGGCAATCCAATTCTGTCTTTGTGAGGAACAAATTGTCTGATCTAGATTAATTGGGCTAATAATATTACACAATGCTTTGTCCTTCTCTAGTACTTTCCCTCTGAGCCTCTCAACCGGGAGGCTTGAGGGAGGGAAGCATTTATTTCCCTTCTTTGTTTAGGGAGCAGAACAAGAAGAAATGATTTGTCCAAAGTTGCACAAGAAGTTTAAGAATGAGCTGAATATACAACCCCATTACCCAAGTTTCCTTCTTCTAAGATCACTGATGCTTTGAATATGGTGGAATTAGATACAGAGGCTTTTGCATACCATCTGGCTGAATGCTGACTATACAAACTGTTCAGAAAACTGAATTTTAATTCCAAGGAAAATATAGACCTCTCAATTCAGAAGTAACAAAATTGATCTGATTGGTTTTAAGCAAAACAAACAAACAAAGTTTWGAGAAAAGAACTATCAAATAACTTGACATTTAGATGTAGAAGTAGGTTTTATCTGTAGACTTTAGTTGTACTTAGTGGGGATTTTTCAGTTGTTTAAACCAAAAAAATAAGAATCAACATCTTGCACTGACACAAATGAACAAGTATTTTTTAACTAAAATCAAATGTGATGAATAAAACTCTTCATTTTTATATTTTTTAACCACAAAAGCCCAATATTTCTCAGCAATTGACACATATGAAAAATTTGCTTAAATTACGTCATTTTTTTTCAATAAGAAAATTTGCAACATGAAAACTACGAGTAACTTGTATGAGTTCTTTTGTTTAGATCCRTGTTATAACTCAACTACTTACTAAATCCACTGTGACGACCAAGCCCAGAAAATAATCCCGTTCTTTTTTGAACTCAGGAGAGCACTACAGAGCKAGATTTCTTGGAGACTGGAAGTCCTTGCCATATACCTAATAACTTGCAGAGTAACTTTACTTACAAAAACACTCTCTAGAACAAGGCTCCCCTTGAAAGTAAGTGCCTGTCATTCTACCATACCAATTCTGTCCACAGGAGTAATAATGGTGACCTCAAAGCCATTGGACTTGTCTGGCTTTCAAAATACAAAAATAAAGRATGTTTTGTCACAGGATTTACTAAGGTCCTTAAAATTTCCTGTCACAGTTTTTAGTTTTCTTACAGAGTCAGCTTAAATCTGGTTGTTCATAGTTCAACATTTTGGGTTTTTTTAAAGTCTAAATTGATTTGAATACGTACAGATTACAATGAAGATAAAAGTCTCTGATAACTCCTGGTAACTCCACCAAGCAGGATTTCTCACTGCAGGTTAATCCACTGGGAATCAATTCATATTTTCTTTTTTTGGCTTATATGTAGAATGGCTCAGATGATGTTCCTTAGGGAGAGGAAACAATTCCATTTCTCTAGCACACTTTAGGAAAGAAAGAATAGGATAATAACTTATATTCTGTCCTAGACACTTCTTATGACTTGAGATGGAGAATTTCACCCTAGACTTTCATTTCTTCATCTCTAAAATGCAAGTAATACATTGGACTATGTACTTTGCATGAATTTGTCAGCATATGGAATGCTTTGGGGAATCTTACAGTAAGAATCTATTATTAAAATATGCTTCACTCTACTAAAACCTGTTCAACACTTGTTTCATAACTGCAGAAGAGCTCTTTTGCATTGGTATAATTTCTCTGTGACACGCACATACCCCCACAGCGCCTGATCAGATCATAGCTGCATGCTGTCAATATAGTATCAACAACTCAGTAGATCTGGATAGTTTTTTAAAACATCATTTTCTCATCACCAATCTTGTTCTCCTACCCAACTCCCTGCTGTGTGCATAAGCTCTAATTACTGTTTTTTTGACTTGGCACCTCAGTACCTTTCAGATATGAGGGAACATCAGCCATCCTAGGTTTCCTTTCAAAGCACAAGGTGGCTATTTCATCACAGCTGAAATCTTTGAATGTTCTTAAAAATAAATAATATCCTTCACCCTTGGAAATGGGGAAAGTATGGCAACAATCAGCGATTCACAGTGTGAGATTTTTAAGCACTTCATTTTTATCTTACTTCAAGTGTTTTATCTCTTCAGAATAAAGAATCTAACATGAGATGAACTGCCTTTCTGTCTAACAGCAGTGTCTTGCATTAATGATCAATTACACATATATCCAAGAACAGACTTGTCCTAAGAAAAGTAATAGGATTTAAACTTGAAATTATGATGAACAGAACTGTAGCACTTTTGCACCCCTTTTCACTTATTTGAGAAGACCTCACAACAGGCATGCTAATTCTATATTTAACACACTGCAACATATTCTTCCAAGAGAAAAAGTCATGAGGTATTTGTCAAACTTGTGGCAGAATAATTGTGATTGGACACCAAGTAGGGAACCCAAGAAACTGAGTTTGGGGGCTTCTGGGTTCAGTTTTTCCTCTAATTCRTCTTAAATTCCTCATGTCATTCAGTCTTTGTCTCTTTTCTCATCTACAGAAAGAGGATGGTACTTTATCTCCATCAACACACTGCTGCAAAGCTTACTTGATAGTATCTGTAAATCACACTTGGTATCTTAAAATGCAAGACTCTCAAAATGCTTTGTCCCAGTAATTTGCTATTACTCAGAAGAWATTTAAATTACACTTCCAGCTACGCTTTAGGATGTGTAATTTTAGTGGGTTTTTCTTCTTTCCTTGCCTAAACAATGTGAGTGTCTTTATTTCCTTTYTTTATTCAACAATACTTCGTCTTTGTTCTAGAGTAATGTGAAAAAAGCTGAAGATAGATTTCCTTAAGATATTAAAGACACAAAGAAAAGCTATAAACATGAGTAGAGAAATGGAGAAAACAAAGGTTTTCAGTGAAAGTTTTAATGAAACTAAACAAAATAAGCACCTTTATCACCAGAAGAATGAGAGTAACATGACTGTTTAATATAGATTCCTATAGAAAGGTGGTATTTTCTACTGTAAGACTTCTTCAATTTTGTAAAAAAAAAGACAAAACAAGAAATAATAGTAGTACCAGATCGCCAATTTCTTGATTAGTGTTTTTTGAGAAGATGAATTTTAATGAAACACAAAGTACTAGATTCAACACAAGAAAAACTGTGGGAGTCTACTTGATCTAAGTTATACAGAGCCTAGACTGAACGATTCTTCCTGGTCAAAAAAATCTATGAATAGCCTCTATCCCCAGCATTATGTTTGGTTGCAGTAGCAACATTCCCCCTAAAAACTCCCTGAAGAACACATGACTTCTCTATTTCTTAACAAAATTCTTAACTCATAGAAGATTTAATGTGGAGTTTCAAGGTGACAGAATGCTTAAATGATTGGATTGTGATTCAGAGCTTCTGAAGCTTTCCTTGAAAAAGGCCACCTTCTACTTCTGTATTGTAGACTTAATAATGAAATCCTTACTCAGGCAAAACTCCAGCTATCCTCATTGAGTAAGGCTCGAACATGAAAAAACGTGAACAAATGAACATCTACATTTACTTCCTGAAATAGCAGRCAGCACTATATAAACTGGATTAATTATAATGAAAATTGTCTGGCAATCTTAGAAGTGGTTTTTCTGTTTATAATGCCATGCCACTTGCATAATTTGAATAGAAGTTTTTAATGCCGAGTATCCACCAGGATGACCACCATTACTACTGTTTAACAAAGCAGAAGAAGCTGGCCAAAGACATTCAGCTGTTTCTGGGAATATATCTGTAGGAAAATATTTTTGCTGTATTACGATATTCTTRGGACTTTTTTCCCTTGAAATGTATTATTGCCCTCATGCTTTGAACCACACACTGAAGTTTGYTTTACAATCAGAAAGTAGGTCTCTGTGGACTTCATGAAAACTTGTTCTGATTTAACCAATAAGTCTTTGAAAAACTGCAGTTCTGAATGTGGAAAATATGCTCAGTAGAAACATATTTAGCAACTTGAAAGTTCTGAAGACTCCWGTTCTACTGACATTTTTCCCATCCTCTTGGAGGTTCTCATTCTGAGGGTTTCTGCACTGTTCAGATACACCAAAGGTGGTTCACAGTAAGTGAGTTTCAAAGGACAACATGCATCAGAATGTGTCTGATGAGGGCACTACCAGGTGTTCATTCTCCATTATCTTTGTAATCTTTCAGTGATGYATTTAGACATATTTAGATTCTGCTCCTTTTCACTCTAGTCACACCAGTGGATGTAAGATGATATTTAGTGTCAGAAAAATCCAGGGTTCCTGAAAGATAAGAAATTTTTATTTAGAAAAATATTAACAAATCAAACAGATACCCTAAGGATAAGTAAAAAGAAGAGGAATTCAGGGACATTGGAGGACCCACTAAAAAGCTGAAGAAATGAACCATTTCTACTATTTACAGGTGACTCCTGTTATTTTCTTTGAGGTTTTTGTTCACTATTTTCTTTTCTTTTCCCTTCTCCTCAGCTTCTAAGATCATATCCTTAAATGGTCAAACCAGAATAGCTGAGATCTGATTCTGAGTTCCATCAATGTAAATAAAAYGATTTTGGTGATGATAAAATGATTCCATGGTACTCAAAACAGTCTCACAAAATCACCTTAGACATATTCCAGATTTAGTTTAGAGAGATAGAGTATATCCTTGGAAAGAGCARTCAACTCCTTTGGTAATTATTATGAAGATCAGTCAAAGCAGGAGAAGATCCATCTCAGCACTCCTTTAGCTTAATAATTTACATAGTTCTGTTTGGAGACAGCACATTTTAGATTCAAATCCAGTTCCTCACTCATGCTTAGATTTTAAACAACTTCAAGGATTAAGATGTGTTTAGACATAGATTTTGTCTTTGTAATCATCCTTCTTTTGTCTTGAGCCTATAAGTATGATATACTAAGAACTAAATGGTCTGTATAAGATGAATTCTGTAGTCCTTTTAAAGGTAACATTTCTGTTAACTTTAAYGGGAGATTCACCCAACATAACTGATTCTGTTCATTCATACCAGTTATGTGTTATAGTCTTTCACTGACATCAAGAATCTACCCTAATTTACACTAATATTACAGAGAATAAAGCCCAAAATAACAGACTGAAAATTCAGACTTTTATGTCATCAGAAGTGTGGAAGAAACTTTCTAGACAACTGACTTCCAGGCCTAAGTCAGAAGATCCTATATATATACACAAAGTGGCTTCTCAGCTCAAGGGTCATGAACCATTGTGAAGGACTTTCTGCCTCCCATACATTTCTAATGCGGAAGTTGTCCAAGTATGAAAAATACTGAAGAATAATTAAGTGCTTACACAACATAGAGGTTAGAGAGGAGGGATAGGATGCAACAAAATGCAAGATGAATGAGTTATGGGTGATTAACATGCATCTTGACCGRCAGGCATCCTTATTAGTTTATATCACATTCTTGGCAATATCATGAGGTGTATTAGATGGAGCTCTAACATAAAAATGTTTCGAACATTCAGCCAAGAAAGCCTTCAGGTCTGAAGGTAAGGCTGATGCTTGAGACCAACAAATGATTCTGCCTAAGAAAAGAATATATATGCCACATATGTGTGTGGTCTGAATGTGGTGAAAGCTTACCCAATGGATCATGACAATGAGCACAGCAAGGAGGTTACATAAAGTCAGTTTGATTAGCTAGGAAGGGTCATGGTCTGTAAGGCTCTTAAAGGTCATCAGCTGAGCTTAATTTAGTAAGATGTCAATGTAATTGAATAAACATAACATGGAGGGTGAATAGTGAGGAGACTAGAAAATTAACTGGGCAGTACACTTTGGAATAGCCTTCAGAGACCAGGGAGGAAGAAGAGGATCAAGAAGAGGGAGGTAAAAGAAAGGAGAAAGATTAATATTCAACTTTGTTTTTATTGCAAACATCAACTGGAAGATAATCAATTCTAGACCTAATTACTGAAATTCATACTACTTTGTTTCAGACAATGAAGAAATGAATAATTAATAAACCACTTCAAAGTTCAAAATTTCCTCCTCCTCCTCAGAGCTAGTCATTGGAGAGGTAACAGCAAGCTAATAACAGCTAATAAGCTTGCTCACAGTGTCTTTCACAAATTAAAGCTTCATTCTCATCATTTCAAGATTTTCCTAGTAGCATGGTCAGAAGGAGACCTGAGACATGGCCATACTCCCCCTAACCCCACTATTCCAGCTCTGCTTTCATTCAAGTACGTAAAAGTCAATTAGGACATTGAAATGGGGTGGCCACAAAACAATGCTGTTTATAAAACTTACAAAGATAACTTTATGGGCAGTTGGAAGATGAGATAGATCAGACATAGAACAAGGGGGCACCCAATCTAGGGACTCTGACTCTCTAAACTGATATATGAATCTTATAATCACCTCATGCAAACAAATGTTATTAAAGAACATTGAGTTCTCCAGAAAAGAAACTAGCTTTGTCACATAAACAGTAATAAACTGTTTCAGAAATAAGAGTGTTCACTTCCTGAAAACCCTTTATCCACTACAGAGAAAAAAATCTCTTTTGAGGCTCCAAAATTTTCCAGAAACTGTGTGATTTATCCAAGATAAGAACATAAATGCCACAATATTGCAGAGAAAAAAAGGCTTTGTAATATTTTAGGCTACACTTAACAGAAAAGGTCATGGGAAAAATGTGAAATTTTCCCTGCAAAATCTCCTGAAAAGTCAGTTATGAGAAGTTCAGATGTGATTTACCACCCAAAATTTACATTTCATTCATGAAGAAGGAAAGAAATGCAAGGTAAGTAGAAGATGGGATCTTAGATTAACTGTTTCACCAATTTCTCTTGTATAAAAATGTCTATGTTCAGATTTCTTCTCCTTACATTTACATTCTTTCTACATAAATGTTCTGACTGCTCAATCTAACACCTACAGGAAACCATTTCCAGTTCTTTTTCAGTGTTTTCACAGGGCAAACATATCATTATGTCTCAATTTATTTCTCCCCACCTGCAAGATAACCATCCTTGCTTTGCTTACTCACTAGCAGGATTTTCAAGGACAAATGTAGCCCTGAAATAAACAAGGACAGCACCCATTCAGCTGTGCCTAGTTGTTACATTTTGACCCTGTAAACATTATTTCACTTAAGCCTTGCTACTTCTGTCTCAGATCCATCTCTACCACAGAAATCTCTGGGGAAAAGAAAAAGGAAATTTTCATGATTTGAAGAATATATTTTGATTTTTATATCTTCAGTTATTTAATAGTTCTAAACTGTTACAAACTAGATTCTAATAAAAATGCAGCAAAATGAGTAATAATAAAAATAAAGCATAAGTCATGGCAGGAACCTGAAGATGAAAAAAATGAAAAACAAAAACAAACCCAAAGATTTAGAAATCCATCGAACAGCACTTCCTTTACTACATCCCATCATAGGCCCCAAAAGCATTGTTTCTGACACTGATCCACTTGGTGTCAACCAAGTATGTCCTTACCCAGTTGGAATGAACATTAGAGGTTTTCAGTATGACATAAGCATAAAATTTGGATCAACAGTTTGGATACCCTTTTTGAAAAATTGAACTCCTGTAATTTTCACCAAATGCAAATTTGCACCCTCCTGCATTCTATATTTATTAAACAGCAGGATTTGTTTTTAATAAATTTTCAGCTGACATGAGGAGCAATGACAAGAACTATTACTTAAGCAAAGAATATGCACTGCTTTTTCTTTTCAAAATTCAATATGCAATTTAGCTACTGTTTTCAGAAAACCTCAGCATTCTTATCTCTCAGTAACAAGTGCACAAAGAGTATTATTTCTGTTAAGATTAAAAAGTCAAATTTGATCATAAATGTAGACTTCCAAAAGAGTATTTTTCCACAACTGAAACATCCATATGCATATTTGCATAAGCACACGGAATGCACATCCATTTTAGTGCCATCAACAATCTTATTTTAAAGCAATTAAGTATTCCCACATAGTACATGTGATACAAGCAGTAGAGCTACATGTAAATGCACAGAAATTGGAAATTAAATGTGGTGACTGGTCAACAAGTTGACTACTTTAATTGCCCAGTGAATTCAGAAGATATGGAAGAAAGAAATATTTACTGGAGGAAAGGAAATTTTTAATCCATTCCCTTTATGAAAAGATACATGATAACTTTATAAGAAATAAATATATCTGTGCGAGAATAAATAAACTAATATAAAYTACAGAAATGTTTATTTTAGCCTAAGCATCCCAAAATCACATGTAAAGGAGTAAGCCTCAGTGACACATATCAGTAAGCAAGAGCGCTATGAAATTCCAGTCTTCAAGGAAGGCCAGACAGCCACTGTTCTCATTCATTTTTTTTTTTTAAGCAGAATTATCTTCCCTAGGTAGGAAGTGCTCAGGATCTAGTCCTGATACTGTGATCTCTGTCATTATATGACTCTTTATAAAAACAGAAGTGCTGCCATTCTGTCAATAAATCAATTAAACAAACTTTGCCTGTAGGAGGTGAAATTTAATTCTCTGTGACAGTGACTATTCAGAAAGCAGCTAGCAATACTGCTAAGGAGGCAGAGAGCTTAAAAAGAAAGAATCACATAGCCAAGTAAATCTTATACCCTTAGTTTTTCCTCTTATCTGCTTTTCTGGGCTGTTTTCCCAAATTAAGAGTACATGGTCTGCAGTATCAAGCATTAGCAATTCTTACTCTCTTGTTCTCATTACAGCCTGGATYTCTTTAGTCTTAGAGACATTTAGACAAATTTTCAATGTATTTAGTGGATTATAACGCATCTCTTGAGATAATTAGTCATGTCAGAGAAATCCTTATAAATACACATGCCTGCTTCTTGAGCAAAATACACTTTTCCATCAGTGTACTTTCACAAAGAGTATGCTGAGGATGAAGTGAGCTTCTGATCATCCAGGGCAAGGTCAGTGAGACCATCATCACTGTCGCAGGCAGAATAATGGTGCTATCAATAACAGTTAGATCAGGGTTAATAAGTGGGAGATAATGAGGAGGAAGGGGAGGTCACATTAAAATACACTGCAAACTTCTTGGCTTACAAAGGTGTTCAGCAGGGCGTGCTATTTTCACCTTGTCCGTAGAAAGAATCTATTTTTACTATGCATTTAAACAGATTCAGTCTTCATCAGATGTTCATTTTCCTGTCAACTTCAGGCAAATAAGGGCCAAATCCTGCTGTGTAATTGAGTTCCTGCAGCTCGGAAAAAAACTAAATGAGGCCAGAACTGACTGAAGAATATTTTACTACAGAGATAAATAGCTTTGTCCCAAATTTCTTAGTTAAGAACAATGAGATAAGAATGCATAGATTTATTCTTTTTCTGTGCATTGCACAAATACACTTAGCTCATCCTCACAACTTTGCAAAGATTCAGATTCAAGGGTCTAGCTCATCTTCCAGAGCATGGAAGAGAAAGTCGTGGCAGAGATATCACGCCTATAGCTGAACAGCTACCACTTTTTTTTTTCTCCTTGGATATATGGATGAATAAAACATTAGATTGTGCTTGACCTCTGTATGCTCTCCAAAAAAGCCACCTCCTCTGTGTAAGAAATAAGTAAATTCYTAGATCTCATGTTTTCACCTCTCTAGAGCCCAGTAGCCAAGCTAACTCAGAAGCAGCATAACAGTATCCCTACCCTGCAATTACTGACACTCAGGGATAAATGTGCTGCTCTGAAAGAGCACACTGCGAAGGAGTTAGCAGTTCTATGTCAGCCAAATGCTACCGTTAATTCTCATTCAGTCTTTGGGCCTTGCTAGCAAGACTGCAGCTGTAACTAGAGCTGTAACTAAAATTTTTATAGTCTTAAGATGAATTGAAATGTTATAATACATTACAGTCTGTGCTTGCACTAAAACTTTCAATAAAACATTTATTTGCCAAGTGTTGCAGCTGTTTAGCCTCTGAATGCTAAAATACTTGATCTAACACAAATTACTGGGCTGGCTGGCCTTTAATGGTCTAATTAAATCCTCCTAGAAATTCACCTGCAGTATTTGTCTGGGCTCTACCCACCCCCATTTTGTGGTATGATTTGTGGTTTGCTCTCTACCGGTGTGTGGTAACTGAGACTGACTGACAGAGCAACAGTCCCACCTCATGGGAGAGCGAAGCCCCACGCAAAGGCGTGCACTGACAGGAAGCCCTGCCAAAGCCCTGCCATGAAGACCACTGGGTTCCCAGTGAAGCTCAGGGTGATGTGACAGCTTCCTTTCCTACATGACTAGATGACAAAGGAGTCTAGAAGGATTATTTGGCAATAATATAGGTCACAGTACAACAGAGAACTGCTATGGTGGGCTTTCCCATCTCTAATTTCAGAGGATATTTAACTTCTCCAGCTCTACTTTACACAATTTGTCAGCAAAATTTGGACGTAAAACCTTTAAACATATCTTTAAACATATCAGCACTTGATAATAGTGTGCTTTAATAACAGCATAGCATAATTGGACAGTATTCATTAGCACATTCACACACTGTTCCCTGACTTGGTTTTATTTTATTGTTTGTTGCAGCTAGCTGTGCTTCTTGATTCTGAACAACATGGTTATGCTGTGATCTGCCATTGTGGTTGAGGTTGAATCAGAAATATATGCTCAGAAATGGCTTCAGTAAAAAGAGATTAGTGTTATGAAGTTGCTGAGTTAAACAAATTTCTATAAGACTAGTTTTCACCTAGAGAACAAAAGAAGCTTATGAAAAATCATCAACTCTGTCTTCTCTCATTATGTACTGTAAGACTCTTGGCACGAATTAATATTTTATCACTCTTGACCTCTACTGAGCAATTCTAATTTCTTATACGCTACCATTCACTGCAGCTTCAGCTAAGCAGGAAAGAAGAAGGGCTTTCCCCCACTTTTTATTCTACCAGTATCATTCTCAGTATCATGATTATCTAAAGAGCTGCTGTTTGGATTTGTGTCCCATCTGACACCAAGTTATTTAAAGAAGTGCCACAAAGAAGTGGCAGTTCTTACAAAGGAGTTCTCCTGCCCAGCCTCTCCAATGTTCCATAAACACAAAAAGAATAACAAGTTTCACCAGAAATCCATTATTTAGGTAGGTCAGGTTCAGTGCTGCACTGTGTTTTTCATGCTTCTCATTACTGGCATTAGTAGAGAGCTCCCACAGACATGCATTGCCTTCACGCCTGCCATTACAGAGACAGCACAGGAGAAATCTGCAACCTGAAGAGCGAAATGCCAAAGCTGTACAAGAAGAAGCAAGGTCGCTCTGGCGCTAGGGGCCCAGAGATGAAATCCAGAGTTGGCAGTTGATTTATGACTGTGGAGGAAGGAGCAAGACTGAAGAAATCAATAAATGCTAAGAAAATAGGATTCTCTTCCCCTTACACATACATATTCATACACACGTCCAAAGTTAACACACTGTTGCTCTTTGCATCAGTGCAAATCAGCAGTACGTTTGAGGAAGTGTTTTAGTCTATATAGGTATAATTTAGTTCTTTCTAGAATTATCTGTAGAGTAGATAAACATATATCCTGATATCTTCAACTTGACCTAAATCTATTTGGATAAGAGAAGATTGGTGTTCTGCTTGCTTGAGTATTTTGTGGCTAGCCTTTCTGCTTCTCTTAGATC
The DNA here is from genome assembly GCF_003343005.1 of Rhea americana. Taxonomy (NCBI): domain Eukaryota; kingdom Metazoa; phylum Chordata; class Aves; order Rheiformes; family Rheidae; genus Rhea; species Rhea americana. Next base: position 11,279,990 of record NW_028186645.1, read on the forward strand.
TTTCTAATTCACATGACTCACCGTACCCACCCTTCAGTTAAAATCTCACCCTCTCAAAGTGAATAGCCACTTTTTGTACTACATGACACTTCATGCTGCTTTTTTTTGGGGGGGGAGCGGGGGCAAGGAGGAAGGACATGARGGATGTATGACAGAGTTAGAAGCATCAGCTGCATTTTTCAATATTTGTCTTTGGTAAAATTCTCATTCCTAAGAAAGATGTATTTGGCTAACTATCAAATTAAAATAACAATTATTTCAAAACTAAACAAGCTAGGGTAGAAGTTCTACATTAAAACAAGGTAAATCTCAGTGCAGCAAGGTGTTTGCCAATAAAAGTTCATGGTTAGGTCCACACAGGGCTGGCCACTTGTACATTATTTAGGTAGGTACATTTTGAAAAGACTGCCAGTCTCTTCAAAACAACAACTACAAAGCTGCTCCAAATCTCACTATCCTCTACTTTGTTGATGAGGTACAATGAAACACAGCAGAGRAGACTTCACATACCTGTTCCCAGAAGATCCGAGTATAGACACTTATGTGGAAAACACACTGGATAGTCCAGAGTAGGTCATTGGAGAAACTTCAGCTGCAGTCAGCATGTTAACTTTTAAACCAGAATTCTTCTTCCTTTTTTTTTCCTTTTTTTTTTTTCCCTTTTTTTTTCCAGGGGGAAGAAAAGAATTATAATTTTAAAGTTTTACCTACTTTCTAGAGAAATTTGTCAAAAAACATAATGGCCTGGTTGGTCACATGTATCTTCTCCTTCTAGAAAATATACTTTGACTACATTGAATCACATGCTGTTTTCATAACACACATGTATTTTAAAAGTTACAAGACTCTATTAATGGAGTATGCATAAGCAGACGTTTGCACATACAGTCTTACAAATACATAATCACTAAAAGATACTCTCACATTGAATATCACATTCTTTCTTTTTTTTTTTTTTTTTTTT
>NW_028186645.1:11280958-11425157 GCF_003343005.1 Rhea americana
CAGTCTGGTATTTTAGCACTGCCAAAGGATTATGACATCCTCACCCTGATCTCACCTAACTCTGAGATTCTCTTTCACTCAAAGAAAAGGTCACTCTGCAATATGCTACTCTATTCCATTTCATTCTGAAAGTGGTTTTCCCTCAAAAGCGATTTCTCAAACACATGCTCCCTCTCCTCAGTTTGCGTGGTTCTTGCACTGCATCATCTTTGGCCATACACTAGGCTTATTCAGATAATCAATGGACCTTTCAAACAGTCATCTCTTTCCTCTTTCCCACACTAGTCTGCTGAATTAGAATGACACCTTGCCTACCCCCTGGGAAATTAAACCGTCGATCCAAATCCTGTAGAGCTGTAAGARGCCACTTCTCCACTAGCTCTCTCCTTGATGCTGTCTACGCAGTTGGAATCTATCCTCAGAAGAGAGAGAAGAGCAATCAATAGTGTCTCTAAAGAAGATGCCATCAGCAGCACAGTAGCACTTAACCACTGCAGCGAACCACATGCTCCTGATTAAGATGCCTGGGCAGGGACTGATTGATTTGCTTGTCTGCACAGCATATTAACCATGAGCCTTAAGCTAAGCAGCTTTTTTCCTCCCCACCTTTCCCACACTTCTCCTTCCCAGATAAGAGGGAGCATATCTGAGAATACAGTACTTAAATCTGCAGATTGGAAGAAGAAATGCTGATGGCTGATAACTCTCTGTGAACTCAGCTCCTGAAGTAATGAAGTACATGACTAGAACTCCTACAGACACATAAGAGAGAGATAAGAATGGCCTATTGGATTACACTTAATCCATCTCCCTGGAGATTCCTACAAAACTCTTCTTATGCTGTGTTCTTTAGGGCTGTGTTCAGTCCACTTTAAAGTTACTTGAGTAATTCCTCAGAGACTATTCCAGAGCCTAATAGACTTCACTGTTGGTAGCAACGTGGGTTTTGTCCTCTCAGCGATATTCATTTTCATGTTTCTTTTCTGAGTTTTCATGGTCGTTTTATTCCACATCATGGTATTATTATTCCACACAAGATCCACTTCACTGGATAATTCAAAGTCTTTCTTTTCTTATGCTCCTTGCTGGCATTTGTAGACTTACATAGTTGCTACAGGAATGATTCTTATTGTCATTAGCTATTTTCTAAACTCTGCCACTGTATCATCAGCACTACGCAAATATAATCTCTAAGGATGCTCCCTAAAATAGCAATTTCAACAAGAAATAGAAATGGAAAGAATGGCAAGGCAAGGTTAGAAAAAGCAGTAACATAGAAGGGCTGGAGACAGAATTTATTACACACAGAACTGAAAAGAAGAGAGCCTGTTAAGGAATCTGATATGTGAAAGATGCTGCTTAGTTCTGGGAAGATATTTCATGTCTACTATTGGCATGGAGAAAGCTCCAGAAGGAGCTTTTATTCAGGGAGTCAGCTTCTTTCACAGCCTTGGCTCCAGACTCTAATCTTCCTTTAAAAGTCAGAGTATGCAACTTAAGGTGTAACCTAAGAACTAGACAAAGTGAACTTTTGCTCWGAGTAGTCAGGAAGTGGCCAAAAAATCAAACAGCCATTCTATTCATTTTGCTCAAGCTGGCTGCTGCTCCCACCACCAATTAGGAAAATTTAAGGACACAGGAACAGTAGTTTAGGTGCAGCAGTCAATACAAACCTCCCATCAATCCCTCACAGGAACAGTGAACATGACTCTCCGTAACTGTCTTTCCAGCATGTTTCATTTATTTTCCTCCTCCTTTTTCTGATGATAAGAGCAGTTCAGTCACAACCTTATTTCAACTCTTCATCCTGCTGGGAGGCAAAACACAGTTTTGCCTGCATGCTGAAAACCATCTTCAACCATTCCTCTTTTCTTCTTAGATGTTTTTCACATTCGATCACATCTTCTGGATTCCAAAAAGGAAACAAGGTATTTTTTTGTAATCACCTATACATAATGTACACTGCAGTTTGTCCTCATGCAAATGGCCARTGCACCACTTAAAACCAACCGAAGTTCTCATAGAAGTGTTTAAACAATACCTAAGATTGGCCTTTGTCATCTGTGTTCCTTGCCAAGCTGGCTCAGCATAAGTATCTCCAAATTAGCAAGCAATATCACATAGTGATCTCAGATGTGACTTACCACTAGCCATATTTTTTGACATTATAGCTTACCATGAATTTGTATCTCTCAGAGAATGCTTCTGTTTCTGATTGTTTCCTACTCTGCATCAGATCCTTTGTCTTCTTACAGCATAACTGTGTATTTTTCCATTCATGTGCTGGTGAGATATGTATCTGTAAAGCTGATGGGTGTACTGTTCCTTTTAAATTTACCTGCCATCTTCATGCCTAATAAAYGACTTCATGTCTAGTCATCTTAACTTCCAAAGCAAAATTTTGCTTTGGTAGTTCAGCACAGGCAGCTGAAGATGAAGAATATGGTCTATATACCATCCTAACTCTTTTCCCTCCAACACTTGGATTTTTTCTTCCTTGCTTTTGTAGTCTCTCAAAGAATATAAAGGACTTTCTGATTGACAATATCTAGGTGTATTTTAATTCTGTGTGCATTTAAAAAACAAAAGTTAGTAACATTATGTAAAGCATGAGGTACAGATGCTTTCTTGTTATTTCCCAGTCCGTCTGGTTTCCAGTGTATCCAAATTTGACAACACCTGCAGACTACACTAAAAGGTTGTTTTAACCCCTTTCTTAGGTCAGCAACGTGTCTCATGTAAAACCARCTTCATACTACAGCACTTCACTTGGCACTAGCTCTTTCCTACTATATTTCCAAATATATTACTGTTCATTATTAGCCTTTTTGCCTTCTGCTCTGTCAGCCACTCTTCAATCCAGAATTCCACAGCCTTGAGCTCATACATATGGTTAATTCATATTTGAAATAGACTTTTTCAAGACAGCAATTAGGGAAAATGCAAAGTAAAATAATGCCACTGCCTGCAAGCTGTAACATTATCTAAATTTTAGAGACAGGGAAACATCTCTATAGTCAGTACTGCTGGAATATTAAAAAGTAGTCCATATAATTATACTCTTGGGAACAGTTCCATGTCTCAACCACCAGGTGGCAATTTCATCRCATTATACGTTCCATTGGGCAGGCAATGGCCTAAATGGTCTGGAAAGATGAATGTATTTTCAGACGATGTAGTTGGAGAAGGACAGAGAGATTCTAGTGGCAGGCAGGAAAAACGTCTCTTTGTAAGACAGGACAGCCGATCTCTTCGCTGAATTTGGATAGTTCTTTTATTTGTGGCTATTTTAGTGTTCACTCACAATTACAGAAGATCCCCAGTTTCTGAATCTGAGAACAAGCATTTGCATAAAGTTTGATAATCATAGGGAAATCCTGAGCTCACTGAAATTAAAAGGAACTTAGCTTTTATTCAATCAGGATTTTTGATCAGGATGGGGATATGAAGATAAATGAGTCCTCAAAAATCTGAACTAAGACCTTATCAGGCTTTTCCCAAGCGGGACCAAATTTGACTTTTTTGGACGGCACTGATTATGAAATGACTGAATAAATCTCCTCAACCCTTAAAATTTTCTTTGCTGTATTTCTTGAAAACTCTGACATCTCTCTTCACTASCAGTAATGTTTGTCTTCATCTCTTCTCCTCAGTAGATCTCCTGGCTCTGTAGCTAAGTAAGAGAGAAAATTCATCCCTTTCACAAGCTATATCATGGGSGAGAGGGAGCATAACTCTTTCTTCCTCTAAACTGTTAATTCTTGATCTTTACACACAACGTAACAAAACTAATGACACCCTTCCCAAGCAAACTCATATGGCAGCAATAAACTGTTCCATACTGCTATGTGCCTCATGTCCAACTCTGTTTCGAGCCCATTTCCAAAGACAAATGATCACTAACCCCAGAGTCCAGTTTAACTCTGCTCCAAATTCACTAATGTTATGAAGCTTAAGATTACTTTAGAGCTGTCATTTCTTATTTTATCCAGAAAGTATATTGATTATCAATCTACTTCTATTTTGCTTAATATCTAAAACTACRTGTTTTGAGACCTCAGAGAGGGAGTGTCAAGTTTTAAAATACAAAGCCAAGCTCAAATTTCTAAATATTACTGATACTGAAGTTAAAGCCTTCACTTGATCTTATATTCAACTTTCAAATTCTCCAACTGCCTAGAAGGGAATAATTAATGTATCTATTTCATGTCAATGTTTTTATTCAGTATTACAAAGCTTACATGAATACAATAGCCATAAAAGAAGTCCCAGTCCTGGAACTCATACCCTTATCCCACGTCTTTCCATACTGGTTATGGTGATGTATACCCTCTTCTGTCTCCACAGATTGCYATCACCCTCCAGACTGGAAGTAATGTATGGCATGTTACCTTTCTCATACCACACCCAAGTAGTCTGAAACAGATAGTAATATCTAACAGTTCCAAGGTCCTTCATGAAAAAAAAAATAATTAAGGGACTTCCAGGGTTTGCTAAATTCAGCAGCTGAATCAAACTTCCCAGAGCTGACACTTTCATACTTAGCTGAAAAACAAATTCCCACTGCTTAAGCTTCTTCTTAACAACTTTCTTCTGGGATTTTCCAGTACAGTTAAATCTTTGGCTCTCTAAAGTCCTGCAGGAAATTTTGATAGAAATGCATCGCACCTACAGATGAAAGGGTTTAAGTGAGCATATTTCTTTCTGAATCTCTTTTTGGAACAGAAGAAAACATCTATTTGTGTGACAGGGCTATTTTCAACCCCTTTAAATCATCTTTAAAGATGGATCATTCTGCATTTCCTGAAGTGCTCCCGATCAAGTCTGTCAAGCAGGAAAGCCATCTGGGAAGTTTTCTCTGGTAGCATATCCTGTGGAGCTTAAGTGTCAAATGCAGCGCAGGTTTCCAAAAGAGTGGAGTGAAGCAATCAGAGGATTTAGTGGAGGAGCAATAGTGGCTGCTTTTCCAGTCAGCAGAGTGTCAGCTTGGGTGACCATTTCAAAGCTCCAGGCATATTTTCAACAGTCCCATGGAGCCTCTACAGAGATTGTTGTTTAATTACAATAATGACATCCTGCCCCCCCACCCCACCCCCAATTTTTGACTAACCCACTTGTAAAGATAATTTTGGTTGACAAATAGCAAACACATGAATGATGGGCAGAATCATGGTTCTAGTAGGACAAATCAACCTGAGAGCCTAGAGTAGGAAAACAGTGAAAATTAAACTACATCACATTAAAGACATCTTCTGTATAAATGAGGAACCTTTCACCTGTCCAGTGTCAATTGCAGTTTACGGCCACTTCCCTTTTTTCAAAAAACATAAAGCTACACGTGCCTCTGAAGTTTGCAGGTATTATTGGGTATTTTACAATCCAGAAGGAGGAAAGTATTTAGCAATCAGGCCTTCAATTTGGAAAACTTACTCTTGAGACAACTGCTTAAAACAGCTGTCATCAGACTCATTGAAAATGGAGCCTTAAGCAGTAACTGTAGTATAAATTCCTTCAATTTCATGCATATAGTATTAAATCTGTCACACTCCACATCAGTAGAGAACAACMACTTCCATCCTTGTATAGCCAGACTTTGAGAATGACAGCTATGTAAGACACCACAGGCAGCTGATACACGTGGCCAGTGAACAAAGGAAAGATAAGATTCTGTTCATTAATGGGGAAGCATTTGTCAAAGGATATACTGTATTTGTTTTGTCTCCTATCAGGAATGTGCCATTCACTATTCACTGATTAAAATGGGAACTTTAAGAGCAGAACCATATTTCTCAATAACTGTTTCAATGTCTACTTATGTTATTGTGTATGAAGATTTTAGCACTGGTATAGAGAAGTAAATACTTTTTGATTATGTATGAAAACGGACTCCAACTACCTCAATCACATTTCGTAGACAAATCCTGATGTGTAAATAACAGCTCTTGATTTCAATCCATTTTTGATGCCTAGTGACTTCCTCGTTTTCCACCAATCCTGTTCTCACTATTCTATGTTCTAGAAATATTATGAAATGCTTATACAGGAATGCTGAATATCGTATTTCAGCCTATAGTACAAAAATTTCTCTGTTGCCTGAAGTAATCACTGCATATTTCACCTACCTTACAAATAGAAAGGTTGTCATCTAAAGACATTCTAAAAGCATATATTGTTCAATTAGTATGAAAGAAATTAATGGTGATGCTATCTGTAAAAAATATATATATATGCTATATATACTATATTCTCTATATTACTATATACTGTGCTAAACATATACTGTGTACACTACAAATATATACATATATGTATACACACACACACACACACAAACACACATACTATATACTGCATAGACAGAGAATTCTTGACAGTTTGTGAGATTTCAAAACATGTTTCAACATATCTAGTCATGCTTCTGCATGATTATCATCACCAGATTCCTTCATAAAAGATCACTGCTGCTTATGGAAAAATAATTTTGTCTTTAGACATAAAAATCATCTGCAAAAAGGAAGAACATGTTACCTAAACATAGAAATGTTTATATAAATACTAAAATCATTACAAAGTGAAAAGACAATTCTTTACCCATTTTCACCTTTTAAATGCAGACACTAGAGAATTTCAGTATGTGGTTGACATTTCAGATATTGCAATATGACCTCCTCAGGACTGTAGTCTGTAACAGAAGATGAATTCTTCAGATAGACCAGTGCTCTCACTCAAATGTCCTGGTGCTTCACAAAAACATTCCCAGCATTAAAACCCAGTGGGTTTTAGAGGCACAGAGTAGAGTTTTCAGGGCACGACAAAACAAACTGTGCATATTATAACCATTAACAATAGAACTCTAGAAGAGCAAATATATCTGCTGATTCATCTTCCTGAATAGCCATTTTTCCAAAAATGTTTTTCATACAACAAAAGGCTTTCTGAGTTACCAGGTTTCTGTGTATCTATTCTCTGCCTGTTTTAGAAGAAACATGTTAAATTTTCCTTCATCCATATCACCCACCCTGGTTCAAATGTCAGACATCTTTGAAGCATGAAGAAGTAAGTTTTAGTTTTATCAAACTCATTTAARTCTAATCTTTAGAAAATAGTCTTCAACTTAACAAGCAGGACCTGAGTTGCTGCAGTTCTCGTATCACCTCCCTTTGCAAGAAGAGCCCTTCATTGTTTCATCCTGTGAGTGGAAACAAGGTATATTTTGTTCTGTGCACTCTCTTGACTTTCTAGGATTAAAACCAGCAAGGCAAAAAAATATACAGCCAACTTTAATAACTGTTTGATTTAGCACTCCCAAACTGTTCAACCAGCTAATATTGCTCTTTTTAAGAGAGCCTTSTATTTCTCAGACTTTTTAGAGTGTTGTTTCTCCCTTCAAAGACCCCCAATTTTGAGTCCCATCAAGAGGATGCTTTCTGTTAAGACGCTAAGCATTTTTCTGAAGCAGTTGCTACTCAGTCATCTGAGACCAAACTGAGTGTAACTTTCTCTGTTGGGGAAAAAGCCTGAATGAGTTGCTTTAAGAGAGCTATATTTCTCTTCACACAGCTGGACATGTTTTCCTTCAGCAGGCTCAGGTTTTAAAAGAGTCTCTTCCTAAATCTTCATTTTATACCCAGCAGTAGCTCTTTTCAATGTATAAACCACTAACTTATCTGAAGAAAGAGCTCTACTCTTAATCTGAAAGCTTCTAATATAAGAAAATTCAAATCCATCAACAATTAACCACAATGCTTTGGRGGAGAATTTTCAAAAATCTCTAAAAAGAACTGAGTACTACTAGTGTGCATCGGTTTTCTTATGGCTGTAACTTGCAAATTAYCCAGGGGATTTTAAAAAGAAATGTGTACTTTGTGTTTCAGTTAATGCTATTTTTTTTTCTGTTTTTCTTACTCCCCCCTGCCCCTCAGGGTCTATGTTCTGGGCTACCCACATACTATTCAGTTTCCTGTGATGTACATATTTAATTAAGATTTTTCTTAGTTTCATTACTTTCACTAGTAAAGTGCATTATATCATTTGCAATAAATGATTTTACATTTATTTCATGGCTTGAGAATAACTGACTAATAAGATCAAAAAATAAGCATTCTTCAGTATTTATAAATGATATTTATAAAGTAACTTCTTTATAAAGAAGTTGCCAATAGTTGTGTCACACATTCTATTCTCAGACCTAACAAACAACATTGACTGGGCATTATTCCATATATTTTTTTTTAATAGAATTTACTTTTACTGAAGTTGTTTGGCCTGTAAAATTTTCTGAAAACTGAATGTTTCCATTGTATGCTGATTTCCAAAAACCATTAAGATTGTCGTTTACCATTTTGGTTATAAGCCTCTTATTAAGAAGACTACTTAGCTAAGGATCTTTCTTAAAGTATTTTTGTTTCTATCTCCTGGTAACAATACACACCTACTATGTGTCTCTAACCTTTTAAGGTTGTTTCCCTTAYGAGCTACACCATAATCTGGGACTAAATCACTCAAAACTGTCAAAATTGATTTCTTCATTTTTCCTYATACAGTATTATCCCCCTGCCTTGTATACTGGCCTTTCTATTTGACATTTAAATATTTGGTGACATTTAAATATAAATATTTAAATTTTTGGTCTTGCTAGCATGCATTGCATGATGCTTTGATTTTCTAGTATCTCATTTATGAGTGAGTTCCCTTAAATAATCACCCATTGGATGGTTCAAGTCTCCCTTATGATTCATGAATGTCACATCATCTGTCAAGGTATTGGCAATAATCTTGCATTTCTGTAATAAAGTGCTAAGTGATTGTAAGCATGGGTGAAATGGGCTATGAAAATGCTTTTACTACCAATGGGTAGCTGCCTTTGGCATGCATCAAAGTACAAACTATTCCATCGTCACCAGAATTGAATAATGAACCCTGGCAACTGCAGGGAGGAAAAATAGTAAAAGAATTTACTGGGATCAGTGACAGTACTGGAAAAGAAAAGATTTGTTCTTTGTCCAAATTTACTACATGAAGAATTCTAGAATGATTTAGTAATTTGGCATTTAGTGGAGCTTACTGATTTTATGACTAAATTCACCTGCCCATTCTGACCATGTATGGCACAGAAAGAGAGACCTCATATTTTAACACTGTCATTTCCAAAATAATTGAGGGATGGGAACATTTCATGAAAAGTTTTGAGATGTTCAATATATTCTTTGCTTTTTCTTACAAAATTGAATGTAGTGTCTAAATAAAAAGAATAGATGTCATCACAGATTTAACTCTCGTGCAAAAGGATAYAATTAGCCCTCTCAATAGAAAGTACATATCTAGGCACTAGGGGTTGTGACAGTCAAGTTCATTTGGGAAAATCCCTATTCTCTCACCCCAGGTGAGAGCTGGCTAGCCATGCTGCTCTGCTTTTGCTCCCGGTTAGTTTTACTGCAATGTTGTCATCTTACTTCCCTTAAAARTTTTCACTTTGTTTTACCGCAAGATAAGACATAACCACATAACCATGAGAAAAAAAAAAAAGAAGAAGAAAAAAAAGAAATTCTAAAATAAAATGTTGTGGATTTCCTATTTACTGCATGACTANAAAAAAAAAAAAGAAGAAGAAAAAAAAGAAATTCTAAAATAAAATGTTGTGGATTTCCTATTTACTGCATGACTATTTTTAAAAAAAAGACTTGCCTTCAATTCCTCACCCTTTATCTTAAGTAATCATAGAATAGATTAATATTTGTCTTGTTCAAATTTTTGTCAAATTTGATCTTCTGTCACATTCTTGTTTGGAGGAAGAAGCACTGTGATGCCCTAAGAACATAAACTTGTAAACAGCCATGAAGGCTGATGCCRGGTTGTGTACTGGAAAGGATTATTATGTCGTCGTATCAAGATACATTTCTAGCCCCTTCCTCTCACAGACAACTTCACTGTTATTTTCACAATTTCATTTTTTTTAACATCCATTTGAAAACTGAAAGCCAGTTCTTTACATAAGTCTAAAGTCTTATTCCAGCATATTCAAGAAATTCCACTTTTTCACTCCAAGCACACTGATGTCAACTCTGCAGTACCTCAGGCTGGGCAAAGGTTCAGCATTGATTTTTTTTTTCTTTCAATATTTCAGAAACAGTCATAACACATTCACCTCTGAAATCCCACCAGAAGAGGTGTCTGCTAAGGTTCATGGGTAAAATTTCATCTCAAAACAGAATGCTTAGAGGCTCTACTTCTCTGCATCTTAGATCTTTTCATAGCTGAAATTATCCCCCTTTTCTTTCTACAGATGCCCAGCAGTGAAGTGGTGAGGCGAGCTTTGAGAATGGGCCCTATGAAGGTGTATGCTTCTGGAACTGTGGATCCATGAGGGTCTTAATAARGGCTAAATTTCCAAGACTTCTTTCAGCTTTCAGTTTGTTGAAAAAATATAACTTTATATGTTGCTTCTCTGTCCCCTGTGTGCAATCAAGTCATGAAAAATATTCTTTTTTGACTGAAGTGCRCTGAAGAGCCCACCCACATAAAAATGCTCGTGAGACTTCCCTTCACAGTTGAGTGTTTACTCCATAAGAAAACATGGCAAAATATTTAGTGTGGTTATCAGCCACTTAAACTCATGTGTATAATCTAAGCAACCTACAAATAGGGCATATCTGAAGCAGTTCTAAGGTGCTTGCATATGTTTCCAGATGGCACTGGAATCTGTAAGTGGCTACACAGTTTTATGTGTCTAACTTGATTCTCAAGCACATTTTACTCGAGACAACTTTTCTCACATCCAGACCTCTATAATTATGCTTATGATKAACCTAACTGAGGATAGTCTTGGTGTATAAATAAAAAATCTTTTTTACAGAGCCATCATAACGTTTGGTCTGTTAATATTTGCTGAATGCAGTCATACTGATGATTGTTATCTTTTTTTCAGTCTGATTACTCCAGTATTTCTTGGAGTTTTTTTGACACTGCTGCTATTTCTGCATCCATGGTGATGCCAACAGAAAGAGCCAGGACAGCACAGAACTGCACAGGTCATTACAAACGACATTTAGATTTGCTATATGCTACCTTTTTTTGTGGATGAACATTCTAGAGGGGACAGCACTTATAAGTATGGCTACAAACAGAGGTAATTACAGATCAAGTTGAATTTCTCTATTCTTCTACAGTAGTTTACAAATTCAGTTTAGAAAATTAATGTCAGAACATCCCCATTCACTTATTTTCAATTATAAGATCAGTTGAAGTATCAAACAGTAAATACAACTGTAGAAAATGACCTTGCAATCATTCATTTCACTAACAAGATTGGTACATCGTTATGTCTAGGACTTCAAAAAGCAAATTGGTTCAGCACGTTTTCCACTGGCAAAACAGAAGTCTTCAGAATATATCCCACTTCTCGCCCCAAATCACAGCATCGGTCATGCCTCCTCTTCCACCTGTAGGGCCACTCCTCACCCTCAACCTAACCAAGCTGCCCTGTCATCATTAAGAGTTGGATTTTCCCTGGGGAAAAGACCTCTCTTAATGACTCCCCTCTTCAACAGGCTCTCCTTCATTATCAGCAACTAGCGAAACACTCTGAGAAATTTTCAGACTATTTCCTTTTCAGYTTCTTCCAGGACATGCCGCATTACCATGTCAATTTAAGAGCCTCTCCTCTTGTTTTCTTCTCAACAAATAGCCTTTAGCTTTTCTCATCCTCACATACAATCTCCTACTCTTATTTTTTCTTGAAAACAGTTTGCCTCCTGAGGCTTAACCAACACTATTTACTCTATTCAAGAGATGAATCACACCTCATTTTGCTGACACCCAGAGCCTCTAAACTTGCCAGCGTATGACAGGTAGGGTGCTCACTCTTAGTCATATCTATTTGAACTTAATATTTTCCCTAGAAAATCCTTTTTCTTTCCCTATCCTTTGGCCATCCTTTGCATATCTTTTGCACAAAGCTGWACTGTACGGCTTGTAGAGGTGTTATCACTACTACAAATAAGTTTTAGTAGCCCTAATATTGTTGTTTCTCTTTCTTCACATTCTTATCAGGATATGTTTTAGCAAATATTGCAGTGAATATCATGCTGTATATAACTCTTTATTTCCCAGTAGCTCCTAAGCTGGGGTCCTGGAAAATTTGTMCTTACTCCGAAAGTGTAAAGAAACTGGAAATCCTGAAAAAGTTTAGCTAACACATGTATGCAAAAGTATCTACTACATATTATTAAGTTCTCAGGTATCTTAAAAATAAAAGCTTAAAATCAGCTACACCTAAAATGTATTTACTTCAGGTCCTTTGTACATTTGTCCACAGAGCTGGAGMCTTTTCCTTTTATGAGTTCTCATTTTATTTCTTTTGAGCTTACCAGCACCATAAATGGGTTCTGGTTCTGCTAGAACTGTTATTATTATTCTATTATTACACAACTAAAATATACTTGTAAACAGTAAGATGAACAATATGCTTAGAGGTTGTCCTGAATATATACTGATTTTAATAGCATCCATTAACATTAACATCCAGCTGAGATAAAACAGCAGAGAAAACAAACAAAAAAAAATGTAGTATTAGYACTTGAGCTGCAGACACACAACATCTATTATAGTTTATCCTGTAGGTTTTTTTGAATTCTACTTTTTATTATGTTTTTAGTGACATATGATCTCTGACAATCTGGAATAAAACTCTGTGTTTTTTGATGAATGCTATTACAGAATCATATACAAGAAATACAGTAAGTAATGCTGATATTTCCAAACCACACACCTTTTTGAAAAAAGCATTACAAAGCATTAACTGTAATATTGCTGAAGGCCATTTTACTTTGCCTTATAAATTACTTAAGGGTTCCAGTATTCCACCRCTAGAGAGAAAAGCCTCAAAGTAAGATATAAACACTGATTAGTGAAGGAAGAATATAAATTTTTTCTATCTAAACACATATAAATATAATTATTAAGGTAGTTATATCCAGAACTCCAGTTTTGTAGCAACTGTTTTCAGAATTTCCAGGTGGAAGAAAATAGGTAAGTTTAAAGAAGGAGTTTTCTGTTTTGCAGCAAGAGAGATATTTTAAATTAAGTCATGCTGCAAATAATGAAAATGTGTCAAGTTCCAGAAACATTCTGTGAACTGATGGCCGAGGTGACCACCATCCACCAGGGTCCAACACAAAATTTAGACCAAATTATGCAGAGCTTTGTTCAATTGAAAATCTGCAGGGGTACTTGCACATTTCTGTTTTCTCTTCATTTGTTGTAAGGGTTCATTTGGGGTACCTTCTACAAAGTTTTGGATAAAATTGATATTACTAGTCATGGCAATCAAATTCATGCAGATTCACATCTAGTAGAGTTTAAATTCTGTGACTTTACTGCTTGATTGCTTGCTATATAACTTTTAACATTTAATTTGATGTATCTAATGCCTACACAGACAAGAAACATTTAGACAAGAACAAATATAAGTTTTCACAGACTTTTCACGATACAAGCCATATTTTTTTTCTTTAGCATCTCTAGGTTTTTCTTTCAAATAAGTCCTTTTACAAGAAGCAGTTTATAATCTCTGTTACATAGAATTAATTCTCCATTCTGTGTAAGACTTCATCGGCCTGCTCAATTATGTTAATTAAAAAATCATAATGTAAGTCTGTAGATTCTGTCATAGTTTTTAAAGAGGACAAGCACCATGACAGATTCTTTTGAATGAAATGAAAAGAGGTTCTCACATCCTAAAGCTGAGAATAAGACTGAGAATATTTTYCAGGTATAGATAAACTATAAAAACTGAAGATGTCAGTTTTTACTGGTAATGTTCCAGGTCATGCAAACAAGGATCTCCTAGCCCAGGGAATCTATCCCACAACCCGAGAGGGTCAGCTAAACAAGGTGTGTTTCATAAGATGTTTTTTTGAAGCATATTTCATAGGTAAGATAARCAAATAGCCCTATTCTATACAGTTGAAATAGTTCTTGTCCCCAGAGGTCAACAGACCTCATTTTATGAGGCTGCTAGTAAACATAGCATTTGAGRGCCTAACAGATTTACTGTCACCACAGATGTTATCTACATTTCACAGGTGGGTCAGGTCCAAAGGCACACAGCAGCATGTCCAAGAAAGCTGCTAAACAGAGACTTGAAAYCAGATCTCCTAAGTATAGTGYTGCTAATGCCAAGGTCATGGRTTCAGTCCCCGTATGGGGCTATGCTGAGGGTTGGACTAGACAATCTCCAGAGGTCCCTTCCAACYTTACCATTCTATGATTCTATGAATTCTCTTGGTGTTTTTGATCCTAGGCATCTGTCTTAGCTAGGGAAGAACCAGAACTGTCCAGCTCTGATTATAATATAGCCTTTATCTGATCTTTCTTCCTAAATCATAACCTCAACCTGACCTTCTTTCTTGCTGTCATGGTAGGTTTCATGACCTTGCTGTCATACTAAAATCAACACATATCTCTGTCATTTGAAGTCATCAGTCATCCTACTCTACCTAATAATCTGGATGTATTCAGGGAATTATTTGGTGCATGCATGTTTACTGGTGCTTGCAATTTTGGCTGTGTATGTAGCATGTTTCCTATGACTTCACTGTGGAAAACTTCCCCTTTTTAACTCTCCTTCCTTTGCTGTTGGTTAGCAAAAATAATCAGTGCAGATGATCTGACAGCAAGTGATTAATGCAAGGAAGGGCAGCTTGTCTTTCACAGATCCATAGCTAATACATCCACATAAGCTTTTCAATTTGCTTTGACCAATTGATTTAAAATTCGTAAGTCTGAGTCRTGTCTCTTGTGAGGGCAGTCCCAGCTCAAATTAACCATCCATTCTCAGTCAGATTGTCCTAACTGCCTTGCCACCAGAAGCTTTAATGTAAGCCTCATGGTAAGCTTCAGTGCTAGAGGGCATGTAGACATACACTAGTATTATTCGTAAAATTCTCTGAGATGTTTAATTTCAACTATTTCATTTCTTTGCATGGCATGTAATGGTTTCAGATCTTAAAGACAATAGATGTAAAGACAAAGTTGTTATGACTGTACAGTTGTTGCTGAACTTCTGTGACATCTGTTTCCTCAGATTCTATTTAATTGAGACAAGGGTCATACTCTCAAGTCAAATTAATAAAAGATAATATAGTTAGTTTTCCTTAGAGACGTATCACTTCTTARCAGAAAGGTTCAGTGAAACAATAGCTTGTAAAAGCCCACGAGGATACAGCGCTTATCTTGTGCCTTTAAACTGTCAGTTACACCTATGGCGCTTTTCAAACAATAATGTAGTTGGGTAGTTCAATTGGGTGAACTGTTCATTCAGAACCAGAGTCAAAAAAGACTGATTCTTCCCAAGGATTTGCAAAGGTCACAGATCTGATGTTGACTATCTATCTCTCCATTTCATTCTTCGAACTAGTGATAACACTGTCACAAAAGAGCTGAAGAAAGGAAGTCTATGCTTGTTCTCTACTACCTCTCTTTATCCAGTAAAAGCAGGGGCTAGCTGCAGGGGTTCTAGCGTTTCAGGTCTATGTGAATAAGATTGAGTCATGAGTCGCAAGAATAAATCAGCTCAATACTGACTCTTCTTATCACCTGCTGGATTTGTCCCTAGGACACATAACCAATGCAGGAGATGTAATGGAAGGAAAATCAGCTTGGAAAGAAAGGCTGTGTGAGAATTTCTGGTTCAATGCCTTAACAAAGTTGGGGAGAGAAGGGAGTTCACTATACCCTGTCTGGCTTTAGASAGATATAGCTACTTCTCACTTCCTGTGCAAACAACTCTGACAGCRATATCTGCACAGATGGCTATATACGAGCTTGTTACAAAAAGCAGCTCTCCCCTTACCTCTTGACTCCAGTCATAGATTCTAATTCTTGCACCTGATTTCTCTTCTCGCTGGGAGTGTTTTACCTTCTCATATGCTACCATACACTTAAAACATTCCACGAGAGCTTTTCTGTCAACCTGCTTCTCACTCTCTCTCTCTCTCTCTCTCTTTCTCTCTCTCTCCATCTCCTCCCTCAGGTTTCTTCTGAACTGATCTGTTGTAAAATGTCTTGTCTTGCATTTGTCTTGCCTTGTCTTAAAATATAAGCTCTTTAGGGCAGGTAACATCTCTTTCTAGGTGTCTAAAATCTATGTAATTTGATCCCACTCTATAAATGTTTTAGAATAATAACAGTACCAGAAGACACTTGCATATCTCAAATGTCAGCCCAAATAAAGGCAAATATTTCACATTCTAAATATTAACTACTAGAGTCTTCTACTTGTAGCATAACTGACAGACGTTATTGTAATCAGTTAGCAAAGCTACCAAAGTTTCACCTCAGAAAACTGCAAAATGAAAATGAATGAAGAAGCTATGGAAATGACATAGAATCATAGAATCAGTTGGAAGGGACGTCTGGAGATTGTCTAGTCCAACCTCCCTGCTCAGCACAGTCACCTAGAGCATGTTAGACAGGGTTGCATCCAGGCGGGCCTTGAATATCTCCAACGAAGGAGACTCCACAATCTCTCTGGGCAACCTGTGCCAGTGCTCCGTCACTCTCACAGTGAAGAAATTCCCCCTCACGTTCAGGCAGAACTTCCTGTGGTTCAACTTCTGCCCATTGCCTCTTCTTGTCTTGTCACATGGGACAACTGAAAAGAGTTTGTCCCCATCCCCTTGACACCCTCCCTTCAGGTACGTATACACATTGATCAGATCCCCCCCCCCCAATCTTCTCTTCCCCAGGCTAAAGAGACTCAGCTCTCACAGCCATTCCTCATAGTGCAGATGCTCCAGCCCTCTGATCATCTTTGTAGCCCTACTCTGGACTCTCTCCAGTAGCTCCATGTCTCTCTTGTACTGGGGAGCCCAGAACTGGATGCAGGACTCGAGATGTGGCCTCACTAGGGCTGAGTAGAGGGGCAGGATCACCTCCCTTGACCTGCTGGCAACACTCTTCCCAATGTACCCCAGGAKACCATTGGCTTTCTTGGCCACARGGGCACATAGCTGGCTCATGGTCARCTTGTCATCCACCAGGACTCCCAGGTCCTTCTCTGCAGAGCTGCTTTCCAGAAGGTCAGCCCCCAGCTTGTACTGGTGCAAGAGGTTATTTTTTTCCCTAGGTGCAGGACTCTGCACTCGCCTTTGTGGAACCTCACAAGGTTCCTCTCCRMCCAACTCTCCAGCCTGTCCAGGTCTCTCTGAATGGCAGCACAGCCCTCAGGTGTGTCAGCCACTCCTCCCACCTTGGCATCATCAGCAAATTTGCTGAGGAGGCACTCTGTCCCYTCATCCAGGGCACTGATGAAGTTGAACAAAACTGGATGCCGTACTGATCCCTGGGGGATGCCACTAGCTACAGGCCTCCAGCTAGACTACACACCACTGATGACAACCCTCTGAGCTCTGCCTTTCAGCCAGTCCTCAATACACCTCACTGTCCACTCGTCTAACCCACACTTYCTGAGCTTTCCTAGGAGGATGTTGTGGAAGACAGTGTTCAAAGCCTTGCTGAAGTCAAGGTACACAACGTCCACTGCTCTCCCCAGCCAGTCATTCCATCACAGAAAGCTATCAGATTGGYTAAGCAKGATTTCCCCTGAGTGAATCCATGCTGACTACTMCTGAKCMCCTTCTTTTCCTCCATATATCTGGAGATGACATCCAGAATGAGCTGTTCCATCACCTTTCCAGGGATGGAGGTGAGGCTGAGTGGCCTATAGTTGCCTGGGTCCTCCTTCTTGTCCTTTTGAAGACTGGAGTGACACTGGCTTTCTTCCAGTCCTCAGGCACCTCTCTAGTTCTCCCTGACCTTTCAAAGATGATGGAGAATGGCCTGRCAACAACATCTGCCAGCTCCCTCAGTACCCATGGGTGCATCCCATCAGGGCCCATGGATTTGTGGATGTCTAGCCTGCCCAGAAGGTCTCTAATCCTATCCTCCTCAACCAAAGGAAAGTCTTCCCTTCTCCAGACTTTCTCCCTCACATGCAGATTCCAGGATTCTTGAGGGCTGCCCTTAGCAGTGAAGACTGATGCAAAGAAGGTATTCAGTAATTCTGAATAATTGAATGAAGGCAGTAATTCTGCCTTCTCTGTATCCCTTGTCACCAGGGCCCCCGCCCCATTCASKAGYRGGCCCACATKTTCCCTAGTCCTCCTCTTGCTGCTGATGTATTTGAAGAAGCCCKTCCTGTTGTCCTTAACATCCCTTGCCAGRCTCAGTTCCAACTGGGCCTTAGCCTTCCTTGCCGCATCTCTACGTACTCTGACTGTGTTTCTATAATTCTCCCAAGTCCCCTCTTCTACATTCTGTGTATTTTCTTCTTCTGTCTGAATTTGGCTAAGAGCTCCTTGCTCACCCATGCAGGTCTCCTGCCTCTTATGCTGCACTTCTTACTCATAGGGATGCACTGCTCTTGAGCTTGGAYGAACTGATGTTTGAATATTAGCCAGCTCTTCTGGACCCCCTTTCCTTCTAGGGTCTTAACTCATGAGATTCCACCAATTAGTCTCTGAAGAGCCCAAAGTCTGCTCTCCTGAAGTCCAGAGTTGCAATCCTGCTCTTAGTAAGAATAATGAAATTCAAACACCTAGCGCAAGTATGGTGTATAATCCATTACTTGGAGATTAGATGAGATATAAATGCCTAAAGGATATGAAATTATTGATCTAACATAAGTCATCTGTTTTTGTAAACACAGAATGGCAAACAACAAACATGTAGATGATGCACAGGGCAGTCCAGTATTTTCATGGTAGGTGAGAATAGAATTTAATGACCTGCACTGTCAGGCAAGGTCTTACTCAGTTTGGGATGTTTTTCTGCTTTTTTATTTTTTTCTTCRTATTAACCTAGAAAATATTGTCAGGGTCTGGATAATTTTTTAATTAATTCATCGGGTCTGACACTCAGAGCATGAAGTTTCAATCCCCAGTTCAGTCAAATCTCTCTATAACTCTGTTGCTTGCCTGTGATAGAAGGTAACAATGTTTCCCTCTATCGTATACATGCTGAGGATGCATTTGCTAATCTTCACCACACGCTAAAACTCTGCACCAATGCTGGATGTTGATGTAGGCAGAAAGCTATGAAAAATCTAAGATATAAATAAAAAAAGCATTAAGCTTGGATTCCAGAGACCAGGAGTTGAGGAAGGGTTGAACCCTGAAAAATGTTACCTCTTCTAGGGAACTTAAGTTAAAAGGCAGGTATTTTTCAGTAAATGGTCTCACAGTTCTGGAGAAGCACACTAGCTGTCATCTGTTTGAAGTGAAAATGGTTAACAAGTCTCCTGATCCTATTATTCATCACCTCAGCCAAGTGTAAGTTATTTCAGGGGAAATGATCTGTCCTGATATTTGTATCATCTCTATTCTTGTAGTGCTCCAGCATCTTACAACCAAGCAGAGAGCACAATGTGAAGGCAGGATGGGCAGTCTAGAATTCAAAGGGCAGCAAAAAACAGACACTGCAAAAACTCCTGTGCTACTCCATGGAGCACCAGCAAACATGCAACAGAGCAAGATTCTGAACCTAGGTGTCACTCTGGACAAATCTACCCGATTACCCAAATAATCCAGCAGCACCAGCAGTAGACAASAGTCAGGACACTTTACAGGAAAGCATGTTTCAGTTATGGATACTTCATGCTCATGATGCACTGCTGCTATCTGGTAGACAGTGCATTTAAGTTGAAAGGCAGCAAGAAAAACAAGGTTTATACTGTACATTCACCAAAGCTGACCTTTAGTCTGAAACGGTCATGCTTCTGTAACATGCAACAGGAGCATGTCTGGCGCCTGTAACATGCAACTATACAGTTTTCAGCATGCAGGCCCTGCATTTCCGGTCACCAAGCACATTGGGGGGGGGGGGGGAGAAGCTATTGCTTAGCACAGGCCATAATAAATATTTAGTTGCAAACAGAGGGTGCATGACTATACATTCCCAACCTGAGCATGTCATCATCTATTTCATAAGATTTCTGTCTTGTGTGGGCTTTGTAACGAGTTGGTTAAAGGCTCTTCATTAGAAAGGTATATTGTTATGTGCACAACAAAAGACTACAGGATAACTAGGATAATTAATTTAACTTGGATAACAATGTACAAGTGATACCCTTCAGATAAATGTGGATCAGGCATACTTATCTGACAGTAATATCATAATCTATGATAATAATTAATGTAAAATAAGAAATCTGCAGTCTTACTTCCTTACTCAGCTGTAACTAACCTCTTTGATCTCAGGGTTTGAGTYTTCTTTGCTCATACCAGTTTTATCACCAGATTTGGAGCCACAAAATGATTGCAGTGACTAGCCTGCTAAGTGTGCAGGCCAGCCAGACTGCACACAGGCTTGATGTGTCTGGCATAGAGAACTTGCTATATGAAAGCACAGAGGAAGGCCTGTATGTGTATACAACCACAACTAGAGATAAATGTCCAATAAAGCTGTCAAGTTATCTATAGTATGCAGGCACTCCAACAATGAGTGAGAAAGACAGAGTACTAGCCATCTATAACCATTTCCATGGACATATTAGTTCAGTGGGCCCACTATCATCTGTAAATACTTTAAAAAGGTAAGACATGAAGACAGTTAGCTAAATTTGGCTTCTAATTCACTGTGTGGTCTTGGGTAAATCACTTAAAATCATCACACTTCCTTTCCTCTTTATTTGCCTGTTGTATCGATACTGTTTGTATCATTCATTGCTAGGAACAGATTTCAGAGGACCAAATCTAGTGTAATTTGAACTGCATTTGAGTCTTTGGGCTCTGCTGCAACAAAACAATCACAAATGACAATGGAAACATTAGAAATAGCTGACAGCTTGAGGGCAGTGTTATGATAATTTTCCACATATATGCAGAAGTTTTATTTTCAGAAGGCCCAAGCTAGTTTGTTTTGAAGGGAATACTCATGAGCATCCAGGTTCAATATACATTATGTCAGTGTAGGATTGCTTGTAAATGCACTGGACTTTTTTTGGTTTTTTTGTTTGTTTGTTTTGTTTGTTTTTTGTTTTGTTTTGTTTTGTTTTGTTTTTGGTAGAAAAATTGTAGCAAGTTATGAGGTTGTTGATCCAAAGATACTTAAAGAGATAAAAGGGTCATTTCTCTTTTCTTAAAGTCTCTCTAACTCTACCCCAGGCCTCAGCTGTTGTGTAGTATCTTTCTACAATAACTGGAGAAATGCTTATCATTATAGGAAGGAACAACCTGGTAAAATACTATCTACGTTTAGAGATGCATCTGGAGGTTTCTGTTTGTCTGATTTATTGCTGTCCAACATAAACATTCATTACCTAGATGATTTAAGAGAATCCCTCATCATTTCTTCCAGAACACTTCTTTATGCTGTGCATTTTAGGCTGGCCCCACGTACACCATGTGCACTTTATACAAATTTCATTAATGTCCAAGTAATTACTTCTGCAATTAATAGGAAACACTGAGTGGTCTGGAATAAATAATGAGAAGTAGAGTAGGTCTTAAAGAGTTAAGTGACTCTTTAACTCTTAGGTAGCCTTAAGTAACCTCTCTTGTCTATCCAGGACCTCTCACGTTTCACATGTTACTGCCAACAGATATTCTAGAGAAAGAACTGAATAGAAGAAAGGCTTGAACAGGAATATGCCTGTAAGAGGCACTACTCAAGGGCTGAAGCAGGTTTATCCCAGCTGCCAGTTCAACAGCAACATTGGTAGCAATTAGTTACAGCCCTGCAAAGGGCCAAGTATGACTTTGAAGTATATTGCAGACCACTAGCATCACAAATACCACAGTTCGTGCAAAAATCCTATTGTATTCTGAAGATTAAAAAGACTTTAGAAAATTTGCCTTCTATTCTTGCCTCTGTCACTGAGTC
Source organism: Rhea americana (assembly GCF_003343005.1). Lineage (NCBI taxonomy): Eukaryota > Metazoa > Chordata > Aves > Rheiformes > Rheidae > Rhea > Rhea americana. The sequence continues at coordinate 11,302,838 of NW_028186645.1, forward strand.
ATGCTGTGCAGTTTCCAGGATCCTTTTTACTTTTTTCCCTCCATTCATTTTTCTGCCTTGTCAATTTAGATTGTTGCTATTTGAGCCAGAAACTACATCTTGCTACATGTTTGCAGACTTCCTGGTATAATAGAAGTCCCTTCTGGATAGAGTGTGAAGCATTCTAACACATGAAGTAAAATACTGTTTTGAAGAATCAAACTGCATTTGTGATCATTCATAATTGCACTGAACAGCTGCCTCTGAAGAACRTCAGGTTATACTTTTTGTATTGAGCATTCACTGCAAACTCCTTGCTGACTCTCTAACCAGATACTTAGAGAGTATAACTGAATGTAGTCTGATAATACTCCTCTGGGGCAGTGGAGAACTATTCCTGCTTTCCAATTTGTGTGTGTGAGTGCGCACGTGTGTGTGTGCGCACGTGTGTGCGTGTAACATGATTCAACACCATACTTCAGTCTCAGTAAGATAATTGCCAGCTCCACTTCTGGCTGCTCCAAAATTTACATTGCAAGCTTATATCCAATTAAGATAATCTCATAGAATTAAGGCATCAGGAAAAAAAGGAAGACTTCACAGAGTGTAATTGCCTTCAGAAGAAAAATATTCCCTYATGAATTTAGCTTTTTCTGAATAGTTTAAATGTCAAATAATTTTTTTTTTCTCATTCTCTCTCCTCCTTTCAAATATATCAAAAGTTCCTTTCCTAAGGTTCTGGAAACTGTTCAGATGAGCAGCAAATATTGATCACTACAAGTGTGCTAAATCTAGTTTTATATCTTCAGCTCATTTCCAGGCACATTTTTCCATTGTTGTTCCTTTTGATGCTCCTAAGGCACCTCATTCAGATAGAGTTCTCATTTAAAATATCCAGAGTTCCTTGAAGAAAAGACCAGAGAAGGGGTATGTCCCTTACGAATCCTATTCTTCTGCATCTCAGTATAACACATACTTAAAAGCACTAAAATCTGTTTTTGTTTTTTCATCATTCAGCTTTCGTAGTGCAGATCACCATACCACTGAGACAGCTGCTTGATGAGGAATGCCTACAGACATATACCTCTATTTCTACTGTTAACCTAATGTGCTAAAGCATGTTCTAGTAAAACTAGCAACTCTCTGGGCTGTTTAGGCCTGTCTTGCATTTAGATAAATTGTTGTATTTATCTGGTCAATGATATTATAACTCCGGTACTCAGCATCTCAGTCCCTTGAACGATCTGCTTTGGCAGAAACGTGTTACACACTGGGACACGCCACTATTCAGTAGCATGTCCATGACACAACATTCTGTTCTCATTTGATATAATCTTTCATGAATATGAGGAGGAATCAGAAACTTATATTTCACATTGCTAGCTTAGTTGATCCTAGTCTTTGACCAGGARCTTACTTCAGTGTGTTTCTTACTGGTGCTAGTTATGCAGCCTTCCTAGGGATATTCCAGTCAAAAATGTTACTCTAATATGTTACTACAAACTTTGTATCATCAGCAAACTTCTTAAACTTGTGTCATGGTTGTTAATTAAATATCAAATAAGATTAGCTACAGGACCAATCTTTGAGGAAATCTGCTTATTATCTACAAGCATGCTAGACTCTCAGGAAAGGAAAGGAAAGGAAAGGAAAGGAAAGGAAAGGAAAGGAAAGGAAAGGAAAGGAAAGGAAAGGAAAGGAAAGGAAAGGAAAGGAAAGGAANGGAAAGGAAAGGAAAGGAAAGGAAAGGAAAGGAAAGGAAAGGAAAGGAAAGGAAAGGAAAGGAAAGGAAAGGAAAGGAAAGGAAAGGAAAGGAAAAAATCCAAACCCTCTGCTATTAGTAAAAGATACTGGATTAGAACAGTATGAGACATATCAGGGACAAATCATTTCTCATTTTATCCATTTTCCCAATTTTCTGTATGTATTTAATCAGGCTTTTTTAAATATTTTTACTAACAGTATATATTAATTGTATTATTTTTTATCTTTTCTGGTCTTTGATTTGACATATTGGCTACAAGTCTTCAGTAGATATTACTAGATTCTCCCAACTAGAGCATTTTATACCTTTGAGTTTTGCTTTTAACTCTTTATAACCATTTTCACATTCACCTCACCCTTACTAACCATTATCTGTATCCTTAATATCAGTATCATCATCATTACTCTTATCAAAAACTGTAGAAAAGAATCCTTTTCGTTGTGAGTTGTATCTGTATCATTATTTATYTCAATATCATCTTCAATGAGGAATGGTTCCAGGGTTTTTGTGTGTTCTCTTTTTCTTTAAAAGTTTGAAATCCTCCCTTGGAACACAGCAATACAGTCAAGCTTGTATTACATATCTCTAAAAYAATCTCAGACACTCTGAGGGAAGTTCCAGGGTTTTTTTGTGCATTTTAAAACCATTTAACCTTTTTTCCCCTGCCCTTAATTTTCTATACAGCAAGAAAACTCAGTACTTGGTGCTACTGAAGTATCTTGTGGATGAGTTCCTGAGCAGTGATATCTTAGGCTGGAAATATCCATTGCTGGGAGGTTAATTTAATTCTTTTTATTCAAAATGGTCAACAGAACCTTCACAGATACTATTTTTGCTTCTTACAARCTTCTTCCTCAAATTGACTATTAATAGGCCTTTTAGCCTGTAAGAGATGATCCAGATAATGAAGGTGTGCAGCTAATAATGAGAAAGCCCAGTCACCATGCTTAGGGCAATGTGGTGGGATTTGCTGGTTACTCTGCCTTATAGAACATTTTCAACTCCTTTTAATATTTAAAGTTACTTTCAAATCCCCTTCAAAGTTGTTTCTAATAGTTCTCCTAGAAATTTTAAACTGCACTATGAATGCTTTTCCACTTGGCAGTAGATTACAGATATGTGTCCACAGCTGCAGAGTTGCTTTGAACACTGTTAGTATCTTACACTGGTCTGTGTCTTCATCTGTCAATGTGAGTTTGTGAACGACAAGTTGTATGCCTTAATTAACAGTAACAGCTGAGGACCACAATTCCTACTCAGTGCTAAACTGGTGTTAGTGTCCAGAGATTGATCCATGAATCAGATATATATTCTCTCCTTCATGGGAAAAAAATGATACCAAACTAAAAAAAATGCAAAGCATGAGTGCTAACTTCTACAGTTCCAGATCCCAGTCAAATCRAATTGTGAAAGGGTACTGCTACCTTTTGCAAGCAACCCATGAAGTCAGATAAAGACTTCCAATATCCAAGATAGTAGAAACCTTACCAAAGAATTACTGTCATTTTAGACTATATCATGTGAAAAGTGTTCTAGCTTTGCTTTACAGTGAAAGCCAAACAAAATTCAAGCCATTAGCTCTAGCTGCCATCTAAGAATTCATAATAATAACCAAGCTTATTATCCAATTCTTGGAAACACTTCTAATCTTGCTTATGATGTAAACCACAAATAAGGAAAAACATACTTAACTCTTTCTTCTACTTCACCGTTCAACATTCAAACAAATATGCCTCCCAAAAGTGGCATGTAATTATCCTCCAGTACCAAAAATAGTGCTCTTTCTGATCAGAAGTAGAAGGAAGGAACATAGCAGTGCAACAGCACATGACATCATTGTTTGAATATCATCTGAATAGCTCTTCTTGATGATTGCACCTGCACCTGSTGCCTGCCCTAGGTTTAGTGCAGCCAGTGGGAATTGGTTAAAAAAGACAGGAGAATTCAGCACTTGAAAGCTACTGAAACAGCAGGTGGAGACACAAGGAATTAAATTACATTGACACAGAGACTTTCAATCACTCAAACTGGGAATCTGTCTGTGCAATTTATGATTTCTGGGTGAAATACTGAACTCTTTGTATGTATCCTTAAAAACTTGGAGAGTCCATTTTGTATATACAGCACATTCTTCTGTATCACTGCTTCTCTCTGAAACAAAAAAATGTAAGACTTACAAGACACTCTAACTTATGTAGCTTTCTTTTTATGTATACAACCCTAAACAACAGCCTGGATCACACCCAAAAAGGGTGATTTGTCAGAGACAGGTCATTCTAGCTACAAAGTCTTCCACAAAGTTTTACAATCACRTGAGCTAACCGATCCAGCAGTCACTGCTTGAAGGCCAGGAACTACCCATTTTAAGGAGCTATATTAATAAACGAGGAGTGTGGGTGTTAATTGCAACAGAAGTAGGCTGATGAAGAAGGGACAACCCAGCCTTCCTGAACAAAGACAGCTCYACTCTCAGACAACAGTGAAGGACTCTACAGTTAGTTTGCTCTTTGTTAGATGATCTGTACTCTCAGTTTTGTTTGGCAGGTAAAACACTAGTATTTTCCAGACTTCTGCTCTTACCTAATATTTCTCTGACTCTCTGCTTGTAGCTGTTGTATATGCCTGACTTGTCAAACTTGTTAACCTGCAAGTCGTATTCTGGGAGAAGGTGTTTTAAGTGACAGAACAGCGTGAAGAAATCAGCATTGCTCCTAGGAGAAAAAGGCACTATTGAGCTCCAGACCCAGGGAGTACATATGTCAAGCAGCAGCCTAGGGGCCCTGAAATCTGAACCAGTGCCTAAATTTAATTCTGGAGGGAATAAACTATTCAGTAGATTCAGTGGCTGAATCTCTTTCCAGTGTGGTCACTCAACAGGGTAAAGTGACCATATCTCAAAAGTTAAAATTAGCTTGCAAGATTACAGAAAGACCATCTTTTTGTGCTGCAGGAACCTGCTTCATGCTATAAATAAAGAAAAGGAGTATTTYCCTTTATTATAAGCCATTTCACTGAGGCAGAACAATTGGAATTAAAGAAAGAGTTCAAGAGAGAAAAAAAAAAAAAGAGGAGGAGGGGAGAAAAAAAAGCAGTTTCTTCAGGTTTCTCTGCTCCAACACAGAAAAGCAGTTTTATAGGGGCAAGGCACTACATAAGTCGTTCAGAAACATTTTGTTTTGTAAGCAATATGTCAAAGAATAGGGGAGTGAAGTGAAAGAAGAACCAAAAATAAATCTGATAGCACTGTATTTTGCAGAGAAATCATCTGACCTTCCTGAATTCTCTTCTTTCTTACATTTTAAGAGATGGGTAGCCAAAGTTTCTATCAATCACTCATGTGTGGAAGCATAGCAGCAAATAAAATTAAAAGCCCTTCTGGATAATTGTTATAGAACTTAGTAAGACATGGAGGAGAGCTAGGGAAAAAATATCAGAACCAGAGATGTGCAGAGAAAAAAAAAAAATGATGATATTTAAAATACCAGCCTCCTGTGAGCATTTCTTCTTCCTCTCTCATCTTTTGCCATTCACAGTTCCGGCCATGGACTGCTGCTGCCATCTACTGCCACCTGCAATGCCAGGAGCTGAGCTTCCCTCCTGGATCCTTGCAATGTGATGAGGTGGGGGTGGGCAGGAGAAGAGATCAGGAAATTAAAGATTTTTGGATGATGGAGTAAAAACAGGTTCAAGGGAAGAAAGCCTCATAGCTAAGATTAAAACACCAAGCACTGCACCACCCATGGAAGACATAACGCAAAAAAAAAGCCCAACCTCTGAGTAGAGAGGCCTAAATGAAACTATTCTCATTTTGAAAGGCAAAGGAAACCCCATACCTTGATCAACCTTTCTGTGATGCAGTGACCTAAATCTATCCCCAACACTTACAGGTTATTAGTTTAAGTAATTGACATAATTGACAGTCCCCATTAAATGATGATCCCAGTTGAGCAGCATAGTATTTTTAAGCTGGCTGAAACAGGAGTTTGTTCTTTATGTAAAAGGATATTTGTAGAAATCTAACACTACCTTCTCCTTCCCTCCCCAACACAGGCATCCTGAATTTTRTCTTCCCTAGATGCCCCTGGAATGGGTAAGATAGAGAGGTAATTACAGGCACCCTGTTAGACTTAAAACTACAGCAATTTAAAATCATTTCCCCATACTTGGACTCTAAAATTACATCTCCAGAGCTCCTCATAGAAAAATAAATCCCATCCTAGAGTAAACTGACTAACCTATTGCAAGGAAACCAAAAGAAATGAATGAAAGCCTAACAGAGGATGGTATAAATCAAATGATGAAGCTACATTTACCATATTCTGTTCAGGAAATGTTAAACATRTATTAGCTAGTGGAGAATCACATAGTTCAGTAATTTTTGGTATATCCAGTGTGAGATCCATTTTAGGTGTCATTTAGATTGCTATGAACCGTGAGTAATTACAATGCTGCTTCTAAAGATGGGTCAAGTCTTTCAGCTAAAGCACAGGATTTTGATATCAAACTCAGTTTAGTGCCAGACTGTCAAGGGCCTTCTGGATGAACTATGGCAAATTTCTTCAATCAATTCCTTTTATAGAGAAAATGCATCAAGGAAAGACAATGGGTCAAACTGGACCACATTAGTGGACCATTCAGAATGTGAAGCCCAAGTCAGTGCTTCCTTGATACATGTGTGCTAATAGCTATGCTATTTAAATTGGTAAAATGGGCAAAGTAGCATTAGACCAATTTTACAAGAAAAGAAGGAACATAAGTCAGTCCTCTGCTTTTCCTTAATAACATCTTTACTGTATCAAAGATGCAAAGCAGAATGCAGACTGTCATCCCTAAATCACACACATGCAGTTCCACAGAACTAATATAGAYGCTTAATAATGAACAAAAATATTACATAGTAATGAGCCAGCAAACATAAATGGATCATTTATCCAAATAAAACTGCCAACAGAATTAGTCAGCTACTATAAATTATCCCAAACTGTACTGATGAGGACTCACGGTGTAAATCTGCACAATGTATGTCAMAGAAAGCCTTCTGGACAGTTTACAATTTTTTTTCTCATTACCATGAGAAGGACTATATATGTAGAATTCATTTTCCTCACTGTTTGAGTTTCTGTCTCTGCTTGCATCTGAGATCCAAAATAAGCTCTCATCCCTCCACAGAAAACTAACTTTTTTTTCCTTCTAAAATCTGGCAGATACAGTTGTAGAAAAGCTGTCATTTATGCTAACATGAGGTATGCTGCAACCCTATGTAAGACCACTAGACCATCACATCAACCATGAGAAATGAAACAAATCAAGGGCCATCAAACWCTGAACTGTAGCAGTAAATCAGCACAGAGTGATTCCATGCAGGTGTTTCTGTAACCGTGAGACACTGGGCAATTCAYGGCAATCAATAGCCCTTGGCTTCCCACTTCAAGCTGTGAGGAAAGAGGAGGTTACTATGCTGGACTATAATCAAAACGTTTAGGGTATTGACAGACTCAGAATTTGCAAGTAGCTTTTTTTTTCTCTGCCTCTGTTGTTTTATTTGTCAGCTTTGTTTGTTGCCACTGCATTTTTATAAAAGTGCATTTTTATAAAGCTTGCAGAAGAATATGGGRAAAAGGAGCAGACCAATGTGGTAAAGTATAGATCTACTTCTGCCTCTCCTCTAGTATTCAGTTGTGACTTTTTTGAAGTCATCCCTAATATAAATTGGTCTCAGGAATAATGAATTTATGACTTCATAAATTCAATAAAGGTCACACTCTTCCAAGTTACAATCAGTTTGATTACAAGGTGCACTCTGCTGCTGAATTTGGAAAGGCTACATCCTGACTGCTTAATGTTCCACAATGATGTTTTTCATAAAAATAGAGGGTTATCACCAATATATTAATTATTTCTTACTATCATTACTATCATTCTTTCTGTTGCTCCTCTGCAGTATGACAGATACTTCATCTTATCTCATGCTATTACCCAGAATTGTGGTGCTCATTGAAGCACCTGCTGTGTTTCTCTCTAGAAATGGATGCAATTCATTGATGACTAAAATGATCCTTTTACATACAGCATAAATCAATGGTGGTGTAATAAGGACYGCCAAAACTTTGAACTCTTTCAATGATAGGTGCAAAGTAAATTCAAATGAATGTCAAAAATAGACACAAAAATGAAATAACCTACTTCCCTCCCCCCCCCAAAGTTTATCATTTCCTCGGAGTTGAAAATGGCTATTGGCACTATGTGATTATTTCGCTCTGCTGCAGAAGTGATGGTATATGTGTTGGGCCATAACTTGTTTACTCCTCAGCATCGATCTGAATTTCATTTTGTTCTAATATGATTCCAGAGTTCTCCATTTCTGAAAGGTATTAGCAGCCTTACTCCTAACATTTCCTATTTATAAAAGCACCTTATATTTTATCAGTCAAAGGTTTCCTCTAACCTGCCACAGACATGAGAGAGTGGGAGGAGGGAGTGGGAAGGAAATGAAGAAAAAGTGCATTGATAGAGGCAGTCCAACAAGTCTATAGCTACCGAACAAGACTTTTAAAGGACAAGCTTTCTACTTTGCTTTCAAGACTGGCTGTACTCCATAGCAAGTGAGATGCACTCTAGACAAAACAATAGTTTGCTTCCTTAAGATAAAAGTATGTACAACAGCTTAGCACCGTTGAACCTCCTGCTCTAATTCTAGCTTGTTTGTGGATTGAGGGCAAAAAGCTACCCTCTGTTACAAGTACAAGATTTCCAGGAGTATTTTCCAGTACTGAGTAATTCCACTGCTGATCAAACCCTATGCTATTCATCCTAGGAGTTGGATCTGAGCACAAATATGTGTGTTGCAAGACACCTCAAGTCCATGAGCTGAAAGAGGAATCTCACAGGTTCTCAAACATGGGACATCCTTAGTTTTCTAACCATTCCTAGTTCATTGATTTTAGTTGGACTTTCTCACTAGTGGAGTTAAATACATATACTGGGAGTCTACAGGTTCGGGTGCTTATTGATCCCCTCTCTTTTATGTCGACAATTAACATCACTTAGACCTCCTGTTATGTTAGGCTAAAAGCAGGTCATAGCTCTACAATTAAAATTATAAAATAAACAACCTCTGAAACACAAACATAAAAAATATCAGTGACTTCTCTTTTGGCACAGTTTTCCCTCACTTCAGATAGCTCTGAAGAGTTGGGTGTCACTGCATAACATTTTCTCTAAGACATCTTTGCCAATATACTTTTGTATTGGTCCCTAGTATTTTGTTATGACCCTGTGCAGCAGACACTGGCAGGTTATCTTACATAACCAATACCATAGAAAATAAAAATTCCGATATGACTATTCTAGTTTAACATAGTTGTGAAATTGCATTGTATTTGCTCTGAATACTGAATAAATTCCACTGTGTCACCTTTTTTAGTCAGATTAAGCTCTCTTAGCTTTGTGAAAGTCATTAGAGTTATCCCAAAATTACCTTCTAAATAAAACAGGGGTCTGAACTGACACCTAGACCCTCTTCTTCAAAACTCCAGGTCTGGATTTAGATTTTGTTGCTTTTTGATAGGTCAGAATAAAATCATATTTTTTTTGCCTGGTCATCCTTGGACCTGGAAAACTTTCAAAAAGCAGATTGGAAGCCTCAAAATACATCCCAAGATCACTGGTTCTTTAAATGAAATATTTGAATCACCATGCTACACTAAATATGAATTGACAGGGGATATATTTATTTCCACCTAAATATTGCTTGTAGTCTACATAGTTGGATGCAATATTCACAAAAGTGAGGGTCTAATAAATCTTAAAACTAATTTTATCACAAACCGTTTTCATAAGGTTTTCCTATTCTCTGGAGCATGTCACTGCTCTCTCTCACAGCATCTTTCCTGTATCCAGGAGAAAAAAAAAGCCATATTGTGCATGCAGTGCTTTAAACTTGCTTGCAGTATGAGAGTTTTTAATGTAGAAAATGCCTGTTGAAGACACTGTTCACAATCATTGATCACAAGATGGGTGAGTCTGTGCATTAGAAAACAGGAGGGGAGAGAGAAGGAAGGTGGTCTGGTAGCACCAAATCTCTAATCTTTCCTTCCTTCCTCACAGGAAAAATAATTCCACAGCATAAAATCCCCCATTAACTATGATTTATCAGAAAGCTCTATTTAATGTATATTGCTCCCCATTATCACTCCTATCCCTCTTCCGAGCCTACACTGCCCAAGTTAGGGAATTAACCTCAGATTTAATGAGGAATTAGATGAGAAAGGAACCTAATGATTTACAGGCAAAGACCAATTTAACCTAGCTGATTTCAGTGCTCAGAGAGTGGAAGAGAAGAGTCTGATGCTCCTAAGAAAATCAAGACAGCCACCTTTCTGCAGTACACATAACATCTGTTCTTTTGGATTGGTGCTGAATCTACCATTTTTATTTCATTTAAAATTCAACACTTCTCCTTCAAGTTACAGTATATAAAATAGAGCTGATATTTTTAATACTTCCTYTCCCCCATAATACAGCTTCTAATTAGGCAGCTGCAATTATATGTAGGTGTAAAAAGCAGGCTATGCGTTGTGAAAACATCAGCATTTACCACATGAAGTATATGACTTACAGCAAGATTTTTCCACGGGGTGCAGAAAGATATCAGAGAGGTACAGAAATAAAAATTTTATTTATAGAATGTAAAGATACTGTTTTTTAAAGCTGCTGATCAGAGAGACACATAAAAAATGGTCAAAAGTTTACCCAGCTGCTCAGGAGACCTGTCTCTGCCACCTACTGGCATCAGATGCTCAAAAGGAAGGTTTGTACATGAAACATTTGTCTCAAGCTTAAAACTCCTGGTGAAAAGCTGAAATCTAAAATTTTCCCAGGCTCTGAGAAGGCATCCATAACATCTCACAGCAGAAGAGGATCCAGTAACTGTCTTCTTTCYTCATCTATCTTCATCTCACTCTCCATTTCAAAATATAGTTGTTAGTTTTGGGCCTTGAGGAAAAAAGATTCAACAACCTTCCTCAAAAACACCTGAAGAGACTAGTATTACTTATAAAAAATTCTGGTCATTTTGTTATTCAGATGAATATTCTTTTTTCATATATTGAGATGTTATTTTGCCTTCAGTGATGCTCTGCTGCAGCCATTTCTGTGGTGTAATCACTTATGTGCAAAACAATTACCACTGTTTCAAATTTCCCAGTATACTACCCTATAAGCTTTCTGAAAAAAATTTCTATAGAAATGTGCTAATATTAGTACATTGTCATTGAACACACTAGAAGAGAAATGTGTATTAGAGCAATAAAGAGGAATGTTTTTTGCTGGATACATGCTTTCCCAGAGAGATTGTTCAACAGCCTTGTATTCCACCCAAGAGACATCCAAATGCCTATCCCTAGCTGTCCACCTTCTCATCTCCTGCTTTGTACTCTACTCATTCCGATTTCTGTCTGTTAGTGCAAACAGTAAGATGGCCTTTACTTCTTTGAGACATATTTAGGTGGGCTTCATCCTGACACTTTCAGGTGAAAAGGAAGGAACTTCAAATTGTGTAGGAGACCTGTATTTGTACTGTATCGCTGGAGAGAAGAGCCAGAAAAGCGATCATTAAAGTTTTTTTTTTCCTTTTTTTTTTAAGTGACTGAATGTTTATTCTGGTTTCAGGTAAAATTTATGATTTCCACTTTTGCTAATGCTTCAAAGTCAGCTGTGGCACTTGGCAGAAGTTGGTATTTGTTGTTCCTGACCTTGTTACCACAGTAAGTATTCTGCAGCAGAGTTGATGTGACATTTGAGCCAGTCTGACGCTGAAAGGATCCAGCATCTTCCTACCATAGCTATATTGAAGGAAAACAGGAAGTAAAAGGAAAAGAGAAGTAAAAATTATGTTTTAAGTAGCAGTGTTGACTTGAACCAACAAAGAGAGCAGGTAAGTTATATAGAAAGTTGCTGGTTTTAGCCACATCTATGATTATTATCATACTTAAACTTCATTTATTCTGTTTTTTTTTCTTTAATGCTATAAATTACCTTTAGAATCTTGATTCATTGCAAGTTATGAGACAGTAAGTTTATTGATTCCCACAAAGTGAATATGGAAACTGGCACACAATCAGAATGCATTTAAGCTGATGAATTAGAACATTATAACATGCAAACACATGCACGAGCATGCAAATACACATATATAAGGTTGGAGCTACCTTTTCCAGCTGCGAGACAAATGCGTGGCACAATCTCCTCTGTCTAAACACAGATGCCCTGGATGGGGGGACAGAGTGCCTCCTCAGCAAGTTCGCTGGTGATACCACGGTGGRAGGAGTGGCTGACACACCTGAGGGCTGTGCTGCCATTCAGAGAGACCTGGACAGGCTGGAGAGTTGGTTGGAGAGGAACCTTGTGAGGTTCCACAAAGGCGAGTGCAGAGTCCTGCACCTAGGGAAAAAATAACCTCTTGCACCAGTACAAGCTGGGGGCTGACCTTCTGGAAAGCAGCTCTGCAGAGAAGGACCTGGGAGTCCTGGTGGATGACAAGTTGACCATGAGCCAGCTATGTGAACTTGTGGCCAAGAAAGCCAATGATCTCCTGGAGTACGTTGGGAAGAGTGTTGCCAGCAGGTCAAGGGAGGTGATCCTGCCCCTCTACTCAGCCCTGGTGAGGCCACATCTCGAGTCCTGTGTCCAGTTCTGGGCTCCCCAGTGCAAAAGAGACATGGAGCTACTGRAGAGAGTCCAGAGTAGGGCTATGAAGATGATCAGAGGGCTGGAGCATCTGCACTATGAGGAATGGCTGTGAGAGCTGAGTCTCTTTAGCCTGGGGAAGAGAAGATTGAGGGGGGGGGGATCTGATCAATGTGTATACGTACCTGAAGGGAGGGAGTCAAGGGGATGGGGACAAACTCTTTTCAGTTGTCCCATGTGACAAGACAAGAGGCAATGGGCAGAAGTTGAACCACAGGAAGTTCTGCCTGAACGTGAGGGGGAATTTCTTCACTGTGAGAGTGATGGAGCACTGGCACAGGTTGCCCAGATAGGTTGTGGAGTCTCCTTCGTTGGAGATATTCAAGGCCCGCCTGGATGCAACCCTGTCTAACATGCTCTAGGTGACTGTGCTGAGCAGGGAGGTTGGAGTAAGAGGTCATTGGTTTTCTGAATCTATGCATTTTCTCTTACAAAGTCAGATTCTTTTGATYATATGTATGTCTACGTGAAATATCAAAAAGTGGCTCTTATCTTTGTGCAATGAGAGTCTTAAATAGCAGTAATTCTCAGTTCTTACACTCAGAGACAATGTGGTGCCTATCACCAGCTGAGGTTACGAAGAAATTGTTTACAGTACTGCAGTGTGACAAATCTTTATTTTCCTATAGTATCTATATAATATATTCCACACAAATTATTGCTCTATATTGACAATACTGTATCTTTTACAGTCCTTCCAAATATCGAGGACATAGATCAATCAGTGTCTACAGCTACACATACCAATCACCAAGGTTACTGATGAAGCAATGACAAAGAAGAGAAAATAAGTAAATCAAAAGTAAATTTATCATTGTGTAGTGACTGGATCTGTACAATGGCATTGCCTTAAATAAACTCACCGTATGGAAAGGCATTTTGTGTCTGATTCTAGTGCATTCCTGTGTGCCAATCTTAAAAAGAAAAAAAAAGAAAAAGAAAAAGCCTGGAAGAGATAGATCTTCACTGTGATCAAACTCATTTGAAATGCATCCCATAATTAAGGATTTTAAAAGGAAAAGAGATAAATTTTGTCAAATGTATTATTAAAGTATAATGGGGTCCCCTAGGTCCCAATTAGAAAACTGATTAAGAAATGTTTGAGTTTAAAAAGCTGCAGGTAGGGAGCTGTGCTCTCAGTTGCCTTGAATTAGCATATTGACGGAACCACAGCTCTAGCTGGAAGGAAAGGCACAGACCCAGCACATATTTTGCCAGACCAGCACAGTGCTTTCTGAGTACTAGTGCCTCAGCCTGAATATAGAATTATTTATACAACCAGGTGTGATCAGCAAAAAACAGAAAGTTAGAGTATGAAACTGCACTACTGGTCGGTAGAGGAGCTGGAAAGAAATGTATTGCAGCTGGAGCAACACAAAAAAAACAAACAAACAACAAAAAAAAAAAACGCTAAAACAAGCTAAAATCTGTGAGGTTTCTGGTTTGTTTGTGGTAGGACCTTCGTCTATGACCCTGATCCATAACAGAATGATGGCCTCAGTTACAGCATATGACAAAGTTCTGGTGCAAACTCAGAAAGCTTTGTTAGAAAAGCCCTTGAAGTCTGGCTTAATTTCTATCCTGTAGAAAGTTTAGGACTACTGTTTGCAGTAGATTTCAAAATGGAGCCCACAATTTTGGCTTTGCTTGAATATTACTTTGACTTCAGATTTTTTACTCAGAGCTCTTAAACATTACAGCTGATGCTGGTATAGTGTCTAACCCACCTTGATCATAGAAATAAGACCTCTGATCATTCAGGCACTTTCTGCACCGTAAAAGTACTTGTCACTTGCCATGGAACCTGGCACCTGGCTCAAGAGGAACTTCCCACTGTACTAGTTACATTCATTGCACTTACTGCAAATGCTTCTGCTCACTACCATCTTGCAAAGGCTCTGCTTGAGCATGCTGCTTTTTTACCTGTCCCTTYCTGACTCAAAACAGCATCCTTCAAAGAAGCAGCAAAGCGGAAATTTGTAAGATTTTTTTATGGCAGCTATTAGGGAAATTGCTTCAATAAAGTTCTCGGGGAACACCACAGAAAGTACAATCCTGGTGAGCAAAGGAGAAGGGCAGGTGAAGCTAAGGGAAAGCAGCAGGAGGGAAAGTTCTGATAGGCTTATGGGAAGATAGAGAATTGATAAACATGAAACATATGGAAACTCTSAAACTAATGAATATATACACAAAGAGAAGATGATGAAATTGATTTATATTTTGGTGGAAAGGAGGTATTTTTGTCYGAAGAATATCACTATTACTATTGCTTCAGGCAGATCTTTTGGCAGRAGACATTGGAAGGTTTGCACATCATCAAAAATTACTCAGGTGGATAAAGTCAAAAGAATTCAYACAAGTGTGCTGAGACTGTGTCTGATGATAGAGGTAAGAGCAACATGAACCGTTTTCTATTTTCTTTTTAATATCTTGCTCTATTACTAATAAAAACAATAGTTCGGAAGGACCACCTGGGCATTTTTGTTATCCTGAAGAACTATACTCATAATGGCAGCCCACTGCAGAAGCACATACCCAAATGTGAAGCGAATCTTCCTTACTTTTTAATTCAAGGACTCCTTGGTTTCCTGACTTRTAACAGCTCCCTCTCATCTGAATGATTTTCTTGCACAAAGATTTTTTTTTTCAGATTATAAAATGATTCTTCTCCCAAAACACATGCATGAGGAAAAAGAATGAAAATGCAAAAGAGCCAAGAAGGTCACAGATATTGCTCCCATTGCATCTATAACTCAGCTCTCCTGAGCGTGCACAGTATTTCATAATACTGAACTTGCTGCTAAACTTACACCTTGACTATACTGTATATACAGGACATTATGGTGTCTTTGACTGTTCAGCTAGTTTGGATCTGTTAAACCTTAGAAGTTAGTTTTACATCTGCTGCTTATCAAAGAGCAGTCCAGTCTGCTGACCACATTCTGGACTGCTTCATGATCTCTGTCATAGGTCCTGCATTAGCCTCTTAGAGAAAAGAGGATTTTGATAGTGTAAGGATGGACRAATGGCCTAATGATGTCCATCTGTACAGCCTGGGAGTGGCTGTGGGAGAAGATAGAAGCACACACAGGAAAGACAACTTGATAACTCTCTGCATATACTGAGCTCACATTGTGTCACTGATGCCACTGTCTGTTCTGGTGCAGCATGGTCTGAGGAACAGTAGTCTCTGATGTTCTGTGTTATTAACTCTACTTCTTAGTGWAGGTTTTTGAAGTTTTGCTCTTCTTCAAAGGTCAGCTGACCGAAAACACAGCTTGGTCAGTACTTCTGGCCTGCTTTTTCTTTTGAGAAATGACTATTTCTATATTGAGAAATTCCTAGAGTAAAGTGTACCTCTGTCTAAAAGTGACATTGTGCCTTTGTGAAACACCAAAAGTCTGTGCTACTACTAAATAACACATGTTGTTCRTGTGGGCTGCAATACAGCTGTTGTCTGGAGCACCATGAGTTTGAATCGCCAGGCCTACATAGGTACATACTCAACAGTACTCAGGGGTTACCTCAAAGCACATCAATGCTTTTGTTTTTTCAAAATATCACCAACAAAATGTCAAGTGAAACCAACAACTTTAAACTCAGACTCTGAAAGACTCTGTCTGAGTGAGCTGCACTTTGTGCATATGAGAGAAGAGTTCTTCTCATGAGTTCTTCTTTCATATGTTACCCTCTAAAGAAAATCAAAGATCAAATTTCTTATAYATTAAAGCACAATATGAAAAGAGGCCTAGTAATGCCTGCCACACTGCATAGACAAGTAGTAATACTAGGTACCCTTCACAYAGCAGTGGATACTCAGGAAAGACTCCAAATAAAAACATTTCTTCTTAGAAATCTCTGGAGTGTAGCTAGCCTCTAAAATTAGACTGGAGTTTCCCTTATATATTCRAATGAAGATACATACAAATTTAAATATCATCCTAGACAGACGAAATGTTCRTCTAGGTGAATATTCCATCTCCTAAGATATCGTTAAACACACAAAGAAAAGTATAAAAATGGGGCAATGCTTCTCTACAAGTGTTACTCTCATGCTCCAGATATTTCTAGCTTTAAAACTGTGGCTTTAAAATCTACAGTCTAGCCCTCAAGAGAAACTCGGGTCACAAAAGAAGAATGAAAAGAAGGCAGTTGCTAAGTATGTATGCATTACAGCAACAGTAGCCAAAATTTTGAATCTGCKCATGGAAGAGCTGCTGTTCTGAGGCAGGAGGAAAGGGAACACTCTCATGCTCAGCTCACAGAGGCTTCAGAGTTAGATAGGCCAACAGCAGCTCTTGTCTACTTCTGTTAGACCTMTGAACTCACCTACATTCACAAACTTCTTATATAGATCAACCACTAGAGTGAGGCAAAGGATAGTTTTCTCCTCAAATAGCTTACATTCACCATTGATACCTTTTTTTTTTAATTTGAATAAAATGCATTCATGCTTTAAGTGTATTAATCTTTTCTGTATAAAATTCTACAGATTAAATTCGTAATATCCCTACTGTCACCAAAGTTGGTAAAAAAAAAATCAAAAAAGAAATGTTGCTGTTAAAAATAACATTTTAATCTAAAATTGCTGCAGTTTATCGTTTGTTGCAAAGAGTTTTAAAACTCTTGTTTTTTCCTTTTTGTTTTGTTTGGCAGTGAATCCTTTTTTCCTCCTTCAATTTTGTAAACAAACTTTTAACCCCAATCCAGACAGAAAATTGTATTAAAATAGTTTCACATTTATGAAGCAAATCAAGTAGTCATCATCACCTCAAAAATGTTAGTAAAAATATATTTTGAGGATGGGAAAACAAAACGATGATTTGACTGTCTTTGCTAACAGTTTTTTTGATATTCAGAAACTTCAAGAATTCTGTTATAGCAACTAGGTTTCCACAAAGCTTAATATAAGGAAAGCAGAGAAGTACATATGTTTATACAATTAAATAAGCATACGGATTACTGCACTTTTTTTTTTTTAGCAATTTGATGCAAAATTCAAAAGGAAAAACAAATAAAAATTAATAGGGAAGCAGTATAAATCAGAAGACTGTCAAACAATCAGCTCTCTAAAACTGCTGAAATAGTTCTAGAAAAAGAAAAAAATGCTGAGGATGAAGAGCTTATATTTTGTAATGTCACCTCACTCAGATTTATATTTCATTTGTCCTAAATAGACTGGAATATCTTGTGTGCAGAGTAGAATATCTAGTGACATCTAGGTTAGCAAAGAATTATGACTCCAGTTAATGATGTTACCAGAACCAAGAACAAGTTTTTGCAAAAATCTCACCTATTCTGATCCTGCTTTTCTATTGGTAAATGGAATTAGAATGAAGTCATACTATCATTAATTTATCATCATAAAATGCTAGTGCTTCTAAAATCACTTGAGAGGGCATAGAGAAATCCATGGCTACTAAAGCATAGTGCCCAAGCAGAGCATGACCCATTCTGCTAAATTATAATGTTAAGCCACATGGCACCCTACAAGAAAGCTTGCAGTTAAAGTGAAATTAGTRTGAAGTCACCCTGCTGCTCTGTTCAAGGCAAAATGTTTGAGATTTTTTGGAGATTAAAGAATTGTATCAACAGATACAATTTCCCTGGGCAATTTCTAAACAGGCTTATGATTAGCCCTACGGARTGTTATGAAATATGCTTTGGAAAAGGTAATTGCTCTACCTGATAKAGGGCACAAAGGAAGAATAAGCAAGAGCTCTGGGTACCATCTTATTYTTCTGCAAGGTAGAGGGGGGTCAGTAAAGCTCTTTCTTGGAGATGGTGCATCTGTATCAATTTACTATCACAGTTATTTCCTTTGCATAAACATCTCATAAAGCTACCTTGGGAGCAGTAAATCACAGAACTGTATTTTAACGGGGTTTCTTGAGACTAAGACCACAGCAGCAGGTTCAGGCAATTATGGTATTCAACTAGACAGCTCTGGACTCCTTATCCCTGTGAAGATTTGAAGATTTGCCCTCAGATACATGCACACTCAAACAGAACCTAGAGAAGCAACATCTCACTGTCCTATATGTTTCCCCCTTTTTCCTGACAACCTATCTTTTACTAGACCTAGTATAAATTATGTCATACATCACAATCTAGAAAATTATAAAACCTTAGCACTGGGGAGCAGGAGCTGCACTTCAGTTCTACATTTGACTTAAGACACTGGAGTAACTACTTTCTGTGCTTTACAACAGTACACATGTTTCTCAGGCCACTGCTTCAGCTGCTGCAAATTCATTTTTGCCAGTTAATTCTGTGGCTCTCTGCAGCCGGCTTAAGATATATGTCTCCTCTGAGTTAAATCACCTGATATGGAAAGAATCTGGTCCCTACTCAAATGCAATGAATTGGCTGCCACTGTGAAGTTATTCAAAATTTCGCAATGGCAGCACTGCTCCAAGCAGCTTGTTTTATTAGTTCCTAATTTATATTAATTCCATATGCTGCAGTGTATTAATATCTCTCTTCCCTCTTGCCTTTAGAAATAAAAAATATGATTTATCAGCGGCCTCTTTATACTGCCAGCATATAATTGCATGTGGGTTAATTGTTAAAGTTCTGAGGGAGCTTTATGAAGGGATCAATCCTTTTATTGCTGTAGTAATGAGCTTCTAATGGTTGGCTGGCTAGACCTCCTAGCCTTCCCAGGGAGTCAAGTTTTAGCCATCCCTTTGCTATCTGCACATTAATCAACGGTCTCCCCCGACAGTAGATCAAGGGCAGAACTGTGCTGTTGAAAATAGGGAGCAAAAATGAGAATCATTGCATCTCATTAGCTCTGCTAATACATAAATATAGCAGCAGTCCAAATAATTTCCTTACATGATTTGAAAAGAAGTCCTGGATGGCTCAGAGCCATGGTAAAGAGACATCAAGCTTGTCTTCTCTAGGTCACTGATTCACATCCAGGCCAGAATAATAGTGACCTACAGTCATTACYATCTGACGGCAAGTTTAAAACCTCACTCTAGGGAAACAGCCTAGCATTGCTATTAGTTATAACTGTCATAGTTGGTCACGGGAGAGCAATAGCAGGTTCCTTCTGCAGGCCAGAGAGTAAATCTGCTGATTCAACTGCACTCACAAAACTGAAAAAAGGAAATGAAATCTGAAGCTGAAGGAACATTTTGTGTGTGAAGAAAAATCTCAAGAAAAGAAGGAAGGACCTGAGATCAGTGTGTTCCGGTAATGAAGCTTAATGTTCATTACCTGTGTTGCCTGTGATAGTACAGGCATGGGTTTCTCATCCCACATGGTCTCTCCAGTCCTACAACATCAGCTACAGACACCTTTTAGGAACTTGACTTACTATTGCTAGTAAGACTTAAGGCCATCTAAAATGCCTTGTTGTATGTGTTGTACTTCCTGATGAAGGAATAACATCATATCTCAAGGCTCCACTAATCTCAGTTGGTAAAAATAGTTACTAAAAATGTTTCTCTCATCAAAACAAAGTCTTTTATGTTTGGCACCAAGGAATCCACCTATCCAGTCCAAAGGCAGCTGAAAAGCCATCATCTCTCCACTGCAACAACTCAGTGAGCCTTTAGACTCTAAACATAGGCATTTGACTAAAGTGCCTTACCATGTTTGGTGAATATCTTTTTTGAATATCTTTTTACAAGGCCAGAAGTAACATTCTTTGGAGATTTTAGAGTTCATTTTCACAATAGTACCTTTTCTCAGTTTCTATCAATAGGACAGTGCAGGAGGCTTCAAATATTGCTCCTTTCCAAGAAAAAAATAGATTTGTGGAGTCAGTAAAAGGAAGAATGGTTGAATGAGCTACTTTCTTTAAGMCTCTGGGAAGGGTAGAAAATAAAGTAGGTGGACAGGCACTACTGGGAAATCAACAAGCACACTGCATAGTCTGGTACTGTACCCCAAAAGTCAGGCTGTAATTAGCAGTTACATGAACCTACTTTCTCATCAACTATGATGTAAGGATTCTATGATTCAGCTCCTTTTTCATGAAACATTTATTTTCCATTTGAAGGAAACTGTACACTATCTTGTTGGCACTGCAGTGTTAGCAGGGGGTTACATACATGTCGTCTATGCTCTGTAGCGTCTATGCGTCTGGCATAAATGCCACAGGCTGGGACAAATGACAGTAGGTTTACTTCATGTAAAATAAATGATACCCATACATCTTGTGTCACACACTATTTCTGCCAAGTGCAGAAGTTCGGATGGTAACAACTGCAGTGTGTTCTAGGRCCTGGCGTTCAGGAAAGGAAGCAGCAATCTGGCTGTTCGATAAGCAGGAGGAATATCTCAATTCCTATGTAGCTGTCTCTGAAAGAGGAGTATCCGGAAAAGATTTTCATAGCATTTTCAGCACAAAATCTCACTGCCAAAAGCAAAAACTGTTCCAAATACTGCAAAGCAGTCAAGAATCTGAAAAACTTAGTAATCACAAAATCAAATACCTCTTCAGTACAGAGCTCTACATATGGAGATGTTCAAACTACAGTTCAGAGTCACAGACTAGTAGGGGTTGGAAGATTATCTCCAGATAATCCAACGTCCCTGCTCAGACAGCGTCATCTACAGTATGTTGCTCAGGACCATGTCCAGTCACGTTTTGAATAGCTTCAAGGACAGAGACTCTGGGACCTTTGTGAGTAGCCTATTCCAGTGCTGAGTCACCCTCACAGTAAATAAGTGTTTTCCTATGCTCAAGTGGAATTTCCCATATTTCAGCCCATCGCTTCTCATCTTGTCACTGGGTACCACTGAGAAGAGTTTGGACCCATCCTCTTCACACCCTCCTATCAGATATTTGTAAGCACTAGCAAGGTCCCCCCAGGCCTTCTCTTCTCCAGGCTAAACAGTCCCAGCTCTCTCAGTCTCTCTTCATGTGAGAGATGTCTTAGAGGTAAGATGCTGAGAGGTCCCTTAGTCATCTTTGTGGCCCAGTTAACCTTCTAGTCTTATGTGCTCTAGTTAACCTTCTTGTTCTGAAGTTGTGCTGTCCAAAGAATAAAGGAATTCTATGCTCAATTTCTCTGTGAAATGGAAAGAGCAGAGAACAGCTCTGAAATTATACTTTTTCCTTTACTTTATATATCTAAAGTGTAAAATTTCTTTGCTAATCAACAAAACAGATTCCTTTAATTTGGCTGTGAAAACTAAATGATATAGAAAGGAAAATAAGAAGAAAAAAGTTATATTTAATTTTACTTTCATTTAAGAAAAAAAAATGCTATATTTAATTTTACTTTCATTTACCTAGGAAGAGCAATCGAGAATGTTATTGCTTTGGACATTAGACTATTGGTTTTAGTGGTAATATACTAGTTACCTATTTTTGCAGCAATCTGCTGGCTTTTCTGACAAATGGTCACCATACCTATGCTAGGCTGGCTCTTTGTTCTCACGATGAAGAGTCTATACAGGCTATTGCCTGCCAGTGCACAGTTAGCCCAGGAAGTCTAGAACCCATGAGACTGACCAAGAGTGCTGAGCAGAGCTCCTAATTGCATATGCTTTCCTCAGCAGAGTATCTGCATCTCTGAGCAAGGGAAATAAATTCTGAATAACATATATTTGAATTCTTCCATAAATTATGTGTTGGGGATCTTATGCTACATTCATGATCACTTCACTGAACTGCCTGCATTCTTGGATATTTAAGGCCATTCAGGGAATATAYGAAGCATTACATCAGGTTTATGTTGAATTTCCGGTAATTTTCCTTATTATCCAGTTACAAACAGAAAAACAAGAACATTTATTTAAACAGAAATGAAACTGACACTGTGGTAGAAAAGATTAATAAGTATGGGTTTTACTTAAATCTTTTGATATCCTTAATCCATCAAAGGTGTGGTAGAGAGAAAACTAGTAAACATAACATTTTCCTTTTCATATTTTTAATAATGAGTAGTGAGAGAAATCTCTTTGCAGGGGTAAAGTAAATATATATAATATTTTAAGACCAATGCAGACTGAAGGAGAAACATCTGAAAAGCTATNAAAAAAAAAAGAAGAAGAAGAAGAAGAAGAAGAAGAAAGATACTACTATTCTTATTAACATCCTTCTTTAATCTGCATAGAGTTGAATTCCTCAGTCTTCTGTAGCAGGAGAGGTATAAAATCCACCCACTCGAGTAATTGGGACATGCATTGCTAATGAAGCACTCTGTTAAGGAAACATATTTTACAAATGGATACAAAGTTAACCTAGTCAGAATTATTCATGACCCAATTCTGTAATGTCTTCTGCTATTGTCTTTTACAGCAAGGCCAAAAGTACATAAAATGAAACTAAACCAGACTGGAAATGATCTACAACAATTTGCATTACTATTGTTTGCAGCAGCGCAACAGAGTATTGTGCTCTAACCTTCTAATTTGGTGGCATTTTATGGCTAAATCGCCTAGGTTTAAGTAAATATAGGCAAGACAGTGGCCTATCAAGGCCCTGTCACTTGGAGGGCAATCTGCCTCTGGCTGTCAACCGTGTAAAYGTCCAGGAGCTGCTCAAACATTTCTTTCAGGGACCTGACTGATGGGCCATAAAGGAACACGGGTGCTCTGCGTCAAATGGCAAGGGCACTGATGTACGCCCTGCCAGCCCTGAGCTATGGAGCACACAGCCAGCCAGTTTAAATGCAAACAAGCGCACTGTCAGTGGAAGCTGAGATTTGAACACACAGGTCTTGTGCCATCACTCTTTGCTTCTTAAGCCTTTTACTTATCGTCTGGTAAATTGGAAGCCATCAGGATTAACAAGCGTTCAGAGTCAGGCTATGGGAACAGCTCAGCACTGAATGTTAAATGCTGCATTTCAGAAAGCAACACGTAAGTCCTTATTCAAACTAGTAAATTAAAGACCTGCACTTGCCTTCATTGCATTCCCTATCTGCCACCCCACTCTGCCAAATTTCAAACAGGCAATAGTGTATCTTAAAACAAGTAGCAATTAATACAATTCAAATGAAGTGGAAGTGCCAGAAAGTTAGTATCATCAATTATCTTTCAATAGCAACTGTAATATTGAATGGAAAATCTCTTATCTGTATTACGATGCAGCTCAGAGAYCTGAGCTAATATTACCACTAACTGAGACAAAACCCAAACTAAAATGTACAGAAACAGGATTTCAACCCTTATTTGAAATTCAGTTTATTATACTTATTGCCTATTAAGCCAATTTCTTTATTTAAGCAGCATCATGCAATAAAAATACATCAAGATTAAACTCACAGTTTAAGTGATTTAGCTGTAAGACACATGCAAAATGGTCTAGCATATGTCTTCTAAGCACAGATTAAAATACTGCTCCATAACTTGGCATGATTTGCACTCTCTRCTTGAAAGGAGTCTGGTCCTCATATGTTAGGGACGTGTTTCAAAGCCAGACTGAATGTCCTTTCATGGAACATGCTCTGTATTAGCATTGCCTCTAGTCTAAATATATAGATGCAATTCTGTTGATATCCCACTAAAGATGAGAATCTGTCAGAGGTAGTAGGGAGCTATGATCACCCAGAAATGACATAAGAGTTCCAAGCCAGAAATAATTTGTACTGACAATAATAGGCTGAGGCACCTGGAGAAGATGCACAGGGAAACATTGATCATGCTCTTTTCTTATATAGAACAAGGAGGAAATTAAAGGAAAATAGCTGGTTGCAGATATGCAAGAAATGGTAGGAGATTCTTCCTCACACAGTTAAGCTGTTGAACTCACTGCCATARGACATCACAGCTGCTGGATGTTTACAAGGATTCAAAAGGCAATTGGAAAAAATGCCCAGAATAAAAATTCATCAAGGTCTAAGAAATAGAAAGATACAATCTCTGCCACAGATCACCAGATGCTGGAACAGCACATCAGGGAAATATCACTACAAGCTTACCAAGTTCTTACACTCATCCATAGGCACTCACAGCTGGCCATGTTTTATGTTCTTGTATTAAAGGACTAGGCATTGTAGAACAACTAAGGTAGACAGGATAAAAAAAATAAAATAAAATAACCATAGAAATTACTGTTGGAGAGAAATAACACAAATTACAGGAGCTTTCTGCTGAGAAGCCATGCCATGAATTAGTACATGTCTATTGCTACATAATAAGCTTAAGTCTCCCAACTCCTATTAGTTCCTTAATTTTCARGGGTAGCAAATTCATTCACCTATCTTAGAATATTCAGTTTAAAATATGGATGAAGCATGTACTAGTTTTCCATTGTTCTACAGAGGAGGAACAGAAATACTGTTACTAGTAAGGGAAGAAAGGATTGTAGGAGTGTAATATTTCTTTGTCTAGAAAAGGACTGAATGGACCTGTGCTTTCTTTGTACTCAGAATCACTCATCTTTCATCTCTGTAGCACAGTGCCAAGATAATGTTAGTACTACTGATGAAAAGCAATCAAGTTGCCTAAAGGGCTTATCCCATTTGAGATTTTTTACTGTTTCCTTTTTGCAAGGATGGCGAAACAGCTCCATCAAAACTAAAAGGGCAGGCAAGTGGTCAGTTCAATATGCAAATGAGGTTTTTTACACMGTTTATTGTTGTGCCAAGGTTTCAGGCAAATAATGTATTACAAAATGTTATGTCCCTACAAAATAAAACAGAATGCTTCTTTTGTGTATGCTCTGCTTCAGGCATCTATCCCTAGGTGAAAAATGTTCTGACTAGATAATCTACCAAAATATGATGTAAGCAAGTATGAGGGAAAAGAAATAAATTGAAGTAATGAGAAATAGATAGACATTTTCCTTCCATCAGTATTTTATAAGCATTTATTAATCCTTATCATCTCTGCAAAATAAAGAATACAAGAGGTGATATTACCATACAATAAATTCAAAAAGCAAAAGGTAATTCCTGAATGTCTATCTGAGGCACTGCATTTCAAGTTGCTGGTTTCACTCCACATTTTGGGTTGAAATATCTACATTCTTAATCAAGTCTTCAGAAGCTTTCCAGAACATAGTCCCAAATTCTTTGTCTCAAGTCATCAGGTCAGTCCCTATCAGAATTTGGACTGTAGCCTTATAGTATCCATACTGTGCCTCCATTTCCCTGCTCAGTGTGCAGAGGCACACATGGAGAACACCTTYTTACAACACCTTCAGCAGCATTATCCTCAGCTGCAGTAGGATGACTTTTCCCAACTTTTTGAGGCTTGAGGCTCAGTTTGCACCAGATCTCAGATGAGGCTAGTTCGCCACATTTAGTCAGTGAGGCCCCTAAGGGAATAGGAAAAACTACAGTCCTCTGCTGCACATCCCCAAAATGCAGACATCACATCAAGGGAGTGTAAGTRGAAAACCTAAAGCAGTCAGTCAGTCTCATACTGAGTCATGAGACCTGAGAGGTCTGTGCATTCATGCCTACATCTCCCCTTGCAATGATGTGCAGACACTCACTCAATGGTAACCATGTAGTCATCGTATCAACCTGGCATCTCATAGAAAGTGTCTGGTTTTATGGGAATGGATTGAGTCAGACTTCTGACTTCTTGACAGAACAAGATGATAGTTAACAGGCTAATGAAACAGAAAGACGCACGAAGGGAAATGGGATTTTAATACATGTCTCCCTGTTTAGCTGTAGGGATAAAATATACAAATGAATGACATGACCTAAGACGTTACTAATGTCCTTCCTGTGAAAAGAATATTTAATTGCATGCATGTCGCTCTGAATATTGGCAATACATGCCATTTTAGCCTAGAGAAAAGGGAGCTAAAAGCTTCAGMTAGATTTAATTTTTAATCTTGGATGTATGCAGCCACTCTTAAGCCTTGAATGTATGGTCTTTGCTTGCTTCTCTTAGCATCTTCTCTTAGCATCAGCAGAGAACAGCAAGCATGCATATGCACGAAGAAAGAAAACTGTAAAGAGGAAGATCATTTGCAAAGCCTGAGTGGTTCACTGAAATAAACAATCCCGTGAACTKCATGTAAAAGCAGAAGGGGTCAGGGTGAATCAAGAGGCCACACAACCACTTACATTAATATTTTGCTTTAATTCTCTCCTAGCTGATACTAAATTTCTGAAAGAAAAAAAAACAAATTTAATAGTCAGGATAAGTCTACTGGAACACCACAATATTTGGTAAGCCTAGAAGCACAGGAAAGGAGAGAAAGGAACAGCAGCTGGTTTCATTTTTTTATGAAAAGGAGAAAACTGCCCATACATATAATTTTCTCACTCAGTACTGAGGGCTTTATGTCCTTATGCTATCATCATCTATTGCACTGTAGAATATCATGCAGTAACACTATCAGCTCCTAACTCTAGCTGGAGCATTTTTATACAATGGAAGGCAAAACTACATCTGTTGCAACCCTTGAATTCCATTGTCACATAAATTCTATTCTATACCTCAGCCACATCCCCATCTCTTCTTGCAAAAATGTCCATTAATCTTAATAGAGGAACATATTCATTGACGTATGGTTCGTACCTTCAGCACTAAATCTAGGATTTGGGGCATTACACTACCTCTGATCGCTAACTGAACTTCTGCTTCTCTCCTGCTCTTTGGCTTTACATACATTTCTGGTCCCCTCTCAGCAGACTATAGGCTGATATAAGACTGTATTGTCCTTTTGGGAAAAGCGTGAGATCAGAATTCAGCCACAGGCAGGGCACTAAGATAACAAAACAATGGGTGCCAGAATACAGAAAATGGTAAACTGCATTACACAAGTACTGAGTTCTGGAGCATCCTGAGAATTTTTTCCTGTTGTGGTGGCAAAGCAGTTATAGATTTCATAGTGCTCCCTACTGAAAGAAATGGGGTGGTTTTCATTTCCCCAATCTACTGTTTCAGGCTTTTTCACAGAACCACAGCACGGGTAAGGTTGGAAGGGACCTCTGAAGACCATCCAGTCCAACTCCCCTGCTCAAGCAGGGTCACCTACAGCATGTTAGTCAGGGTTGCATCCAGACAGGCCTTGAATACCTCCAGAGAAGGAGACTCCACAACCTCTCTGGGCAACCTGTTCCAGTACTCTGTCACTCTCACAGGAAAGAAATTCCTCCTCATATTTAGGCAGAACTTGCTGTGGTTCAGTTTGTACCCAATGTCTCTTGTTGCATTTTACAAAATCAAACAGGAATAAATTGATTTCCACTTGGCTCATTTGTAGATGTATAATTAATAATTACTAGAAATATAATTGCATTAAGGAAATCTGATACTAAAAAGCATGGATATGTGACAAAAAGTAAATTATATGTCTACAGAACACACGGCCACTACACTAAATTAAAATAACCCTCTGACAGATGCTCTTTTTTTAGATGGGAATCAGGATTACAAACTGCTTAGAGAATACAGCTCYGGCTTTTTTTCTATGAGGCCTCCATTTTTCTTTTTCTGACTTTGAACCTTTTTTCTCCCTTAGTAGAATGGCCAATGATACAGCCATTAAGGGTAGTACCTGCCAGACTGAAGTCTTTTTCAAGTCTTGGAATCTCTTAAAGATAAACAGATAATGCTTAGATAAAGCAGAATCGACTGGGGAGAAGATGATTGTTAGCCATGTCAAAGAGCAACTTAAAACCACTCTTAGGTTAGTCTAACAGGAATGTTCCATGCTAGGGAAAGCATGAAGGGCAGGGACTATCAGTACCATCTGATTTGGTTTAGCTCTGCATTCAGTTATCACAATATCACAGGATCATGCATAAAGGGTCTAGAATTGTAGATGCACTGCATCTTGCTTTCCTCTCAAATACTGAATTCATGACAAAAATATTGGGAGAAATTAGGGAGAATAAAATCTGTAAACAATATCAAAGAAAACGCTACAGGAAGTATCAACTATGTATCTTTGAATAGGAAACATTCATTCCTTTTGTACTTTTTTCTATAGGAAAAAAACCCAGCTATTTCAGCTGAGCAACTGTATTTTATATCTGCATTCTTGAAAAGCTGCTTAGGAAGGAAAGTCATCACTGTTTTCAACCCAGTACTATCAATTAGCTTTTAACAAGTGCTTTTCAGAAGTGAATACAGAAATAATCTGCTTTAAAATAAGCTGATTTCTTTATCTACTCCAGAACAAGAGTTCTGTGCAGTATCAGCAACACATGTTAAATGTCTGAGAAAACGTTTGCCTGTGAACTGCAGCAGGGACACAGACAAACGGTGCATATTTCAGAGTTTAGCTATAGAAGGCATTACCTCCTGCCTTGTCTTGCCAAAGCACTTCATCACAAGCCCCAAAAGAGAGAGTGCCACCTGATAAACCAGAAACAGGAACTGTTATTTTTCAGCCCAAGATTTAAAAGCACTTGGCAAACATGAAGGGCTTGGCCATGGCAGAATGCCAGCAATGCACTGACCAAGCAGAGCAGTATCACACTCTCAGGAGCAAAGCGGAGCTGTAGCTTCAGGTCCTCCCTGTGGACCTAGTGCATGACTGTATCCAAATGGGCTAATTCCAGTAAGGCAGGAAAGAAGGCAGAGGTATAGACTTACATCCTATGTGGCAGTTCTGACACTATCCACAAAAGCAGTCAGACAGGTGGATAAACAAGCACTTGACCATAAGACTTATCCAGACAAAGAAAGGAAACTGAGCTACTGCTAAAGTGAGACCAGAACCTAGAAAATTGAATTACTATTCCACACCTGTTCCCTTTCATGCCTCCATGAATATTCCCCTTTCAGTAACCCCAAAGTTCATAACTGGATCTGAACTGTAGCTTAGTGCTGCATCAATACACACAATTAGCACAGGGCAGTCTATTATCAGAGAGCTACTTCATAATGAACTAGTTAATGGTTCAATTAACAACTTTTAACAATTTCTCTTGAATTTCCTCTTTTCACTGCTGTTTATTTATTTTATTCCACTCCTCCCTCCTCTTGTCATGCAAATATAACTAGGAGAGACCTAATTAGCTGAGRATATTGCTTTATAGAAACTTAGCTAATGACTTATTCTTGCCAGAGTGTCAGCTTAAGTGTCAACAGCTTCCTGGGAAGCCTCATCATTTTGTATGTGAACTTTGATCCTTACTAGAAAATTAATGACTAATTCATATAACTTAATATATCAAAAGCAGGCAACTCAGAATTAGCTGAAGAGATCTGTTTACTTGTCTATGTATTTGCTTATATATTTGTGAAGAACATGCTATGTCAGTTTATTCTGTAGAAAAATTTAAAGCCTTTACCTCTAAACTAGGCTTTTATTGTTAGCTGCTGTTTTTAGCTAGTTAGCTGCTGTTAGCCTATGCCTTTAGCTCTCTTTTAGCCTTAGGGCAGGCTTTTCTAAAATGATGGACTTTGAATATGACCATAGTAACAAACGTCAGCAACCATGCCACATAAACATCTGGCTGAGCTCTGACAATGGGACTCACTCTAAACTGTAAGCCCTTCCACCTAAGAAATACATTTTTCAATTTATTTGTCCTACAATCCCTAAATCATTTCTGAAATGATATTGCCTCCTCACGTCTTCCACTGAGGTGACACAGGGTGATAACGCCTGTGGTTCAACACTGTTGAACCTGTGTTGCTTAACACAAAGAGAATACAAGTCTGCTCCCAGGGTCAAAAAAGCTGCTTTCTCCTWGTGCACTAAAGCATTTTATCCCAATGGCTAGATCACCTGTTCCCAGGTATTTAACTGAAATAATTGTTCTTGATTCTACACCTCAGTTCAGGTCTGACTCAACCCCAAAGCAAGAATTCAGACTGACAAGCTGCTCTACTCCAGCCACTTTTAATGGCAGATTCAGACCTGTTAGTCACTTATTTCAAGTGCTAAGCCTTARTAGTTGAGGAAGTGTGAGAAAACTGGCTGCATTAGTTCATCTGTTGTATGTATCATGARAATGGTACTGTGAATCAGATGATTCCACCTTACTTGATTCAAGTCCTTCAATTGCATTTGCCTCATCTTCATCTCAAAGCTTTGCTCACTTGCTCTTCCCTACTCTCTACAAATCATTGGAATAGATTAGCTACAGCATCCCAGCTACTCCCACAGAGTTACTGATGGAAAATGACTTGAATCAGAAATCTCTTACATCTCCCAAAGACTGCATCCTCATCCAAACCATTATAGACATTCACGTCTAGTTGTTCTGGTGCTTTTGGTGATTATATATTTATCTGTCAATCACACACTTCTTATGGTCTTCCAAAACCCATTATTTATTTCTAACATTCATTATCTTTTTATAATAACTTGCATGCAAAGGCCTCAAAGCTCTCTACAAATATTAATAAGGTAAAGCCTGCTAATACCCCACCGTCCTTATTCTGAGGATGGAAAGCCTAAGGCATTGCAAGGGACTTGCTTGTGTCAGTGCCAAAGGTCAGAAGAAAGCCATGACTAACTGTTCCCTGATTTACTACTGTGCAAACATATGAAATCTATGCTTATGTTAGACATAAATTAAAAATTATGTGGTCAAACATACTGAAAGCAGTCTCAAAGCTATCATATCATTCAAAGAGAATCATTGGAAAACAGCTAATTCATGATTTAAGACTGATCCCTAACAGGCAATTTGCTGTAATTATACTAAATAATTCTATTATTATTTTGCATGTTTCATGAGAACAAACTAAGGCAACACTAACAGCAAGGAGAGAGTGGGTTTCCAGTTTTTGTAAGACTCTTTTTAAGATCAGACAGTTCCCAGGCTAAATTCCCAGTTTTCTCCATAAGTCACACTAGCATCACTGGTCCTCTCCTGTGGACTAAGAACTCCTTCACAACATTGCTTTACTTTATGGACAATCCTCAATCTCAAGGTCTGGTGTCTCTATTCTTCACAAGTCTCGTGCAATATTAAAGAACACAAGTGGTAAACAGACACAAAAACAGGATACATCTTCTCTATTACTTACTGTTCCAAAAGTTACTTCTCAAATATAAAGAATAAGCAGAAAGATGACCAAGCTACGTGCACCCACTATCTTTCAGAGAACCATTTGTGTGAGTGTACTCAAGAGCGTTGTACCGTCGGCAAATAAAAATATCTGTTGATGTCAAGAAAAACAAACTGTAATACCATCTCTTCTGTTCACAGCATATCATCAATATGATCTCTCAGAAAAGTTACTAGATAGCTATAATTACTTTCCCTTATTGCAAAACTTTTACATGCTCCTTCTGGAATAATATTTTCCCTTAGAATTTCTCTTCTTTCTATCCTACTGGTTTTGCTTGTATTCAGCATTTTTGCTTCCTCTTCCTCATCCCCATGCCTTGGTGAACTAGATAGCTTCTGTTTTTAACACTTCTGAGTACCCTTTCACTAGAAGAACATATTATTTTCCTATCTTTTGTGTTATACTGGGAGTAAAAGCAGGGAGTTTTTATTATTATTATTATTAACAGATCTGAAAGCCCAGGCTTTTAACTCAGCCTTCATAGTGTCTCCAGAGCTTTTCAGACTTATAAAACGATGCTTTTAATTTGGCATTTCCAGAAAAGAATCAGAGAACCTTATTTATGGAAGCTGTGTAGTACTCTTTTGCAGGTCAGAACTTTAAGTACACATGAAGACATTTAAACCTGGGGAATTATTCAGGGAACTTAACAAGGATGCAGACAGTGCTTTGCATCAGGTTATAACCACCAGGTTGGGAGACAGGAGGAAGGTGCCTACAGTGTAAAAAACATGCTCAGGAAATGAAAAGCTAAGATGGATCCTGAATTGAAGAGCAGTGCAGGAACATCAGCAGAGGTCAGAAAAGCAAGGCATCGAATAAGGCCAAGAAAGTTATTTACAGGAAAAACAAAAGGGCTAGTCAGGAATCTGGGACCAGAAGAGAAGTGACAGAGGAAGAGCACAGAACAGAAGGTCCAGAAAGATGCTAGAACTAAGGAGCAAGTAAGCAAGGAGGTGATGGACCCAGTAATCAGAGCTGGTTACTCAGCTTGTAAATGTAACCAATATCCAGCCCAGAGCAACTGAGGGGGTAAATCATTCAGCACTTTGAATGCAGTAGATCATCCAACAGACTCAGAGGTCAGTTCTCAACTGGTTGGGCTTCTCAGACTGTTATCCAAATTGGAGCCCAGCTGATGATAGAAAAGTGTGCTTTTCCAGATGAAATCTAACAGGGGCTCTAAAAATCTTTAAATAAATCACTTGGCTTTCAGAAGTGCTGAGCAAACACTGGTTCTTCTGACTTCATTGTTACTCATGCACTGAAAACTTCCTTCACTCCTGAAAAAGATTTTATAGAATCAAAACACACGCCAAAGTACTGAAGGATGAACAAAAAAAAAGAGTTGTGGTGAGATATGAAATTTGATTAATGTAAGTAAAGCTGGTGACCCCTCTGTAAATACCTCTGTAAGTTGTTCATTTCACACCCCTGAATAAATGCAACTAACAAAATATTAAAACAGATAAAAACATTTATTTATTACAACCTCTACAGCATTAAATTCTAAGTGTATGATAATTGTGGAGTGAATAATTAGCAGGGGAAAGAAAATCCAGATTAAAATTTCCAAAATTTTCAAAAAGGGCAAGAAGGAGGATC
The DNA here is from genome assembly GCF_003343005.1 of Rhea americana. NCBI lineage: Eukaryota > Metazoa > Chordata > Aves > Rheiformes > Rheidae > Rhea > Rhea americana. The sequence continues at coordinate 11,335,845 of NW_028186645.1, forward strand.
CAGGCAACTACAGGTCAGTCAGCCTCACCTCCATCCCTGTAAAGGTGATGGAACAGCTCATCCTGGATGTCATGTCTAAGCATATGGAAGAAAAGAACGTTATCAGGAGTAGCCAGCATGGATTCATCAAGGGGAAATCATGCTTAACCTGACAGCCTTCTGTGATGGAATGGCTGGCTGGGGAGATGAGGGGAGAGCAGTGGATGTTGTGTACCTTGACTTCAGCAAGGCTTTGGACACTGTCTCCCATAACATCCTCCTAGGTAAGCTCAGGAACAGTGGGCTAGATGAGTGGACTGTGAGATGGAATGAGAACTGGCTGAAAAACAGAGCWCAGAGGGTTGTCAGCAGCAGCACATAGTCTAGCTGGAGGCCTGTAGCTAGTGGTGTCCCTCAGGGCTCAGTTCTGCGTCCATTCTTGTTCAGCTTCTTCATCAATGCCCTGGATGAAGAGACAGAGTGCCTCCTCAGCAATTTTGCTGATGATACCAAACTAGGAGTGGCTGATACACCAGAAGGCTGTGCTGCCATTCAGAGAGACCTGGACAGGCTGGAGAGCTGGGTGGAGAGGAATCTCACGAGGTTCCACAAAGGCAAGTGCAAGGTCTTGCACCTAGGGAGAAATAACTCCATGCACCAGTACAAGTTGGGGGCTGACTTTCTGGAAAGCAGTTCTGCAGAGAAGGACCTGGGAGTGCTGGTGGGCAAGTTGACTATGAGCCAGCAATGTGCCTTTGTGGCCAGGAAGGCCAATGGTCTCCTGGGGTACGTTAGGAAGAGTGGTGCCAGCAGGTCAAGRGAGGTGATCCCCCTCCCCCTCTACTCAGCCCTGGTGAGGCCACATTTTGAGTCCTGCGTCCAGTTCTGTGCTCCCCAGTGCAAGGGAGACATGGAGCTACTGGAGAGAGTCCAGAGTAGGGCTACGAAGATGATCAGAGGGCTGGAGCATCTGCCCTATGAGGAACAGCTGCAAGAGCTGGGCCTGTTTAGGCTGGAGAAGAGAAGACTGAGGAGGGATCTTATCAGTGTCTATAAATACCTTAAGGAGGGTGACAAGAACATGAGGCCGGATTCTTTTCAGTGGTGCCCAGCATTAGGACTCTTGAGAGTAGGCACAAACTGAACCACAGGAAGTTCCAGCTGAATATGAGGAAGAATTTCTTTCCTGTGAGAGTGACAGAGCACTGGAAGAGGTTGCCCAGAGAGGTATTCTCTCTGGCTCTGGAGATATTCAAAACCCACCTGGATGTGATCCTGTGCAACGTGCTCTGGGTGACCTGCTTGAGTAGGCGAGTTGGACTAGACGACGTCCCTTCCAACCTCAACCATTCTGTGATTCTGTGAAAATAAAAGTTGAGTGATTTAGTCTATTGTGGGCAATAGAAGGTTTTTAGAATGGTGCAACTACCCTAGGTATTTCCAATGCAGGATTAAATGCTGTAAAGTACGGTGTCTGATAGGTGGGATTAGATGCAGTTCTGTTCTCTGGATTGCAAATAAGTATTAGCTTTTCCAAGRAAGCTTTGAGGCAGTATTACTAAAAGCTCATAAGCTGTCTGCCACTAAGCGTCTTGAATTTTTGTGGAAAGCATAAACATGTCTACTGGGAGAGGTTTATCACCATTTTTTCAAAGAAATGATTCTATCTAGAATCTGTGATCCTCTAGAAAGAGAATACTCTGAGCATGAATTGCATATTGTATGTGGTTACTGTTAGACAGAAACAAATCATAGGTTAGAACAGATGAAGCATAAGAAGTCAGGGACCTTCTATAAACATAGATATCTAATGCATGGATATGTGTCCAGGAGAGTATTCATCTGCTGATGATCTCTGTTGGTTTGATCTAATAACAAATGTTTTTGTTCTAGGTTCTAGCCTAAGGAAAAGAAAAACTACACCTTGTAGCTCAAACCATACGTACAGGATAATTTCAGACATACATAACCAATTTCTTAGTCCAAAGAAGAAGAGAGTAAGATCCGTACTTTAGCTGGTAGTTTAATACAACAACATGGAAGGCAGAAAGCAATATCTAATTCACAGATTGTAAAGGACGACTTTAAGACAGATTTAGGAAACTACAACACATTCCTAAGACATACCTGGCTTTGAGTAAAATAGTTCTTTATAGAGGTGTTTTAAAATTGCATCTGCAGCTTCGATCAAGGGCATGTTGATGGAACAGGAATACAGTGCAGAGGAACTCAAGTGACAAAGTGCTGAAGAATGTTTTACATAAGAGAATCACAGCATGAGGAGACTTGCTAAGAACTCTGCTGGCAGGACTCAAGGAGGAACTGAGGAACTTTAATAAGATGATCGGGATAAATGAAAGCAAAATAAAAAGAAAAGAAGAAGAAAGGCCAATGTAATAGAAATTTTGTCTGACTACAAAGGCTGAAGAGATGAAAGGCAAAAGGAACTTCATATATTTTCTACCTTCTTGTTTTTGGTCTCGGATGCACTGACGTTTCTCTGCAGATGTCAGCAAGTCAGAAAGTAAATCAAAAGAAACAGCTCTGATCTGGCTTTTGAAAATTAGTAGACCTACAGAGGCTGTAAAATGGCACATCACGCCACCTATATAATGAGGTGCAGCAGATGGGAAGGAGGATAAATTACATCAACTCCTAAATGAGAAGGCTGGTAGAAGAGAAGGATCTGTTTTGCTGGAGCTTTTAGTAGGAATCATTTGTGTAACAGCACTTTGAGCCTCAGCTTTGGTTCACTCTTTCCTATACAGAACAAGTGCTGTTGGACAAAAGATCTCAAGGAGCTAACCTCTGGATGAGAGCCATGGAAAGCTATGCTCTCTATAAACTGTTTCCAGAAAGCTTGCAAAACACTGAGCCAAAGCCAATTTTTTGCTTACATTTTGCTAGTGTTTCAGAGAACATTGTGAAGTTAAAAGAAATTACCTAGGTGTCATGATTTGTAAGCTACATCTGAAAATGTTAATCATTAACTTGTTCAATAATTTCTTTTGACATTCACAGAATTTTGTGTTAAAATTGTAGCAAGTGAACAAATTAGATCCATAGATAAATGTAAAATAAATGCAATATTTTTGATGAGGTAAAAAATCAAAATCAAAGGAAAAAGGGGGGGGGAAGTGAAATAAGTACCTAAGTTGATAGAATTTTAAATAAGCTTTTGAAATTTGGTCAAAAAGCTTTAATATAGTTAGACAACAAATTTCTCATGAAAATTTAGGAGAGATGYACATTAATGTAACTATTCTGATGAAAAAATAAAGTGCTCAAAAGAGCAAGTTGAAAGATAGCATTCAAAAAATGGCTATGGTCTCTTTCATTTATGTTTTACCAACAAATTCATTTGAGGTCTCTCTACCCTTACTGTGAAATAAAAATGGGATGGGTATGTAAGCAAGCATAACTTGTTAAGATCGAACTAATCCCTGCAATGCTGCTGCTGTACTTTTTCTCCTTGAACTTTTGTGGGTTTTTTTCCACTAGTTTTCATGTAACTACACTTGCTGAGCAAAATGAATTTCATTCCTGTGTGTTGATATTCAGAGAGTGAGTTTTACATCTACTTCTGTGAACATTCACACGACCCAAAATGACAAATTGAAAAAGCATCATCTAACTTAATTTACAGCTATCAATTAAGCTCAAATTACCAAAATAATAAAGTAAAAAAATTATGTCCATCAACATAAAAATATTAGATCTTTTTGATTGCAAATATATTTGCAGAAGTCATGTAGAACACTGGTCATTAAACAAGTCAGGTTCTTCACTGGTTCATTATTAGCTTTATGTTTAACTATTGCACAAAGTTCATATTAGTAAGTGGAACACCATAAAAAGTGGACAAAAAAAAAGGTTAGGTCAAGTTATGTAATGATAAATATCAACATTAAATTTTGACCAGTACTTGAACTAGCTGCACAGTTTGAGTTTTTTCAGAAAGTTAATTTCCTTTCTCTTTAAGTTTCATATTATTCTGCTACTCATCATTACTGAGAGCTACAAATGGAAATACTGGAAAACATAATATTCCCAAAAACCACACAAATCGGGTCATTCCTCTTCTGTTTCAAAGCCCAAGGTGCCAAAAACCTCAAAGGGAATTCTGTTCTAATGAGATTTCTCCTCCAAAGATTTTTGGATGCACTTGAATACACATTTGAACCCTTCAGGGTCTATCTGATCAGGAATGAAGTGCTGGGCAACCTTCATATTCTCATGAGGCCAACATGGCCTGACCTGGAACATCTTGTTGTGCTGGAAGTGACAAAATAATGAAACTAATAGCTTTATTAGAATTAAAAGGCTAAAAATGAATAAGGAAAAGACCAAGATAATTAACTAGAGCTCAGTAACTTTATCAGGGTATTTAGTATCATATCTCAGCTGCCATTGCAATACATTTCCACAAAACCAAAAGACTAAGTTTCATGTGTAATAAATGAAAGTGCAATCTCTCTTTATCAGGACACATTGACATCTATGCTGACTTTCATTTGAGGATAAAAGATTAGGATGCCAACTGAATGACAGAGTGACCTTAAATGGAGTGATCCAGGGTAGAGTAAATTGACAGAAATACACAACAGTTTTGCAGAAAGCAGAGAGGATTTGCTGGCAGACAGCTTTTAAGCACAGCAGCTTTCTAGGCACTAGGGAATTATACATTTTTGCTGTTGCTTCTGCATGTTACTGCTTCAGTCATTTAAATTGCTGTGCAAAATGGTAAACATTTGTGAGTGAAGCATTCCAGGAATATAGTATCTGCAGCCATTTTTCCCTTCTCAGAAGCAGAATAAACTACATGAATGCAACCTGTTAACCCATCTAATGTCCCTATAATACCAAACAGACAGGAGCCTTACCTACAACCTGAATGTTTGCTCTCATTCTGACCAAAAAGCTCTATCTGGAAAGGACTGTGGGAAACTGAGATTATAATAGACAGTGATTTGGGGGACTAATGCAGATTGGCAGGTTGAGTTGAAGACGAGTTTTGGAGGAGCYGAGCATGCAACCCAGGTTTCACAGGTTTATGAACACTGAAGCACAAGTTTGGCTATTGATTATGGGTTTCTAATAGGGAGGGAGATTTCTCTAACACCTTTTTCTTATCTGTTCTACTAAATAAAACTAGGGATATAGCAGCATCTAGCTCTGCAGTTCCCATGGAGACAAATATGAKAATGAAGTGATTGAAAGGGACATGAATAGCAGAAAGGAAGATCCCTTCTTCTGTCCCATTTTCTTAAAAATTCTATTCACTGTAGTGCATTACCAAGTTTATTTGTTTAAGCAGCTAATACAGTTCATTTCATKTCAACTCTGGTCCCTACAATTTCAGATCTTAGATTAAAAAAAGACAATGCTAAGAACTGAGAAGACATTAATAAGGGCAATGACATGGGAGGCATAAGAGCAGATCTGAGCGTAGAGAGAATACTGAACAACACTACACTGCACGCGAAGCAGCAGTTGTGCGCTGCCTATTGGCTGTGCTTCAGGTAAAGTGATCCTACGACCTAAAGATGTCATCGCTGGCCTCATTGAAATGAATAGAGAGAAACAACTGCAGACAGAATTTGGTTTATTGCAGAAGCAAGGGCTTTCTGCAAAGAAATACAGTTATACGTCAAGCATAAATGATGAAAGACTCCTTACTGTTGGTCTTTTCTATGTACTTGGAACATCTTTGCTGCACATATGCATTCCTTCCTTTGCCCTCTGTAACTACCCCTTTCCATTATCATCTTTATCTTACTGAGCATCAGTCTATGTTTCTGAGCCAAAAATTGTGTGGTTTGTCAGCAGTCCTGTATTTCTGGAGCAGACAGAGATTGGCAGTGTTTGTTTGGCCAAAGATTGTAATATGTTATTCCAAAGAGAGCGATGTTTTTTCTTTCTTTTTTTCTTTCCCTCCTTCCCCATACCTCATCATAAGCTACTTGCAAGAACTTTTTGAAACATAAGCCAAGAGCAGATTTTAGTCGGTATTCAGTACTGACCTCTTATCTTCACAATTAAAAGTAGGCAAAAAAACAAACAAAAAAAAATCCAAACATACTTCTTGGATTTTTACATTAATTCCTTTCACATGTGTTTGTCCTTCAGAAGCGTTGCCCTGAACAAGGCTTCTGTCGGAGTTGGTTAGGAAAACAGCTAATTTCTAGTCAATATCACAAACCACTTTAGATTAAAGTCACAATTTCCCATCACTAGTATTCACACTAAAACTCAGTTTCTGCTACTGACTTAAGGTATAGAAATAAAATCACCTGCATCTCAAATGAGCCAGCTGGAATTCTGAATTCAGCAAATATGAACTAACTGACTGCGAATAAGCTTCCAAACAAGAATTACAGAAACTAGCCACGAAGGAAGGAGAAAATCTGATCTACTTCAGAAACTTTCAAACATAAAAGGTGACAGATTCACTGAATACTGTATTCATTTTAACCAATCATGCAGAGAAAGAAAGGCTTTGCAGAGGATCAGCTGAAGGTCTGGGTGCCTAATTAGTCCAATGGATTTTTGCACAGAGATGAGCACAGGCCAGAAGGATGCCAGCTAGGAGCAGCAGTAAGGCAGGTGGTACAATTAGTGTATGACAACACTTTCACAACACAGAACAAAATCAGAGCCAGCCAGCTGTTGGTGTTCATTGCAAAGAATGAAGGCAACAACTCGAAGGAAGAACTGTTAAATCCTGCTGTAAGACATTAATCTGGATTATTGTAGTCATAAGAAAAACAAAGGCATAGTAAGAGTGACTGGACATTACATTTAATAATTGGGCTGTTCAGAAAAGATAGATGGTAGTAAAGAAATAGGAAGTGGTAAATAGATAAAACAAATTGAGTTCAAGACAAATCAGAGGAAGAAGCATACAAGCAAAGAATCAGAAGTGCCATTATTTAAAAAAAGAGAGGAAAAGCGATCTTGGCAACTACAAGGCTTGATTAAAATCAGAAAAAAATATGAAAGAATAAGAACTAGTGTATATATAAAATATAGTGAAAGACAATCTGTTATTTTTACTTATTATAGTAACTGATTTTCTAGAGAAATTTGAAAAAATCCAATCCATTGGACTGCAGAAGAACATTCAATATGGTCCCAGAGAGGAAACATTATTTATGATGAAGGAGATGTGGCATAGTTCTGAACTTCAAGATGAGCTAACAATGCTGTGAAAAAGAACTATTGGTGATTACAATTTACAGAAGTTATATGATTTTTTTTTAAGAAACAGGATGTTTCTGGTGATAGAAAATAGAGATGCATTATCAACATAAATTAAAGTCTTTCAGGAAGCCCTTGTTGCTGGTAATAGTCAAAAGCATTGAAAAAAATCTGTTTCACAGCAGAGTTGTGCTTTTAGGCACTCTAGTTCTGTATTAGAACTAGGATTCTGCTATTAAATGGAGAATCATCACATAGGAGAGACAAAAAGCAAAAATCTGGGAGTATTAGCTCATCACTGAAGGTACCAAGAAATGTAACTTTGGCATGACAAGCTCAGCTCCAGGCTATGTGCAAGGCAAAGTATTGCCAGTGAAATGTAACACAATTGTACAATGCTGTTGTACAAAGCATAGCAGAATGAGGTAATTCTACTCATCCATGTTCAAGAAAAAATAAATTAGAACAAAGACAAAAAGTGTTCCTGAACGGAAAGAGATAGTTATCTTACAAAAGGCAAATGTTTGTCCAAGCAAATGCAAGCTGATCAAAAGTGCAACTGCTCTTTGCTACCATAAAGAGGAGGACAATTAGTTAAGCTAGAGAACATAAAAATTAGTACATATGAACTAGCAAAATATACAGTTGCTGCAGAAGTAAGAAAAGAAATTTAACTATTAAAGCATTGAGGTTCTYGAACAGCCAGAAATTAGAAAGAAGATCAGAAAAACTGCCTAAGGTTAAGATAGAGCTAAYAGTAATATGACAATCATTCTGGGGTATATTTTGGACTTAATAGGCCCAAGTGCTTGCTCCTGGCCCTAATTTGAGTGTTCTCCCTCGTTGCTCTCTGCAACYTCTCCACAGCTTGCAAATTCACATAGCATCACCTCCAGGTAGGGGCTCTCTCACATCCAGCCTGTGCTTCACACATTGAGGCCTCATACAAAAAGCATATTGTCAGTGGCTCTTTAAATAGTAATTTAAAAAAAAAATCTTCAGGGAATCAAAAACATGACAGAGAGTATAGGATGGGACTGGATGCTGCAGCTTTGATAAAAATCTTGAACCTGACTACAGCATAGAACTCATTTACTACAGAGGGTTAATAACAAGTTGTTGTACAGAAGAGAGTTCTGTTTACAGAGAAATAGATATTTGCATTTATGTTCATGTTTTCCTTATTACAAGATATTCTTGAGTGTAAGCAGGRAACGGACTAAACTGGAATCAATGCTGTGTTTGCTGTGTTCTTGATTAGAGCCACCAGAATCCAAAACAGGACAGATCTCAACATCAGATGCCACAGAATCACGAAACTTGAATTTTAGGCAGAAGATAGATTTATTCATTTTCAAAGAACAGCCTCAGCCTTTTAAATTAAAGAGCATCTCTGCAGTTAAGACTATGGACAGGCAGTTGAGCAGTTCAGGTCCCTCCTACTAAAAGGCTTAATTCTACACAGCACTCACAGTAGAGACTGATGAWCATCTGCTAACTCCAATGATTTGGTAAGAGGGCTTGCAAAATCTTTATCTGTTTTCTGGCACATTAACTGGACTGAGTTACGCTCCAAACTAGCATAATGGCCAGAGTAGTCCCTCTGATAGCCATTATAAACAGTTGTATTGAATTCTTGCCCATTTTTCCCTGTGAAAGAAAACCACTAGGTCTGGACTATTACAAATCCTTTTTTGTTAGAGCAGCTCGGCATGTTTCATGGTCTGTAACAGGGGAAATACTGCAACTCCTCAAGGAGCTCTGTAAGGATTTTCTTGGAAATAAGACTTCTCAGTAGTGCCAAAATGTGACCTGCAGTGCCATATCCTACAGCTCCCCTCAGGCAGAGTTGGTATGTGATAAGCAACCTCAGCCAACGTTGTGGGAGTGCTCTCCCTCTCYTCAGTAAGTGGTAGTGAACACACTCACCTTAGCAGTGAGGTAACCCTGTGTGTTCAGCAGATATAACGTGCAGGGGGGGAAATGGAGAGTGCAAACCTCGAGGGAAAAAAGTAAAAAGCAAGAAAGCTGAGCTTAAAGAGAGCACAGGGTCAGTAGTTACAAYCGGTGTAGTAGACCAATTTTTTTTCTGATAGAACACCATCCATAACTTGGGTATTGATGGCTCTTAAGATTCTTTCTCCATAGTAGAATATTCTAGGTCCAAATATGTACAAAAGCGAAGTTCTGAAATCCCTGAAAATTCTTTCAAAATTTATTTTCCTTTCTCATCTCAATGACAATCCCATGTTTTCATATTCCACACCAATTAGGTACAGCAGAATCATCATTTAATAACATTACACTGTAAAATCCTTACCTAGTTGAAGGATTAATTTAATCTGAAAAAAGTGRATAAAAAACTTCTTTGCCAGGAAATATGGTGTGCTGAGGTATTTGGTGGCTCCGGATTCCACAGTTCCCATCACATACCATTTTTTTGATCAAAATCTTTTCCAACATAATTGAAAGATGAAGATACCTGTGAAAATTATATTAATTGAAAGGCATTGGCATTTTCAAAGGCAGTTGGTGCTAATGAGCCCAGAAAGAAAAGCCATAGMCAGCTATATAAGTAAAACAGCACGACACTTAACCCTTTGCTAAGAATGGTAATTAGCAAGAAGGTCAGGCTCAGTATTAATGAGGTAATATTTTTATTTCAGTGAGATTAAGTTTAACAAAGCAACTGGTCCAGTGTAGGGAGGAAGAATTGCTAAGTATCTACAGCAATACAGAGGTGGAACTAAAGTCGCCCCCTCAGAAATGCCACACAGTTACTCCAGCCTCTTAAGAATCTGTGGCACAGGGAGTTTCAAAGTCATATGAATGATTAGGGAGGCTAAATCCCTGAGTTTGTCACTTGGACTCTAAAAAATAAGATAAGATAAGATAAGATAAGATAAGATAAGATAAGATAAGATAAGATAAGATAAAAACTACTACTCCTCCTCTCTGCCACAAGCACTTAAATGGACAATGTGGAGGTAAGATACTCTGCCCTTCACCCAGTGCGACTGACAGACCAAAACCTTGCCACAGCACTCAGGCAAGCCAAATTTCATGGTGCATTTTGTGATGGAGGACATCTAACTGCCTTTGTCCTGACAAGATAAGTTCAGCATATTCATCCACAGGATGATTTTATATTTACAAGAATGCTAGTTTCTAAACTATCTGCATAATCTCTTGCCTCTTCAACCAGTCACAGGTGGGAGGAACCCTTTGAAGTGAAAGGAAACATTATTAAAATGAGCCCAACGGATCATCTTCTCCTGCTACTGTTAATCACTTCAAATATGTGGGAATGGATTTGAATGTTTGTTATGGTGTGCTGAAAAAGAGATAACATACATTTGCTCACCAATTCTGTAGAAAAAACCAGCATGACTGGAACTGGCTTTGAGTATTGATTTTCTCACTCTATGCCACACCCACAGTCCCTATTTTCATTACATCATGAAGTGTTGGACTTGATTTTTCCTACTAGGCATATTTGTGGCTTAGTAATGGGAAATTGCAGAGGAAATCACAGACTTCATTTCTCTTYCCTTATAATGCATGTCTCCCTGCTCTTGCATAGAGTCCTACCAAGCAGCATGCATCTGGCAAGAGGCACTCTCCCAAGTAAGCAAGTGCACACCAGTGAAAGCAGCAGTGTTTAAAGCTGGCATGTTCCTTGAGCACTGACTTTTATTGCCATTCTCGGTTCATCACTTCAGTACTTGGTGGAGCTTTGAATTCTCTTGGCTCACAGTTCCTTGCTCTTTACACCACAAAGCATACGTCAGGTCTACATCCTCACAGACATTATCCCTTATCATCTGCTTCAGAATGAACAGGRCAATTAATAGGAAAATTGAGGAGAAACATTCTGCTTAGACATGTCAATGCATACAACTGCGTTGTGTTCAGGCAAGTGGTTCTTTGTTCTTTGTTCCTGTTTTAGTATCTTGCTGCTTTTCGGCAAGCATTGTACCTTGGCAGTCATTCAGGAATTCTGAAATGTTTTCACATACCAGGTTGTTATCAAATGTGCTAGCAAATATATTCTTGAATTATTAGTTCCAATACCATCTAGACTGAGCTAAAACTTGGCATTATAGAATGGCTGTTTGGAAATCTAAATAAAACAAAGCCCTTTGCTAGTGGGCAAGCATCAACACTACAGGCAAAAGCATCAGAGCTGGCCCCTTTGTTGGTAGTCTCAGCATAGATACCTTGCTCAGTGTAGTGTTAAGCAGGCTAGAGAGTCCGAATTTTAACTCTCAGAACTGGTCTTCACAAATCAGACCTGCAGCAGTGCCACAAGTTTCAAAAAAAGGCTCAAAGAAATGAACAAACATTCCAGTTGTCTGTACTCTGCCTGGATTGATCTTGAGAAGACCTGAGCATCTGTAATTTTTTAGAAAACAATCAGTCCCTAGAGCTGCCAGATCAACCTCTTCCATCGGCCCAATAACACTTTTTTTCTCTAGGATTTCCAATGCTTTACAGTATTCAGAAAGGCCTGGTGAGTGAGGAGGACTTTGACTAAAGAATAATTCCACCTGTCCAGGCTGCAGCAAGTACTGTTAGATACTTCTCACAATGAGGTTTCTGAAAATCCTCTCCGTTCTTTCAATCCAGAAAATTGTATATGCGATTACATAAAGTGATTACTGAAGTCTATAAAGCTTGAGAAGTTAGTTATCTCTGGTATTTAACAGCCAAGATTCTCTATTAATACAGGTTAATACGCTAATAAACCATTTGTTAACAGTAGTAATTGACAACTTGTGAGAAAATTACACTGTATTTAATGAATAGTGCTGGGGAAGATGTACAGCAGGACAGGACCAGCATCTGTGTAAGCAACAGTAGTAACAGACTCCAGAATTTGTTGCTAAATTTTCTGACTATTCTTCCAGCTAATCAGAGTAGACTTCTAGTTTGGTGTTTCAACARTTAAGAGGTAGACATTGTTAAATGTAAATACGATGGAGGTCAAAATCTGCTTTGCATGTTAAAAGGTGTTCTGTCACATTTTCAATTTCATGAGAGTTTTCAGTTGCTATATTCCCCGAACATAAGTCTGGTGAAAGGCGGACGTCCATCTTGTGGCACTCCACACCTCCACTCTCARTCACTCTGTAAAAAACACTTCATATTACTATCATTCTCTGGATATTAGGTAGCTTTGAGGGATTCGATCAAATTTGTCTGAAAAGCTGCTGTAATTTATACATAGGTTTCAGTCCATTAAGACAACAGCTCTAATGCTGCGGAAAAGTAAGCCTCTCCCTTTTACGTCCTGTGGAGGCTAAGAGCATTGAAACTTGGTTCATTTTACTATATTAACAATAAACTGGTCTTTCTGTTCTTGTACCTTTGTTGAAATACAGTGTCATTAGACTGTTGTCCTTAAGAGGCCTCCCCACCAAAACTGCTGAACTCATTTCAGTCTAGATCAAGATGAAGAAGGTATTTCCATCTCCTGCTGCAGGGAGTCACATGCATCTCATCTTGACAGCTTTGAAGGGAGAAGCAGTCCCTATAGAACTAGGGAAGGAACGAGATGGCAGGCTGTCCAGCAACAGCCAGTGTCATCTGATACAGCAGCCCATCACACTGTTATGTGAATGAAATGCAATGCACAAAAACTCCTACATTTCCCTGCTGGCTTTTATATGCTGGAAGAGGATTCATCATGCACATTTAGGGGTTTGACAGTCCAGAATTTGTTCCAGTGACAACAATGCTCAGAAGTGGAAGCTTCCTGAAAAATTACTTAAGACGAGAGCAGTTAAACCTCCTCGGAAAAAAATATGACATAGGATGAAAAGTTGATAATATTTAGTAGAACTAGGGTGTTGGATGATGCCATCTCATTTAATGTCCTGTCCATGTAACTCATTCTCATCACCACACTATTGCAAATTCATAATTCCTACTAGGTCCTGAATTTGTCCCTACCCACTAGAAACACAGAAGGAGCAGATGCTCCTGCACTGGTTAAACAAAAAGGCCAGAGAGGAGCTGGAAGACCTATAGCAGATAGCGATAGTGTAACCAAAGCAGACAGTGGATAGTATATCCTTGTTCTTCTACAGTAGGTTCTACAACACTGCATCTTGTTCCAAGACAGAAACGCAAGAGGAGAAAGTTGCTACTGGCTGTCACAAACAGCACCCAGAAATCTGCAAGATTCCTATTCCTATTTTTGATATCTGTGCCAGATGGATGCAGTAAGTGGTTGAATTTAATGGCAAATAACTAACCAGAGTCTACTACCCCATGCACCATAGCTGGACTATGTGATACACTAAACGAAAACTCCAAGCAAACACAGGAATTCTCTCTGAAACATCTGTAGTTGCTTCCTATGGGTTACAAATTTCTATATAATCTTTTCTGCCCAGGAGACTTGCTAGTTTGCTGGCTTCTTCAAATAAGCCAGCAACTGCTATATAGTAAGCTACAGTAGAAATTCAGATTTTGGGACTTTGTCCTCTGGCTTAGAAGAGCTCTAATAAGGCAAAAAAATGGACTCCTAAATTCTAAATGTGGGGAAAAAAAACAAGTATTTGTGGGAAAAATTCCCTAGTCTCATATCCTCAGAAGACCAATTTTGTTGTACCATTTGCCACTAAAAACAATGAAACGTGCTTCAATAAAATTTGAGGGTTTTTAGCCTTCCTCTCCTCCTCCAATTTTTCTTGTKCTTCTTTCTGCAAATTGAATGCAACAGATTGAACAATGTCCAGATTTTCCTTCATCACTTTTCTATACTCCTTTTTAACAGTATAGCTTTTTCAGAGGCTAAAGTTTTGAAATGCTGAGGAGGAAAAAAAAAAAGAACAAAAAGGAAACTATTCAGTTCTTCCCTTCTGCTAGCAAAAAATAATAAAAATGATCAATAAGGAGGAAAAAGGAAGAAACGTATGTCATCTCTTATTTTCAAAACTATGTGGAAGGCACAGAAGGGAGAAAAAAGATTAATGTTTGAGGAAAGTTCTGCAAATATTTTATAGATTAGTCTCAACATTTTACATTAAAGACAATATCGGAACTGGATAAAGTCAGAAACAAGGTAGAGCTCTAAAAAGGTACAATCAGAAAGCACTCACAGTAGCAAAACTGAGTAAAGTCACACAATTCAGAAGTTTTAAAATATTTGAAAAATAACAAAAACATGTCCTTTCAGATTACTGTAATTTCTATTGTTAGAGCAAGAATTAATTTCTCTATAGCACAGAATGAATCATCATCATTCCGTATTTTTACTGAAATTTTATTATAAGAATAAATGTGTGCTTCCTTGTGTCTTCTTGTTTGTAACCATTCTGGTAACATAATTCTCCTTTCACAGGCATTCACTTGATYCCACAAAAGAGTATGGGGGTTTCTTTTAGAGGTTACTTATCAATAAATGTCTAACAGCATATAATGGAAGCACGCTTCTGAAGGAGACTGTTTAAAGTACAAAATTTATTCAGTATAATTATACCCCCAAAATAAACAAACCTAACTTTCCCCATTTAATTCTGAAAAGTATGAGTTTTAAATTAATAAATTTTGGAGGCACTGCTAGTAATTTTTAATATTTCTCAAGGAGGAATGAATGACTTGTAATTTATTAAGATGTTACCTACTCCTATTTTAATTAAATCCAGGCATCAATAGCAATTCCTCCAAAATAAGATATGAAAATACAAATGCAACAAAATAAGTTAACAACATTGTGTTACCCTGAAATAAAATGAGCCAGGAGCAAGGAGAGATGACTGAGAAACTGAGAACTAGAAGGAATCTGGGTATGCCCATCTCATGCAAATTTGTGCAATATTTTACAATGCCTGCTGCATTCTGCATGCATTTCTCCTCAATGAATCTCCCGCTGGTTTGCTAAGGACTGGCAGGTGAAGTGCCTTCTGTGAACAAACGGCTTATGAAATAACACCTCCCCTGGGGCTCCAATAAAAAAAAAGATAAGGTACATAGGAAAGAGAGGATCACCAGAGAGACCAGCTGTCCCTAAAACTGGAGCAGATGTATTCCTTTTCGAGGATACAGACTCTGGTCCCACACACTGCTCTGACCATGTCCAAAGAGATGATGTTCCTGCTGTGCCAGGAGTCAGTGATAAACTCTGATCAGCTGCAACAGGAAAGCAGCAGACTTGGAGACAGCAGAAAGAAACAGGCTGTCAGATTTCAAGTGTGTGTATGGGAAGTTTAACAGATAGGCTATATCACAAATAAACACTTTGAAACCTTCCTCYACTTTCCTTGAAATATATTAACACACTTTGTTATTTGTATTACAAAAATCTTCGAACTCAGTAAAGCTGGAGGTCCACTTTATTAAATATTTTATATAGTAAGAGAGGCCCTTAAATCTTAACATTTAAAAACATAAGGTAGGCAGAAAGTGAGGAAAAACTCTTTTGCATCTTGTTTGAAGCTCAGTTAACACCACAATATTTCCAACATCTTTAACYGTTCACCATCTTTCCCCATACAAAATTAGCTGTGCTCATTTTTATAAATGGAAACTGAAGTGCCAAAAGGCTGAGGAAATCATCCAAGCTCACAAGAGGAGTTGCAGAGGTAGCTGTGAATGAATCTCACTGCAGCAAGACCAGTTCTTGAACTGCTTGACAAATCTCTCTCTCAGGAACAGTTTTCACTTCCATTAGTATGTGCCAGTGAGATTTTAGGAGTACCAAAATACTGAATCTGAATACTAGGTATACTATACATCCCATGAGAGGAGATGCTGTATATTTAAATAACAGGAGATGCTAAAATAGATTCTGCCTTGAAACAAAGCTTAAAAAAAAAAAAAAAAAAGAGTTGCTGGGGTTTTTTTTTCTTTGTAGGAAAGACCTTTGAAAAGTCTGTGCACGAGCTGCCAGACTTAGTTTTCCACATATCTATGTAATCAAAGCTATCAGGTTGCATACCCAGGTACTGGAGTTCTGATGAGCACAGATGAGATACAGTCTTCTCAATGTATTGCTTTCTACTTGCTGATCCCTTCCACAGAGAGACAAATAATCCAGTTTTCTGATGAGAGCTGGATTCCGTAGAGATAGATAGGCTGAAGCAAAAAAAAAAAAGCAAGGGAGATGACTAGAGAAGAGTAGAAAATTAGAAAATAAAATAAACAAGGCTTTACTTTAGTCTCAGCTAAGCTCAGCTTAGCTATCACTTTTCCTTTAGTTTGATTTTATCCTTTCAGATTTTCCCAGAATTCCTGAAACTCAGCATAACAAAATAGAAACAACGTAATTGCCAGGTTACCCAAGAGGAGTCAACAGACTACCCTGAAGAACAGATAACRCACAGTCCTGCACTGTGTCCTTACTAGTTCTGTCTCACAATAGTCAGAGCTTTGGCTTTAAGCTCTTCTCACTTTGCTACTCAGCTTAAAATTTCTAATATTACTCAGACCCCTTATCAGTGRAAATGCAGTGGCCTCTGCATATTATGCAATAGATCGCAGTGGAAAAAGTATACATTTTAAGAAATTAATGCAATAACATGCTCAGAATAGGAACAGAAAWTCAGCAAGAAGTGTTGCCTCCCATACACGACACGTTGGTGATTTTACACTCTTGCAAAGATCCTGTGGACTTCATGGAGTGTTGACTGATACAATCCTAATTCTTGCTTGGAGAGGCAAAATGTTGCTGATCACTAGGATGTGCAGTCTGTCTCTGGAAAAGGCTCAGGCTGCCAGCTTCTTCCCAGTTCCAACCTGGGTAAAGAGCAGGAGCTTGATGGAAGTGGCAAAGAAGTTTCCACAGATCAATACATCTTGCTCTTGCACAGGAGGCAGCAGCTCCCAGTTCTCAGTGACCTCTAGGACCACAATCTTTGCGCCCAACCTAGAAGAGATTCCACAAATTTGCCCTATATCTATGGTTGTAAATACAAATCCCAGTAARTTTGTAGGAATATTCTTCATTGAGTACCAGCCATTCTTGGTAAAGAAAAGGCCAAAACTAATGGTGACAATGCATGCACATTTACAAAGGTGAAAATGTGAAAAGTGAAATGCCGTAAAGGAGAAAGAAGATTAAATGCTCACTGCTCTGATGAGCATCTTTGCTATACATATTCCAAGAAAATATAGATTCTCAGATCAGCAATCTTAGTGTTTAAGGTTAGTGTAGGAGAGTAGAATATTGTTTTCCAGAAATATCTGGGGTTTTAGCTTTTAGCTTGCTTTTTTTTTAAAAAAAATTTTTAACTATATATTCTCTTAACTTTATATTTTAAAAATATGCTCCAAGAACTTCAGTAACTTTTTGAGTTTGAATTGTATTTCACTTTGTTCTGAATGCTAGTGTTTCTAGGCTTTAATCCTGCCTGTTTATTCTGTGCACATGTTTGTTCATTCACTTGGCTTGGTATATAATGAGGTTGTTGGCAGCTGGGGCTTTTTTTTATATATAAGTATCATTAGATTTTATGATATCTACAAGTTCAACATAACAGAATATTCACCTTATTAAAATGCACAGAACAATATCCACCAATTAATACTGGCTGCAGAAGTAGTGATGCAGACACTATGAAATAAAACTAATAAAAGAAACCATTTTCCTATCCTGATATTTCTATTGCATTTTGTCTTCCAAAGAAAAAAGAAATGCTTCTGTCTCTTTCCAAAGCCAGTCCTCTGGTTAAATATAGAATGAAAACTTGCATACACCATATTCACACACACATTCATTTAAAAAATGAAAAAAAAATCTTAAAAAAATCTTTTTGTCCAAACACCACGTACTCCCTCAAGAAATATGAATCAACCCAAAATGACAGCCCCCAAAAAAAAAAAAAAAAAAAAAAAAAAAAAAGAGGAGCTAGTAGAGGAAAAACTGCTTGCAAAAGTCAGCTCTGTGACACAGCTTTCACGTTTGCAAGGAAACTCAGGGAAAATAAACCTTTATAATCACACAAGATTCCTCCCCCAACAGTGAAGAGTAAAGAGACAAAAATCATAGACATGTGACATGAGCTGATTCACAGGACTCTTTAGATTTCTCAAGATACTTTGTTCTTGGAATGAATCTTTGTACCTGGAATGAATCTGTCATGCTATGGTAGCAAGACCAAAGCACTATGCAGCAGAAGAGAGCGTGTCTTCTCTGAGGCTCCCCAGGAGAGCAATTCACCCATTAGCTGCTTGTATGAAGCATCACAGCTTTCTTCCTTCACCATGACCACACATGCTGGATACAACTCRCCAGCAGAAAACACAGTCAATTATCTGCTATACAGAGTCAAAGACAAGGAGGTCTTCTTCTACATAACCCATGGAGCTATGCAGCAAATATATGATACACAAATGCAACAGCAGGGAGCACRCAGAGCAAACAAAATGTAAAGCTCGCACAGTATGACACAAGTTAAATATAGGGATTGTGAAAAAGGCTAGCTGAAAGGTACTCTAATCAGTAAAAATGCTGGAAGGATGTAGGGAGTGTTTCTGTCAAGTCATTCCAAGAACACTGACATAGGAGAAAAACTCAAACCTCATTAAGAACAATTTTAAAGATTTAAAGGATATTTAGGTTTTTTTTAAAAAAATGAAGTGGCTAGCATTCTTTTAAATTATGAGGAAGGAATCAAAACCATGGAAGGTATCATTCATATTTCTCTGATAACGCAGTACGTTTAGGGACTGGTAGCACATTATGTTTACAACTTTTGGTCTCCTCTGGATCTACAGTTGATTGTAAGCTGCTGTGAAGTGCACTGGCTTGAGGTAGAATTGCTCCCTAGAGTTTTATGGACTAAATGTCTATTACAGGATTGGGCAGGATTTATTTGCTGACCCTGGAGATATGTTCATGTTCTATGTGTCTAGGTCCTAACAGGGTTTATGAAGTATAAGCTGAAATTCTACAATGATTCCATAGAGCATATTTTTTTTTTAAATAGAACTAAATACCCCATCTTTAGTTATCAGATCAAACATATGCTAATTTACCTATATATCATCAGTATAATGACTTTTGTGTGCCCTAATTATTCCAAGATTCAGAGTCAAGGTCAGGGTTAATGCAAAGCAGACAGACATAATATAAATCTTGTGGTTGCTTTTTTTTTTTTTAAAAAAAAAAAGTGTTGGAATGCTCTCTTCATCATGCTCCAATATCTCATAATTACATACACTATACTGTAAACCCCTAAAGGGAAATGCAGCTATTATAAAGAAACTTGAGAATGAAACAAAAACAAAAACTCATGTTCAGAAAACTAACCCTATCCATATACACTTTTTCCCCCTCAAAAATCTCGCTATCACTTCCCAATTTAATTAACATGCTATTTGAGCAATAAATTGTTTTATGTGCTATGCAATACAAATAAAAATAACCACACAGAGCTGTCTATTAAACTAAGCCTTCCAAATATTTAACAGTACATTAAAAAACAGTTCTTATAAAAGCAATTAAAATAATGCCACACACAGTATTTGAGTTCAGTCTCCTACATTCTGAGCATTTTTTTTCTTGACAATTATTTGGCCTGTTTCATATTCTCACTCTTGCAATATTTTACTCTTCATATTTTGGAACTAATGAATTCAGCTCTTCAAAAAAAAGTAGTTTCACAGAGGTCTACCTGTCAGATTATGTTACTCATTTCTCCTCAGTGACTCTTACTGTTATCTCCCTTTGAGATGGCTACAGTTAGAAAACGACAATAGTCCAAACTCCCTGACAGATGCTTTTATTAAACTGCAAAAGCAAAAAAAAAAAGGATAGAAACCAACTCCCAGTCTCCATCCAGGCGCTCAGTCTGCCCTGAACTACATTTCTTCCCCCAGCTGCTCCGTGTTTGTCTCAATGTTGGTTACATGAGCTTTCCTCTAGATGGCAAGTACAAGAGAATGCCTTATGTTTAAATTCATCAGCTGATTTTTTTTGTTTTTTCCTTTTTAAAAAATATCAATTTACAAACAGATCAGACTTCTTTCAGGTATAACACAGTGAACAACCATGAAGCAGTCCTAAAAAGATGTCCCATTTATATCAGCACTCCAGTATGTTTAGTATAATTCCTCTTTTACTGATAATCAGAAGTTTATTAACTTTTTTTTTTAACTTATTAACTAAGTTTATTAATAAACTATATTTAACCTTTCTGTACTACTTTTATGAGCCATGCTCCTACAGTCATGCTAGGTTGCTAAATATAAGACAATTTTCAGCTGGAAAAACTGAGGAACAGAAAAGTGACATGACTTGTCACATAGGATCAGCAGGAAAGATTAGATTTCTTCTTTCACCCTATCTTCTTGCATTGCTACGCTTACCAAGGAAAAAGAAAACTACAATCAGTATAAGAACAGCATCACATTTCAGTCATGTTTTAAGAAAACTGGAAATAGAAAAGTAATATATTAGGTAGAATGGAAACCTGAGTCTGAAAAATTGAATCTCAGATACCATGCATCTCAAAGCAAAATGTTCCCAAGCATCCCACTCTTCTATTCAAATTCACTGATTTATTGCCATAAAGCTACATGTAATTTATTCACTCTCTAGTTATGCTGCCAATTTAAAAAGTTATAAATTAGGATTCAGAAATCAGGGTAAAAAATCTTTTTTTTTCAATCATGTTTTTCTAGCTAATATGGGTTTTGGACTCCTCTAGGCCTCCAAAGTTCATATGAGAGCTCCACTTGTTCAAAAGTCAACTTTCCATGCATGCAGAGATAAAGGAGAAGACAGAAGATGCTCTTACCTCCTGCCTCACTCTCTCCA
Organism: Rhea americana; assembly: GCF_003343005.1. Lineage (NCBI taxonomy): Eukaryota > Metazoa > Chordata > Aves > Rheiformes > Rheidae > Rhea > Rhea americana. Next base: position 11,356,792 of record NW_028186645.1, read on the forward strand.
TATAGTATAGGCAGTAAAATTCTTCATCTCTTTACCTTACTATGAGATCACAGGAGCCCTTTTCCTTTGAAAAACTATTTAGTAGGTGTTTCTGCTCCTAAGTTGCTCCTCTATGTTCCTATTTACAGATTTTAAAATCAGCATGAATGGCACAGAGTTAAAAGGATGTTTTTATTATTCATTATCAATTAAATATTCATATTTAATATGAATTAAATATTTACTATTTTATTTACTTGCAACTGCTTTGTAATTTAGAGACTCAAAAGTCTGTCTTATCACATGATATTGAATTCAGGAACTTATAGAAGAATGGGTGTCCAGCCTCCTATGTGCACTTAATAACAATGACAAAAATCTATCATATAAAACCACAGTAATGTCAGTTCTGTACTGGAGCAGGCAGGTGACCTATATTTCACCTTAAGATCTCTCCCAGATCTACTGCGTTATGATTTCTATGATTGATCTAAAATTAAATTTTACATCAGTATGATGAACTACAAAGTGCATAATGGCCTGTAATCAAGCAAACATTATTTCCTCATATAAATCTTACAGGTCTTAAGATGCATCCTATTGGCTATGGTATAGAGTGTAGTATAAATACCAAAACGAGGCATGACTAGACAGATGGTCCCATACAGTTAGGATAGCATTCATTTATCTAGTCTTTAGACTTTTCCTATTAAACATCTATATCCAAGCTAATTGTTTCAACTCTCTTCATAATGAGTAGAGAAAACCTGCTGTGTAATTCATTGAGTGTATTTTAGATTGTCAGAGGGACTGTGGACAGCATCACAGTCCACAAAGAGGCTGCCTTAAGGCTGACTGCTACTTCTGACAGATACCACCATCACCACAATTTTCTCCCACAGTACAGAACATAGACCACGTATTAAAAAAAAAAAAAAAAAGAAAGAAAAGAATAAACAGAATAAAGCTGAAATTGTCAAGCCACAGGCTAGATCCTTAGTGGTAAGAGCAGATTTTAAAACAGTATATATGAAAGAAGCTTATGATCAAAAGCACCACTCCAAGGATACATGTGAATATATTCTCCATCACACCTCCACACACCCCATGAGTTAACAGGTTTAGAAGTTTAAGTAAACAACTAACTTCTTTGATCCATTCTCTTGATTATGGAATAGAGTTTCTGAGCAGAATAACAAATAGGTTCGTCCATAAAATTATATGCCAAACAATGTTGTCTTCAGGAATTTTCATCTCCCAGTCCTGTGTGAGAAATTCAGTACCATTTACATTTTTTCTTGGCAATCAGATTAAAACCCAGACCTTTCCACATAATGTGGAATAGATACAGAGAAGCTTCAGATGCAAAGGAATCAATGCAGTAAGCTCATTTTCTGGTCCTACATCCTTAAGTGCATTCTCCATTTATTTTCAGTCTTAGCAGAGTCCACTTTATTTCCCCAAATTCAAATCAAGCTATTTTGTTTAGTTTTACTCTTTCCTTGTATTCAACCAGAACTTGTCCTTTCCAAAACTCTCCTTTATTAGTAGATAAAAATGTCTTCATGCATGAAGAATCAACAGGTAATACAAGAAATATTGAACCTATAAAACACACAGCTTACAAGTACTGACGTATTAGCTGTTTCTGCAGGAGCCATGAGTGCTTGGATTCTAATGCTTTCTAAAATAAGAAATCTTCTTACTGTATCTCAGTACTCTAACACTGTGCACATTGTAATATATCCACTACAAATATAGGTGACATCCTTTGTTAACAGCCTCACAACAGCCTTTAGGCTATCTTTAATCTGAATGCAGGGGTATCACTTTAATAAACTTTACATCTGCTTACAAAGCATTCAGTTAACACTCAGTATTTCATATTTTTGTCATAGACCTTGCATGGAATTGGTCCTCAGTTCTGCTTATAGCAAGTGGATGCTTTAAACTTTCACTGCCACAGATTGCTGTGGCATTAATTTTACAGAAGGTTAGAAAATATTTTGGCCTCCTCACTGCTCCCCCTCCGGTTTCTAGAACGGAGCTAGAGACGATGCAAAGGGATCCAGTGCTGTGGCCAGGGATACTAGAAGAACTAACAGAGAAGAGCTGGAACTAAACCTAGCCCCAGGGCTGCGCTGATTTGGGTCTGCCCCCACTAAAGATACTATCAGATAATCCTACTACAGCCAAGGACTTCCTCCTTGGAGCTCAGGCTCTGCCTGCACCAGGTGCCTGGACAGTGTGCCACGACCTTTTTACCTGATAAGTCAGCAGAACACGAGAGAAGAGAAACAAGAATACACAAAAACAGTATGCATCTCTAGCCAACAGTTATTGTAATTACAGATGTTTAGAAGTCTTCAAATGAAGCTTTTTCTTGGATAAGTGTCCCTTTATTCCAAAATAATTTCTAACAAAGATATTTGCATTTCTTAATGAACTTTTTTTAAAAAAAATCAGACTTTAGTTTTGTGCTTCATTAACATCAAGCTACATTCAAAAATAGATGATCAAACACAAATACACGCTTTCTTGTGCCACTTCATTTTACTGAACTCATTGTCAAGAAGAAAAAAATTGGGAGATAAGAAGAATGAAAAATCCTTTTCCTTTACAGAAAAAGTGCATGAAACAGTTGTTTCATTCTCTAGTCTACTTCCAGCWCTATTTTATGACAATGTCCTGAAAGGTTGATTCTTGTCCCCTCTACTTGCATTGCAAAGCATGTTACTTTGTGATTACTCCCCAAATCAGAGGGATTATCTGCAAGGCGATTACGAGCTTGATCAAGGATGGCAAAGTTTTTGTTGCTGTTGTTGTTGTTTTCTCTCTCTTAGACTTCTGATAAGCAAAAAGGAAAAATATAAATGGTCAGTTCCCACTGCAAATTAGAGCTGTCTCAAGATACACCTGCATCCTGACTGTCACAGTCTTGCAGGCACTTTTACTAATCCAGAGGATCCCAAGAGCATAGCTTTGCCTATTCTTGTCTGCACTAAAAAGACAAGACTTCAGCATTCCTGGTGTTTCTAAGGTCAGCTAACGTAGTAAAGAACACCCTGTGGGGCCTCCTTAATCCTAGTGGGAAAAGAGCACTCACACAGCTTGTTCTCTTTACAGAGATGGTACACATAACTGAATCCCCACAGCCACATCAGACAAAATTTGTTTGGACAGAACAAGAGCCTGAAGAGACCAGGAACGTTTGGGAATGAAATAAATCCAAGTCTCTAAGTCACAACCAACAGATCATCACCTGCTACCAATATCACCACCTAACTCTTACATAGCTCTAACTAATCAAGAGAACTCCTGTTCCCTTGGAAAAACCTATTCTGCCTTCTTATAGCTCCTCTAAGGGATACAACATTCACAAATATTGATTCATCTTCTCTGCTTAGTGGAAATACTGTTCATACACTATAAACCCAGAGAAAGACCAGTTGCCATGCACAACCAGAATTCATTTTGAAAGGATTTACCTTCTTCTCCTTTTCCACAATTTAATGACTAGATCTTGATTTTAAGCTATTTTTAACTCAGTCAGAGGGCAAATGCTTTTTCAAGAATATCACACATTTAAATCATTCATCATTTTAGTTCCCTGACAAACCACCACATCTCTAATAGAAATATGGAAATCTACAGCTGCATTAACTTAGACCATCTTAAAGAGGCCATTTATAACAGCAGTGCACCAAGTCTTGAAAGCAACCCAGACTATGATCCTCAGGAGTAGCTTCAGTTCTTGCAAGAATTATCCACAGTACAGGGATGACATGGGACCAGAAATTAGCCTTTGCTGAATGTTCATAAAGCTGGAGTCTAATACCATTAGCAAAATTATTTTACTCAGACAATAGTAAAACTGAAATCAAAACTTAGCAGAGCTACGAAAATATTTTTTTTCTTTAATGGGATAAATGGAGGAATCAGAACACCTGTAAGGCCACTCTGAGGTTTTATATTTTTGTTGAATTTTTCTGAGAACTAAATACCAAGAACATCTTATTTCTCAAACTCAAGCTTTCCTGTTTGTGTAAAACCAGCAATAGTAGCACAGGTTTCTGTCTTGCTTCTCTGGTCATTACTGATTTTGACACAGGTGGATACTCTGGGTAGTGAATAATTCAGGGATGCTAAGTTGTTTAGTGACAAAATCAGTGGATAAAATTAGATCTGGCATGCAGCTTATCTGCCTATGCTTCAAAGTAGAATTAAGGAGCAAAATTTCTCAGTTATGCCTCAAGTTTACAAAAAATAGGCCTGAACCAAAATGCCCTTGCAAACATCGCAAGATGTTTGTCCCACTGAAACTAAAAGCAGCATGGTAGAGTGGGTATTCACACATCATTGTTCAAGAACTTAAATTATGTAGTACCTGCTGCTGTAATTAAGCATTTGATTCAAGTTTAGAAAAAGGCTAACTGATTCCAAGTGACTCGGTTAGAAAGAAAAAAAAAAAAAAAGATATTCTTGGATAAATTAGAATGTCACAAACAGCTGCTCTCTGCTAGATACCGCTATACCACTACAGAAGTGAATGGTTACCACGAGAACGTGAGTCCAGCCTTTTCTTGGTGCAAAAAAATCTCTACAGATCTGCCAGCAGAACCCTTCAAAACCTCCTAATTTGTTCAGACAAAATCATTTGGTTAGATTAGACTGTGGTCCAGAATTAACCTGGATGGTTTTCCCTGAAGCAAGTGAGGGAGTACTTTCAGAGATTGCTCTAAAGGAAATTGACAGTGAAGCTAAGCTTCAAAGCAAATACCTTAGGCTGATAGTCTTTCAAGAAGAAAAAAAATCCAAGCACTGCCTGCCATGACCATGGGGATTCAGCTTCATCTACCCGTGCTGCATACAGTCTCCATACTGTCTGCACGCGAGCTCTTTTTCCACAAGGGTTAAGGAAGTCCTAGAGGGTGTTCTTTATCATACTATTTGAGCTTAAAAATAGCAGCAGAAATACTAGGAGCAATGGAGCACAGCTGAGGTCAGTAAATTCTTCCACAGACATAGCTAAATCCAGAAAACAAAGTCTACGCAGGGCCTGGAGCCAGGAACCTGTAGCCCAGTTGGATAGGACACTGTGCAGCTGCAGATAGAGATCTTCTGGGGCACAGTCTCAGGACTGCAACAGAAAGGGCTTTTGTAAAGAAAAAGTTGACATGAACTGATGCAGCTACTGCCTCATAACACTGATAAGCAGTGCAGGAAGTCTGACTTTGAGTCACTAGCAGTGAGGGTTTTCATGATTTCAGTAACATTTATGTTGACTTCACATTTTTGAAGAAAGGGATTTGGGGACTAGAGTCTTCACTTCAATGAAAAAATTCAAACCCCTGTAGTGCGCTGGGTTTCAACAACAGAAAACAATTGTCTCTCCCTACCATCTGCATAACAAGGAAACGAGGTCCCTCTTTTCTCTTGCCTTAGGGAAAGGTTTCCCCTGCACTAGAGGCACTGCAGAATGATCCTGTAAATCTTCAACATAGACAGGGGAAAGCCCTTATATTTCAAAGCTTTCTATAGCACAACAGAGGGCAGTCAGGGTGTGGGATAATTGTGGTAGAACAGGTTAATTTTGCCTTTTGCTTTAGTAAAAATAGCTACTGCATTTTCTTTTTTTCTAACTTTTGATTCTCTTGATTATCGTGCTACCTGAAATGGAGATGCTGTTATTCCGAGCTGTTTCTGCCCTTGCATTGTTATTGTAGGGATGCCACTGACCCCTGGCTTGAGAACACTGGCCTTGTACTGTGTATACTTGTATGTGCTGAGTACTGTATAATGTTTTGCTATCCTCTAGTTACGAGTCCTCAGCTGCACGTAAGCTAACCTGCTGTTGTAGAAGTGCTAAGTGCTAGATGACGTGCTTTTTCTCATATTATCTATTCATGAACTCCGGGTTAAACAAAGATATTTTTCTATGGTTGCTATGGAGGCCAGAGTAGGCTAAGCTGCCTGTAAGAGTTAGCTGAACTACTAGAAAATTATGGAGAGAGGGTAAAAATGTTTTCTAGATTTTTTTTTTTTTGCAAGCACAAATATATCCTAAAATTTTTCATATACAGTCCCCATTTATTTATTAGTGTTTATCTCAAAACTGCAAGAACTCCAGGAAATTCACTGTATAGTCATGCTGCTATACAAAAGTTGAAAGCTTGAAGCAATTCATCAGACAGAGTAAATCACTAGGGAGCTCTTCAGCCCAGAATGAGGAGCAGCCCATCAGAATGAGGATTGCTGTGCAGGCCAAAATAACTGATATTTTGCGGCCAGCCTGCTTGTGCCTACTGAGGGATGCTGACTCTGGTCTCTTCTAAGATTTTCATGTATATTACAAGTACATAAGAAAAAAAAAGGAAAAACAGATTAGCTGAAAAATAACCTTGTCAATCCCCCTTTTAACTCTTAAGGTGATATGGTGTTAATTTTTCATGCCCAGCAGAGAGTCAGAACACTCTGTAGTACATTTGGAATCTTTTTCTCAGGTTGGAAAAAAGAGTTTGGGTCATTTAGAGCAGTAAATATTTCACAACAAACAAACAACRTATACAGAAAAGCTGTGTAGCATAGACTGTCAGGCGATTTGGGATTTTTCATGTTAAAATTGAAACCAATGTTTCCCGTTCTGGTTTTGATTTTGACATAGTAAGTCCAGTGACCTAAAAGCAAACTGTTATTTTTTCTCTCTCTAATTTGGATCAGTTCTACATACCCATAGATGCCAGTGGCCAAAGCCTCAYGAGGAATGAAGAGATCAGGGATGAGAGGAGAGATCAAGCATTGGTCATGCAGCTGCAAAAAAATACCAAGCTAACAAAAGTCACCTCAAGTCTTTTCATGGTACAAATTCATCCTAAGCTCTATCAGCTTCTGACAGCCTAGACATGAGGGAAAACTGAGTATGATGGCGAAAAGAGCCTCAGAGAATAATTTTGAACAATGGTGGACAAACCCTCCAGCAACTTTTACAACAAARTAACTTAATATGAAATACTTATCCTTTTAAAATAATTGAATATTTCCCGTTTCCTGACATGAGTAAGATTCTACCTCAGCAACAGACCGATGTGACGTATACATGGGATCTATCAGGAAGAAAAGAAGTCGGAAAAGATACAGAGCACACTTATCTTTGAATAAYCTCCACTACAACTCAGATTTTGGAGGACAGAAATCTCCAAAACAACAGTATCATTCAAGTTCTCGCAGTATTCTCACTCCAAAYGTTCTCTGGGAAGGGAAGGCCCACACTGCCTCTTGTAAGCACAATTCAAAGGCAGACTCTGGCAGGAGCTGCTCTATCTTTCTGCAAAGGCCAAAAAGRTAGAACAAAAGACAGGTATATAAATTGCCCATGTGAACCACAGAAAGCTCCATGAGCTCATCTGACACAAGGAATTTATACTTAATATACTTAATGTATAATAAATTGCTTTATGGTCTTTTCTGCTTTATAGGACTATACCTCAAGATTATACAAACAGGAATTATTTAGCAACAACGTGCAGTCCTAATTGCTTCTCTTGAACTGTGTCAAAACCACAGAATTTCTGCCTCAAGGTAAGTTTGTGTATATCACTAGATTTGCTAACTATAAACACGCTGACGTCTCCTGGTAATGTTGCTCTAATCAGGATTATAGTCAAATTAGTATAATAAATTGAATATTACTCTGTATTCAAGGGTAGGTGACAGTAAAGCCAATGGCAACTGAACTTTCTTCCCTCTCTCCACTGCATTCCCATTTTCAACTAAATAAGTAAACTTGCCTGGAAAAAGGGCTTTGTTTCTTGAAACGTACCTGAGTAGTTCTCACTTGTGACTCAAAAATAATATTAGCACATCATCTCTTCATAAGTTCACAGTTCATAATCATATGAAAAATAAWATTGTGAAAAAAGAAAATCAGAAATACCAACTTCTCATTGAAGGAAAATAAATAACAAAGAAAAAAGATACATACAAAAAAAAAAACACTGGCTCTACACTTATAAAGTATCATCTGCTCTGATAGTGTCTTTTCTATGGCTCTATCTTTTATATGATCTTACCCCCCAACGCAACCTCCTCTCCTTTGTCTGAACTTTCTCCCTGAAGTAACAAATACTTGTCTATAAAGCATTACATRTATATTGCTATAATATTAAGCAATGTCTAAGATAGCTTACACAAAGAACCAAGTAACCCTCAAAATCTTACCAGTCTCTCTTTAAACGAATGAAAGCTACACAGAAGAGGAAAAAGTATATAAAAGTATTTTTGAGGGAGTGAGTTTTTTTCTTTCCATTGAGAGGGGGGGAGGAAGGAATTGCTGCATAACATTAGACCTGCATTCTATCTCAGCAAATTCAACTGAAATTGCAAGAAAGAGTTCTATTATAATAAAAAAGCAAAAGATTTAGACTCGGAGTATTTRTCATGATATGACCTTGCCCAAAACCTTTTGGCATTCTCATCAAAGGCAGTGCCTTGGAATAGAAATTTCTGATAATCTCCGTTTGCCTTCATTTGTAGAGAACAGGAGTTTTCTTCATAAGCTCTTTAATACATTGCCTCTGTAGAGAATATATAGAAAATACTTGAGTCTCTAATTTTTTTAAAATAAATTTGCGTTGTAAAAAGGTGTGGTAAGAAAATAAGAGAAGGTTGAATCTAGGGAGCTCAAGCAATCCCTGCATCCCCAATCTGCCTGAAAAAGATGCATCAGAGATTTCCCTACTTGCTCTAACATAGCTATATCAACAGGGACAATTTAAACCTCYAGTTAACTGAAAGGCTCCTATTTCACATAGGATTGCCCGAAGCTGATGCCTTATGAAAGGCTCCTCATGTTTGCATTAGCAGAATGATCCTGCCTGTCTAAATTTCCCATGGCAGGACTTTGACATGATTCCTCCCCAGCAGACTAAGGAGTATGGAAGATCAACCTGTATTTCGGCATATTTCTTAAAATTACTTGGAAGTGAAATTTACAGATAAATCACTTCTGCCTTCCCCCTCCACATGAGCCTTAAAAAACCTTTCAGTGCTGATTATCAGTGATGCTTAATGTGCAGGTAGAACAGAAAGCTAGCCAAGCTGGAAGCCTTTAAATCCCTGACTGGGTGTAAGGTTCAGTGACCTGTGTTATTTACTTCATTTTTGCATGGTAATAGTCTTAAAAGCACTATACCAGCAGATCAATGAACCAAACAAAAAGTTCTCATTAGCCAGCTGCTGCAACGATGTGTAATAACACAGGAACTGCATGCAATACCTTGAGAGAAGTAACAACCTATTCAAATGATGGTACAAAGCAGTTTTACTTCACTGACTGATGGCTGCGACACTCATTCAAGTGTCAAAATGTTCTGCAGCTTTTCACGTTGTCTCATCCACAGCTTTACAAGGGAAAGGTTACCCTATCACTGTATAATGGCTCACCAGCACTACTGTCTTGGTCCTCTACTCTCTCTGACAAAAGGTAGAGTCCTTACTGATGTACTAGACGAAACTGTTTCAAGTTGTAAATCCATCCTAGCAGCAACTTGCTCAAGTGCGGACTAGACTTAAGCTTTATAGACTGGAGAAGCTAAGAGTTTTGGCTATCATTCCCTCTCATATCTTCTCTCCCCAGGGCACACTCTGTATGAAAGAGCAGCAGAGAAAGCGGCCTCAGCATTTGGAAGAGCCTTCATTAATCAGGCTCATACAATTGATTCCATATCCTCTAATGTAGGGAAGTTAGACCATCAACTATGCCCTGTAGATTCATGCCCTTTGGTCAGCCCCTTTACCTACTATTTTGAACTGGCTCTGGAAAGAGTTGTGTTCCAAGAATAAATCCTTGACACAGAGCATATCTAATTGCCTAGAAGTGCTGATACTACAGACTTACACTGCATATCCAGCCTGGAACGGGTATCAGCCAAGCAGGCTGTTGGACAGCTGACCTTTTTACCAACAATTGTCTTCAAATAAAATTAAAACTTCAGTCAGCTATAAATTAGCTTTATTTTTTAAGAGAAACTTGAATGCTTGATTGACAGTCCTGGCTGGGAAATAAGCATTTCCCRTCACCGGTTAGCTAAAGTATAACAGGTAGCAATGCAAGTATCTCTGATTCTTTTTCTTTCCAGTGAGTTAGGTCCAWTTCAAGAGATGAGAAGTTCATAACATTTGGTTTATTCCATCTTGTTTGGTCCAGCCAGAGAATCAGCAGTGTATCTACTCCAGCCTTCTAGTGGTTGGAGTAGAACCAAAAAACTATTGGCAGTAATCTAGACTGTATTTGAACTAATATCCCATACTTAAGAGCCTTGAAAGATACAAACTGTTCCTTGACCTACTTATGGCTGAAAATAATCTTTTCTATAAATAAACTTGGAATTTTACCTCCAAGTTGTACAATAACCTTTTTTTTCCTCAGATGCCCACAATAAAGACAGATAAATGGAAATCTTAGCCTGAAAGTATGCTATATAGGTAGAAATGCATAATTACAGCACTAACCACCTATAGCAATCTCTTCCTATTAACAAATATTCTGTTCATTGTAAATAGAGGGGAAAAATAACAGGGGAGGCATATTATAGACAGATTTAATCAGCTACAACTCCTCTTGTCAAACAACTTCAAGGGAAATTGCCTTGGCTCAACTGCCTTCCAGTTAGATTAAGTGTGACTCACTTCACATCATTCRGAAAGATGCTGACCAGTTTCATTACCCTCAAAAACTTCTGTCATTCACCATCCTATAGTTCACAGGAAGCGACTGAAAATGAAGTGACAAAGGTGGAGGGGGAACTGATAAATAGCTCTGATTTTGAAAGTTAGTAGAATGTCAAGAAGTTTTCTGATCGCAGGTCAGGATARGTTTAACTTGAGCTTTAGCCAGAGTATAGGCAACACAGAATCTCAGTACTGGAAGATGCCAAAGATGAATTTGTAATCACTGTTGCTTAAGATGCTGCACAAAAAGAGCGAATACTTGAGGAAAACATGTACTTTCACATACAGCTTGTTCTGTATGTGACCTGGCTTAATAGATGTGTGTGTTGTTTTGAACAGTGACAGCATATGCCTTCTTCAATAATAGCGCTATGTTGCTATCAACGTTTTTGAATGATAGATTACTGGCATGATCTCCACTGCAAAGAGGACTGTGTGCTTACTGAAGAAAAATTCTGAAGAGGAGCATATTGAATTTCTTAAGTGCTCTGAATGGCAAAACGACTTGTCCAAAAAAAAGCTACTTAAACACTGAGGATTCTGGTGGCTTTTCATTACTGGCTGAAAGCCGTAGCAATCCTAGGTACTTGCTCCACTTGCTACTGTTGCAGGAGCAGTCAGGTCAAATCCACTCGCTGTGCTGCAAAATGTCTCAGTACACCAGGCACAACTCTTGACTGATTCATGTGGGCTGTTCAGCAGTAGAGACACTGGGCTGCAAGGCACTCAAGATGCTCAAGGTACTCCAAGGATTTTCACCTGTGCAGCAATAGCTGAATTCAATGCCAATAGGGCAACTTCATTATCACTTACATACATTCCAGCAGACCCATAATATATTTTATTCTCAGAAGCAAGAAATCCCAGGAAAAAAAAGGAAAGAAAAAAAAAGAAAAATTGCCATAAATTTTTAAAGTACATATTAAGTAAGAGAGAGATTCCTTTGACACAATTCAGAGTCACCATTAACATAAGAGCAGTAGCTGATGAGGATCTGACTCATCCAATTTTAATGCTTTAATATACGCTTTCTTTAAAAATAAATAATTGAACTGTCAGGTCCATCTAACTGCCTCATTACCATTCATCCATTTCTTGTTAGCACCACAAAAACAATTTGGAGAAGGGCTTTGCATAARGATAGAGCTCACATGGGAAAGGGGGAAGGTGTTATATGCAAGAAGGAGAGCATGGGAGATGGTACAGAGACGAGCCAGTCAGCACTGAAGTATGTGATCAAACATCAGAGAAGTAAAGCATACCTGAGGCAATCTGGCATGGAGGTTTTAAGGTGTAAGTAGCTATTTAAATAGCCAATGCTAAAAGGGATATTGTATTTCAAGGGAAGAAGTATTTCATGTGCCAGTGTCCCCTGATTGTGCAAAGTCCCCTAGCAAGCTCAACAGTAAAAGGAGACTATACTAATACATACTCTCTAATTCAGTACTATTGAATCTAGATCACCTCTGCACCACTGGCCTTTCCTCACAGGCAGGACTTATCATTGGAAACAGCACTGAAAAATACATGCCTGGCAACTAACAGATTGGCTCTTATTTTCCTACCTTTCCTATGCTACAGGCTGAGAGACTGACTGATCTTCCAAATTTCAGAGCAGCCTCTGCACAGAGAAAGTAGTTAAAACAGTTTAAAGCCAAGTTATCTGTCTGCGTACCTAGTAATAGCAGTAATACCTTGTAGTTCTCACATCCTGCTGGAAGACAGACCAGCATTGTGCCCCCTCACTCTTTTCAGAGAGGGAAAAGGTCAGCACCAAGATCTGAAGTGACCTGCCAGAGGAATCAGGAGGTGAGGATGTCAGTTTTCTCTTTCTGTTTCTCAGCTTGGACATGGGACCCAGGCTCCTGCTGAAACCCAATCCGAGCTCTGTGGCTGATGAGTGTGCAAAGGATAGCTTGTGAGCGACAGAATGAAAAATTATGAACTCAAAGAGGAAAATCGCACTAACCAACTCCTGCTTTTATGTAGTAGGAGAGCATTTAACTTCTGTCCTTCTTTGTTCTGCACAGAGCATGGATTCATAGATTATTATAATGAAAAAATAAGTTATGTTGCAGTCCCTATGATCACACCATTACCGTACAGTGAATCACAGTCCTTTCCAACATGAAGCACTGCTTCAAGGCTTTTTCATATACCCAGTGCCATAGGGATCTTTTCAATGAACTAAACTATATCTTGTAGAATAATAACCATCGACTTTTAGCCAAAGCTTGCAGGTGAATGGGTGTTTATGTGTACATTTGCCAAGTTAACATATATGCAAATTAAACTATCCTAAGAGTAGGTGTTAAAATAAATGGCAGAAATACARTTGATCATAAAGACTGCAGTAAATCTTTTTCTCATAAGGGCTGACTACAGCGTTAACTTTACTAAGTCTGAATCAGTACTGTATCAGGTCTTGGTTCAGTAACAGCACTTATCACAAAGTGTTTACAAATGGAGTACTTATTCAATTGTCTGTTTATGCCATTAATACAGTAGGTTTTTTTTTTTTTTTTTTTTTTAACTAGATCACATAAATGGGAATTTTCCTGGTCCAGAGAATTCAGCCACTAATAACTCAAAGACACATTTTGGCAAAGACCATGCATATGTTTTACATAAAGGCTCATAGTCCAGTTGGCTTGAAAAAAGCTCAAGCTGAAATCCAAGTATATTAGGTTGATACCAAGTCCTCTGGTACCACATGGTAATACGCAGTTATTACACATAGTTATTATATATCATACACAGTTTGTTTCCATCTACATTGGTAAGAACCTAATCATAATACTACTATACTACTGGAGCGGACAAAGTCATGGTTTTATAGGGCTGGTTCTGAAAATCRTTGCAAAACAAAGTTTAATGCTTACTGCCCTTCCGCTGTTCCCAAATTATCAGCACATGCCTGCATAGACAAGGACTTCCAAGGGGTTTCAGAGTGCAACAGAACATCTAAATATGGCAAAAGCTGGAAACTTCTTCAGCATGGCCTGAGGAGGAGAACTCTTGGGAAATATCTATTCAAATAATCAGGAAATATTTAATAGAGGGTGACAGAAAGTCCCAAATTTAAATACTGTACTTAAAGTGACTTCATTGTAGCACATGTCATGCCTTTGTTGTTTCCTACCTTTACTGCCCATTTAAATTGTATTTTCAGCTTTTAACAGAGCTGCAAGAAGAAATATTTGCATCTCACGTAATCCCTCCTCCTTCTCCACAAGTATCATTTCCCCAGAACAACAGAAGGAGCTGTTTTCTGTTAATTGCTCAGTAAGAGGGAGTACCTCAGGGCTTTATTAAGAAAGATTTCCAAAAGACTGAACCATGTGCAACCTAAATTGGCTTCATAAGTGGTTTCTGGAGGGCAAAAAGCAGTATTTACAAGCATAGTCGCCTTTCACCTTGACATTAATTATATACTTTAACATTCAAAATAAGTCATGGTCATGAGCTCGAGAGTTTGTAAAATAAACATGTAATGGAGGGTAGATACTACAAAATGAACAAAAAATAGTCAATTCAGCACTATTAAAAATCCTTTCCTCCCTTCCCTCTTTTATCCTCTAAATCTACAGCATGGCCTGAGTAGCAAACAACCATTGATCTCTACAAGACAGCAGCAAAYCTTCACCTCTGTAGGTTGCTTTTTTTAAAAAATAAAAACAATAAATGAATGCTCATATAGGAAAATAAAAGAATCTTACTGGCTAAAAGCAATTTGAAGTGCTATATGTGCCTCAGGGTCTCAGAAAAACCCAAACAAATAAACCACTTCCCTTAAAAATATATATATATATAGTTTCCTACAACCTTTCACTTCTGCATTTTACTTTCCTGCTTTTTTTTTTTTTTTTTTTTTCCCTAGACAACTGCTGATGGTTCCTGTTAGAGACTGTTGAATCAAGTGATCCCTTAGATCAGATCCAGTATGGTTGTTCTTATTGACTATCTGTACAATACCTCCATTCTCTGGCTGTTAGCTCTTATGTTTCTCACATAAGGAAAGACTAAGTTTCCTTCAAAACAATGTCTRCCATTCTATAAACCGAGTATTTTATAAGCCTTTGACATCTTCTCTTTGATTCAGGCAGGGTTTTAGTTACAGGTATAATAGATTAATATTACCCTTTAAATTTCTTGCACTTGTTTTTTTAGAACTTAAGGCTCCAAAAACATGTAGCTCACAGTTTTGATGAAATATATCAAAGATCGCTATTAATCATAAAGCGGTGTTTAATTGCAGGAATATAGTGGCACTTCTAGTTCCAATAAATTAATTGGGAGTCTTATTATAGACTGCACTGCGTCTGAAACGACTGTGATGCACAGATTCCCCAGCAAAGGGATTCAAGTAAGAGCAATACCAGCAGTGAAGAAGTCTAAGAAAAAAAATACATCATGAAAGATGTATGAAGAGCTAAATGATCCAACATTCAGGTGTAGTACGCTGACTTTAGCAAAATGAGAGCTACTTGCAAGAATGAGGATCCAGAGTTCCCTGTTATTCCCCAAATGATAGAAAAATCCAAATCTAGGAAAAATAAAGTTTAGTTCCCATGGACCATTCAGTCTCAGCTCCCCTAAGAACATTAGCTTGTCTGTAAATTAGAATGATAGGGGCATGTGTCCCACTAAGGCTTCATCTACACTAGATGGTATAGTCACCTTAGGGAAATTATCAAAAGCTGCTGGCACAGTTATGCACTTGCTAATACCTTTTATTCTAACTCTGAATAAAAGCCTTTTTGTATTACTAACTACATTAGTGCTTTCAATCTTGTAGAAACATAAAGTATCACACTCATTTACTGTGTTACAGGCAACATTTCTACTGTAGGCATACCCTATATAAACAGAGATCCACCAACTCCTTCCCAATAGACCTTTAAACAGATTGGATACTGGTACTTGCAACTACTGCCTAACAAATCAGGAATCAGATCTGTGACTAGGAATTAAGAAATTTGTCTTCTATCACTGATTCAGAAATGTTTCCAAAACTTTGATGAACATTTTTGTTTTTCTCTACTTGCAAGAACAAACTAATATACATCTACTGATAACATCACAGCCCTACTTTTACAAGAGAAAATTCAGTAAGTATATTAGGAATTAGCTGATCGTTAATTAACATTTGAAAGATAACAGACCAGAACATAATTAAAATAAATGTTACAAATAAAATATCTCCCCATTATTCTTTTGACAATTCCATCCCCATTAAGTGTTCGCTATGYGTTCAGTGAAGTGCAAAGAGAATAGTTTTCCTTTCTAGTTATTTACCAGGAGGTCAAATTAGTCAAGATTCAAAGAACCTCAGCTCTGATGGAGACTTCCATATGTCCTACTTAAAACCTCAGCTCAATCACCACTATTTAAAGAAAAAAAAAAAAAAGAAAGAAGAAGAAGCAGCCTATGAAAAAGAATGAGTTATTTTTATCATGCCTTTAATTCAACAACATAAGAGCATAAGTATTAAATATTTCACAGCATATTAGTTCAGTCATTGTGCACAGGTGAGAAAAACTAAAGCTAGAGGAAGCGAAATAACTTTATCTTTTTACGCAGGAAAACGATGGCACACTTCAGAATGTGGAAGCCCAGTCTTCTGTTAAATGCCACGCTCAAGCRCAACAGCAGCAAAGGCCCTGGAGGTCTGTCATTTTTATCACTGTGGCTATTCAATGCCTCTCAAAATAATGTCTTACATAAAGTACACACAATAAGCAGTATCAGGAGGAAAGCAAAATTCACTTCCTTTTCAGAGGGCTTATCCCCAAGAACATACATCAAATTTCCTAAACACAAGGTTTTCAGAAGCTCCCTTGAGAGGTCTTCCACAGCATACATACATTCATAGCAGCACTCCAGTCAAGCAAGCTATGCCACCACATCTCTGATCCCAATGAGATGGCAGTCTTGCACTTGCATACACACCATACTGCAGTCATTAGCATACAGGCACTCCAGAGAGAACTCAGTTGTACTGATTTCCCAGAAAAGGTAGGAGAGCTTTCTCCACAATGCTGCCCTCTCAGCACTTCCTTATTTGTGARAATATGCATAGAGGAGACTCCTTTCTGCCCTGTTTTGTTTTCAGGGCCTCTCCTTCACATCAGCTTGCTCCTATACTTACCAATCCAATACACCACTTCCTCAGTTAATTGTGGGTCATATCTTCCTCTCCCTAGTTTAAAACTCTGCTTATCAGGTTGGTCAGCTTGTTGACAAAGATGCTTTTGTCCCATGTGATCAGATGGATCTCATCTCTTCCTAACCATCTTCTACCCTTAAAGAAGGTCTYCACAGTCATAAGCCAAGATCCTGTTGTTGACATCAGCTGCAGCCAGCTGATCTGCAGAACCTGTCCACTCCTCTTCAAGTGCTTCCCCACCACCAGCAGGACTGACCAAGCCCCTCATGTCCTTGCCCTTCGCCTTGAGAGTCATGTAGTCATTCTGGTTAGGGATGTCAGAATTAAGAGATTTCTAAATTCTCAGATCTCCCTTAGAACTTTCCTTTAGAACTGTTGGTTGAATACGGCACAGGCCTGAATATTTTTATTAAAATGTTGTTAGTCTTATGTGCTCTCTGTTTTATAAAATTTATAAATATCTTTACAGTAAGTATCAGATACAAAATACTAAGAGCTGTGTAATTTAGGTCATCCCTTAAATCTGCACAGATGTCTCTCCAGCAGTAGAATTGAGTGGGTGGAAGTAGTTAATTAGTGCAACTCTTGCCACAGGTGCTATGGATACTAAAAGTTTACCTATGTTTCAAAAGCAATCAAATTAATCAAATCAAATTGTCAATGGCTGTTAAATATAAAGACCTCCCTTCAGTTTCAGGAACACTTGGWGTTTGGGAGTATACTCTGGAGAAGTATCATTAGCAGTTTTCCTTCCTCTTAGTCTTTTTTCTTAGCATTCATTATTGACCACAATCAGCTATTCTTTTATAATTATGTAATAGAATGAGAAGAACAAAGCCAAGGTCAAAGAGAAAGGAAAGTTTCCATATTCTGCCTAATAAAGTGTCAAACGCTCAGAAATACCTACCAGTAAGAACCAAAGCTCAATGTAGCAAAGAAGTATTTATTTGTTACAAAGAAACACCTCTACCAATCTGTTCAATTGATCCAGTTCTCTTCTGACACATTGCAATAAGTGTAGAATTCTTGCAATGCTGATGGTTAAATATCATCTTCACAGAAGTGACAACTTTATTTTTAAGTTTGGTGGGCTCAGGAGAGTCTCCAATGAATGAATGAGCTATAGAGACTGAATTTGCTGATCAGTCTTCTGGGGGACTGTCCAGAAATGATTTATACCTCATTGCCACGGGCTGTGTTGCATCATTGCATAAACAGAAACAAAACTGTCACACTGAAAACTTTCACCAGTACAAAATTCCCTAACAGACAAGAAAAGGAAGAATATGAAGTGCAGGGGAAGGAATCACCCAGCACTGCAGAGAGTTACTAGGAAGAGAGAGGAAGGATACAGCTATTTAGCATTTCAAAAGAGGCCTTTCTTCTTATATTCCTTCAGAATGTTACAAATCCATCAACAAAACCAAAAATCCTCAAGCTACAGTAGCAGCTGGTCTGTTTTAAAGGAGATCACCCTGATGGATTGTAATATATTGAGCTAGTATGTCAGTGTGGGCTAATCTGAAGTTACAGGGGCAATTTGTCAATTCTAACAAAGATAAATACTGCTTCACAGTGCTTCATAATGCCAGGCACTGGCCACTGGTTTCCCCAACATGATGGATTTTACGGTCAGGTGTGGTGACATCTCACGATCTAAATAGCTTTCACAGAATGGTTGGTCTGTTTTGAATGATGATGGATTACACTCCAGAACTCCCTGTGAAAAATGACATTTCAGGCTTGTAATATTGTGTGGATATGGATAAGCCCTAGCCAGCTCTTAGGCTTTCACTTAGTAAGCTTTCTCATGGTTTTATTGCAACAACCTTTCCATATTTTCACAGGCCTTATAGCTTCTCTTCCTTCCCACTCCTGGCCTTGTTTCTCAGTCATCTTACCTTTAACTGATAATTGCATTCTTCTCTGCATATCTTTGCAGGGTTGCATATGGAAATAGGAGGGAAGAGATATTCATATCGGAAATACTGGTAAATGGCCCTTGAAATAATTAAGAAACACCAGATTTCTGAGAGGTCATGGATTTTAAGTAGCCAAGTTGGCAACAATGACAAAAGATATTAACAGCTGGGCATCAAGCATGAGAGAATTGACCTAATCCAAACTTTAATGAGGCAYTAACTAGCCCCTTGCTAGCAACTAGTCTCAGCAGAGAATAAATTAAGAAATAAGACTCATTAGAAAGATCACTTCTAAAGACAGCTCCTAACCAAAGTTGAATCATTTGACAGATAGCAATTGACTGTCCACAATATATTTGGAAAATAATTCCTTTAGTTTGTCCAATAAACAGTTCTGGTGTCCTGCAACATTTTACCACATTCAAGTTAGGAATTTTAAGGTAAAGAAGAAAAATAAGGAAATTCTTCACCTACCGCTGGAAAGTTTGCATTAAWAAAAAATCCAACCCTTTCATTCCTGTGGCAAGTTGCTATGGAGCTGTATTACAGAAGTTTCTCTGTCTGACTCTTGGTGTTATGTGCCAACAGGTGAAGCATTGTTTATATTTTGCCCCCATATGGCAGGGTRTCATATGACAGGCTTTTCTTTCGCTTGCCATCCTCCCCGCTCTCAACACACCACTGTTCAGTGTTCTCCTTTGGCTCTTTATTCCTTCAGTTCAGCTCAAGTATTCTTGAGCTCACAGGAGAAAAACAATCTACTGAAAATTTGTTCTAAAGAATCCCTCCCCCCCAACAAGTATATCTAATTCCACATTTCTTTACTATAAAATTTCCCTTTGAGTTGTCAAGCAGTGTTCAGAAGAAGCCCTAAACCAAATAACTTCTTAAGTTATTTAAGTTACTTCCTTTCTTCAGAAACCAACACACAAGGGTGCCATGCTGGGCCTTGTTCCCTTTTCTAAAGCCTAGCACAGATAAAGAAGGAGTAAGGAACAGCAGGAACAGTTAAGATACCAACACTGATATTTTCACCTCTGTGTCTTTTTAAACAGAAGGCAATTTTTCAACTGGTGGAAGAAATAACCTCTTGCCTGTAAACAAAGTATCCCAAACAAATGCAACTACATGCATTCTCAGACTACACCTAGCCATCAATAGCCACAAAGCAAGTGTTCCTTCCCAAGCTTGTTGACAGAAATCACAACAAATAAATAGGGGGTTTTAAACAGAAAGATTTGTATTTATTTCATGCTCACAATGTTAGGTAATTTTTCAGCAATCATAAATATGGTTGTTTCCATTAGACAAAGCATTTTCAGTCTAAGGAAGTCAAAATAAATCCGCAGAATGCTTTATTCAAACAATGGGTTTTCCTTCTCTTCTGCTGATGTTCAGTCCTGCCTGGGGTACTGGACAAACACTGCCCATCTCAGTGTTTCCAGAATATTCCTTCCATCCATTTTCTTTACCTGTTGCCAGGTCCCTTTTCTTGGTAATTACCAAAGGGAGTTTAAGCAGATGTCAGTACTAAAGGAATACATTTCTACTGAAGAAGAGCTATTACACTACAAATAAGGATCACTTGCTTTTTCAATATACATAAATTAATGTAGTTCTTTRGAAATTAAGTGACTGACTACAGACAACATTAATCCAAGTAAGCTTTTCATATATTGTTTTTCTGGAGTGCCTCCCTTTGATCTGCAGTACACAGACTATTACATCCACACTTTGTAGCTGTTCTAATACTGACAACAAGCCAAACTTATGCCAGACTGTCCTCCCATGACACATTCAAATATTCCAACTGTGGTTTCCACAGAGAAAAGATGCATGCTATCAGAATTATCTTGAGCCCTCTAGTAAACCAGCTTGAACTAGAGCTGACACCAAGCTCTATCATTCTTGTACTGACAAAATTGAAACACAGGTCACTGGGAATATTGCCTAGGCAAAGACTCCCTAACTGGGTCCTTTGAAAAGGATTTTCAGCATTTCAAGCTAGTGTACACACTGGCTCCTAACTTCTACTGTTTTAGTGGTTGGAGTGCAAGTGTTTTACAAGATGGAAGTAATTGCTCCAAACAATTAGCTGCTTCCTGTTAGATTAGTACCCTGCAGGCTAGAATCTTGTCATTTGAACTAGAATATAGATGGGTAAATCTTGGAAGACAGTTTATAAACTTTGTTTATTCTCAGTTTAATACTAATACCAACCTCTCTTTCCAAATAGTAGTCATGTATACAAATCATGCTAGGAATATTCAAATTCAGCCAGGGTCACACTTCAATGTTAGGCTAATCAACTGCACTCCAATCAAGCTGGCAACTCTGCTACAACTTAGAGAGTATCAGATCCATCAAAATCAAGGTCATTTAAGATGACATACAGACAAAATAAGCCTAACCCAAACCTTCACCTGAGAGGCAGTTCTTGTGAGACTGCTCCCATCAGTAATTTACCTGCACTACAGAGTCAGGCAGACTCATTTCATCCTCATTTACTTTAACAAAGGCAGTGCCACCTGCAGTAAATGGTCTCTTTGAGAGCTGAAGGTGAGAATGATCACTTTGTTCTCCTCTCAGCTTAATAACCCAAGCCCTTCTTGAAAGCCTGCTCCCTCTGTACACATCAAAAAATGAATTTAGAGGATTGTCAAAGCAGTTCATGGGAGCATATGTATGCCTATAGAATTTTTCCACRGGAAACACACATAATTCAAGTCAGTAAATTTGTACCAAAGAGCTAAAGATAAGTCGTCATAACATACCAGAAATTGTATTTTAAAAACAGCTCCAGAAATTCTTCAGGATTTGTTTCTTTAAGGGACAGAGAATATTTTACAGCCAAATTTCTCTTTATTAGCTCATGAAAACTGCAAGAAGACATTTGCTTTTGTTTTTACAAGCATTGCAGGGCCTTTCACATGTAGTGGAAAACTGACACATCTTCCTTTGTATCTAAATACGGACAACTTTTAGAAAGAAAGTTTCCCCTGACTTTACTAAAATTAAAGGAAGAAAGAGATTTTAAAAAGCACAAAAATGCAAACCTATTGCCTACCTTTCTTGGACACTTAGTGAAAGAAAGAGTAAAGTCAGATTTTCCCAGTTCTCAAAATGCAAGATATTATAACCATTCCAGAATTTAAGGTGACAGAAATGGTAGAACACCAATTCCTCTTGCTTTGAAAAGCATGGATTAACTACCTGAACCTAGGAGAAATTTCCTCACACTATTAGCACTAGAATAYTCACGAGATTCAACAAGTAGTTCTTACTTTTACTTGCCCGTCTCACAGAACTTAACTACATGGCTTTCTTAATCTGAAATATTTAGTAAGTGGTTGTCATGCTCTAAGTTTTCCTTGAATTCATTGACATTGGAGCTTTCTCACATTCAGTCTGTTTGTTAACAAGATAGCAACTCTGTTACTCCAACAAGACATTTTTGTTTTGCTTTACAAATTTCATTGTATTAAAAAAAAAGGAAAAAAAAAGAAACAGGCAGAATGCTTGTAAGAGTATTTGGAGAATATTTTAAGTTCACTGCTGTGCAAATTCCCCAGATGTAATGTCCATTCAGATTTCTGGGTGACATGCAGGGACAGGGGAAAAATAAGGCAAGCTGAAAGAAGGAAAAGTTAGCATAAGAATTGCAAGTAATTGTTAAGCAAGACGGCTAAGCAAAAGTGCATCTTACTAAAGGTGAGTGGAAGTGCCATGGAAGCTGAAAGTAAATTTACTTGAAGATCAGCCTTAGGACTGAGCTTAATATAATTGAGAACTCTAGCCCAAAAAAAGGAAACACGTAATCTCACTGATGTGAACACTGAAGAACCAAATATAATTCTGGGAGGTTTCAAGAAAATATTTACTAAAACCAGGTTAAGTACAAATGTCACTTTGACCTATAATGTAATACAGTTGCCTGACAGCAGAAAACTCAGTGATCCAGATGTTCTAGTGCTACATTCCTAGAGAGGAGAGTAGCAAGCTTTGTCAGTCAGAAATGCTATACATGCCCTCTGGTATTAGCCCCTCAAAGAAGGGATCAGAAACAGAGGTTCAGAGAATGGTGATAAGAATGGTCAAGGGCTTTACAAAGATCTCACAAAAACACACTGAACTGGCTTCAATTGTTTGCCCTAGAAAGGGGCTGAATAGGAGGAACAAGATAAAAATGTGTCAAACAAAGAATACTACTGGCAGAAGGACATGGGGAGTTTCTTTTCTTTTGCATAATACTATACTGGGGAGATGTGCGATGAAACTGAATGGTAGAAACTGAAAACTGGTAAAATCTAATAGTTATTCATACAATATGTAGATAGATGGCAGAATTTATGTCCACAGGAAGCTGAGGATGCCAAGAACTTAACAAAGTTTTGAAAGGAAGTGGATGTTTACAGGAGAATCCTTTGTTCTGAAACCCTTGAGATGCGAGAACTCTCCCCACAGATTCTGCTGCTTTACTGGGTAATGTTACTCTTCAGAACACTTTATTCCTCATCAATATCTATGTTATCAATCTGTAAGCCTGCCTACCCATCTGAAGAGAAAAACATCATATTATCCTTGAATATTCCCTGGTACTCAAGTGCCTGACACTGCAAGAGTGGGTAAGTACCTCAATTTAACGAATCAATACAGGATGATTTCTTGTTTGCTAGTTACTCTAAAACCAGCCTTAACCCAATCACAATAAGGTAAAAATAAAATCAAGAAATCTACTTGCAAAATGCAAATATAAGAATATATAAAATTATAAAAATTCAAGAGTTTTAAAAYTGTAAAAATACAAGTGGAAAATTTTAAAAAATGACACTTGATCTACCCATCCCTGTATAAGCCCTGGAGAGTTTATTCATTAAAGACTGACCACCTGGCAAGCTGATCAGAACTCCTGATTCTGTACTGCTGTACAAAAAAAACTAGGGCAAATCTAAAAAGTATAAATACACTCTTCCCTTCACAGAATTATGTATGGCAGAAAGAGTAGGACTCCAGTTTGTCCAGATGTCAATGGACACTTATTATCTGCAGCCTATTGCAAAGATCAACCAATCTATTCCATATTTTAACAGCTTTAGTTCACTTACTCTCAAACACTTACTTTCTGTTTAGTTCACTTACTGCCAGACTCCAAGCCTACATTCTTCTTAGTTTCCTCACTTCATCCACCTGCATCCTCAGATAAATTTTGTTCAGAATTCTCCTTTGTCACCTCAGGTCCAAGGGAAATTCATGCATTAGCTTTCTACATATTTCCTCAGTAATCTTTTGACTTCTTGATTGTCTGTGTTCATCTTCCCTTACCTTCCTTCAGCACCTCTCTGATACAAAGTAAGCCAGTTTGATGTAGATAAGATGCACACCAACCCCAGTCTTTCAGCTGGTCCCAACCAGGACTCTGACTGGGAGTCAGAGACCACTGACCATTTACCGTAAGCATCCCATTTCCCCCAAGAACAGTCACAGCTAGACCAGAAGACCTTGACTGGTGTGTTCTGTACAAAGCAAGCAAGCATGTGCGTGCATGGGCGTATACAGAAAACACTGCCCACCCACTCACCTTACACTTAGTAAATAAATTTCAAATGTTTGTGGTTCTGTTCTTGCAGCTAGCCCACCTTAAATTCCGCCTGACAATCAGTTTTTTGCTTCTCTACAATCTCATTGTTATTGCTAACTTAGGGTGGCAGGGGGCTGAACTGCACCTAGAATCTGGCCCATACCCCAGCCACTAGGCACAGCCCAGGGTAATCTGATCAATGTTTTACAGCCTCAGCAAGCTTCTCCTTTTCTACTTGCAAGTTATTTAATTTTAAACTTTCCCAAACGGAGTTGGCGAGAGTGAATGGCTGTGTGTCCTGCATTCCTTGCCCGAAGGCAGATTCACTTTGGTCATAGTTACTAGATCTTAGAGATGAAAGAAATCTTAATGGAAAGACTCTGAACCATATCTTGGGCTCTGGCTGTTTTGTGATGCGAGTGATGAAGAAGTCTTGCTAAAAATATCTAATCAGAAATACGATCCAACTAAATATAGCTCTAGATCCTTTATGACTTTAACAGAGCTTACATGGGATGAGACATCTCGACATATCAGGTCTAGGGCTATGCTATGATTTCCTTCCCTTAATATATCCTTCTTGCAGTCACGTGTCAAACAGAACAGCACTGAAAAGACCAAGAAATTCATTTTAGCCCTGAGCCTAATGAGCTGAAATAATTATCTCTGCAGTATATATATATAAAAAAAATCTAAATTCTGTTAAAATTTTTCAAGGATGTTTTCATAAAATCTTAGTCTTCCTTTAAGAAAGAAATTTCCTTCACTGAGCATTTAAGTGTAACCTTTTCTTTACAGAAAAAAGTAGCTGCTGAGCAATACAAAATAGCAGCACACAGCCAGTCAAAGTAAGAGGTAAAGGACACTGCTCCATTCCCTTGAGCAAAGATGAGTTTTATTATCTAAAACTTCAAAAGACAAAAGACTCAATAAAATCCAGAGGGCTCAGTGTACCAGCTCTAGCGTCTTAGAACGTTTTAGTTGAGGAATCCTTTAATCTCTAACACTAACTACACTAACACTCTAGTGTACTTTGTATTCTTGTTCTCACATGACACATTGCTCAGGCCACTGAAGTGGCCAGTAACAACATTTCAGATGTTTTGACTGTGTCCCATCTCTGTCTCAAAATTGAGACAGAATCTAGGATTAAAAACCTCTTCTAATTTCCAGGGAAATGCACTGGGTAAGATAATGTCAGCTGTATTCTCCTTTAAGGTCTCGAATTCTGATGCAACTTCTCACTATATTCTAATGCCCAGCAATAAGGATGTTGAACAAAATAACTGCATCTCTCCAAAAACACAAATATCAAGTTCCCCATCCCCACCAGGATACCATCCACTTCTGCTTGCAGTGTCTTTCTGCTAATTCTCAAAGCACCCGCTTAGTGACACACAGACAAAACAGACCTGCCAAACAGGAAGAAGTAGAGGAGCAGGGCCRTGCTTCAGCCCCTCCTCTCACTCCATCATCATTCATGCTGCTGAAGCCAGGCACCAATCCTTACATGGTCTCCCTTCCCAGCAAAGAGTCAATCACTTAACAAAAGTGGGAATGCAGGCAGCATAGCTATGACCACTCACTTCAGGAAGCATATATTCATTCTCATCAGCTGCAACAACCTAGGGAGAATAGAGTCTCTAGAAACTGCTTAGCTGCCACCTTAGAGCTAGTGAAGATTAAACATCATGACCCTGCCAGGCTCTTGCTACCACATAGGAGTTACCCCAAGCAGCTGCCTACTTGACTACACTAACACTGCTTCTGCACAAGGATGTGCATGTCCTATCCAAGACATAAATCACTAGGACTGAGTTGGATTCCAAGGAGGACTACAGTCAGATTAAGATTCCAATAAACAAGGGAGCGGTTACATATGAAATTTCTTTATAGGCAAGTAAAACGTTATACAAATGCAAGAACCAGACTTTATTATGAGTTTAAGAAATGCTTTAACAGTCTAATAAAAATATAAAAAAACATTAATAATTCAAATGATCCTACTCCTATTAAGAACCAGTAATGCAATAAAGTCCACAGAACTAAGTATCTGTTCCTTTCTTCTGATAGTTCTTACCCTTTCAATGAAGTGAATTGTCAGCTCGGAGAACAGCATTGGTGGTGAGGATTTTTTCCTCAGTCTTGTGTCCACTCTAGGTTACTATCACATGTTTATACTCCCTATTTGTTAACTGATTATCTTTGGGGGATTTTTTTGCTCCTCTTCTAATGGTTCTCCAGGACAGTTACAACACAATACCTTCTCCATGTAGGGTATGATACAGTACAGTGCAGTATGGTATCTATCAGGGGAGAACCACAAAATAGCACACACTTAAGTAAAACTTAGCAAAATTCGGCAATAATATAACCAACAAGCTCCAAATCACAGGATAGGTAGAAGACACCTTAACAYTGGAAAATTCTGCTACTACAGCTAGGATAGGCCAGACAATAGTCATCTGATTCTACAACAAGTTGCAAGCACAGAAGTTTAAGTGACTTTGTAGGTGCATCTAAAGTTAAGCTAAAAATAGATTTAAAG
Source organism: Rhea americana (assembly GCF_003343005.1). Classification (NCBI taxonomy): domain Eukaryota; kingdom Metazoa; phylum Chordata; class Aves; order Rheiformes; family Rheidae; genus Rhea; species Rhea americana. The sequence continues at coordinate 11,383,716 of NW_028186645.1, forward strand.
ACTACGTAAGCCCAAATAAGGCTTGACAAGATCTGAGGCCTGTTACGGCTATTTGTTATTAGACAGCATGAAGGCTGTTACCAGTGCTTGGAAAAATCAAATTGTCTGAGTCACAAGAGTACAGAGCCAAGGACAAAAAAGAAAACAGAGAAAGCAGGGAGACACCACTTTGAGACACTGGAGAAGAATACAAGCATGCAGTCTGGGTCAGAATTGCACATAATCTGCATAGATCAGTCAGAAAAGATAAAGCAAGAACACAAGACAGGCTATAAACCAGTCAGATACTCAGGATACTGGGAGAGTCAGGATGAGGTACAGACAGGTACCTTTTTGTTTTTTGAAGCAAGAACAAAACTTTAGTAGGAGATGGAACAACAACTCAGGAACTACTGACTATAATTGAAAAGATGGAATCAGGAAGGGAAGTAGGCTCTGCCATAATTATCTAAAGGGTTAAAGTCTCCACATTACCCAAGTATTTATCTATTGTTCTCATTCTGTAAATATTTATCAATACAACTAGGTTAGTCAGTTCACATCTATTCCTGACCAGTTTCACTTTCTCAAGCACTAAAAGAATTCCCTTATCCTGATACTGTAAATGCTGCAGAAGGATKTTTATCTGACCCTGGATTTAACTGTAGTTCTACTTAATCTTTATGCTTTTGCACCTCCAAACATATTCAATGAAGAGTAAGAATGAATCCCTAAAACTGAAGTAATCATTCAGGACTAAGTGGACATTATTTTGACACGTTCAAACAATTCACAATAAAGAGAAGACAGATTTTATTCCCATTCAGTTTACAAAAAGAATTCTGGAATTGCTGCTAGGATATAGATTATGAAATTTATATTCCCACCATCTAACACTTTTGTTACATAATTCCAATTCCTTTAGCCTTATTTCATCTGCTCTCTCCTATAGGCAACTGTAGCTTTACTTGTGCCATATCCAGATGAAAATACACTACTTTTAGTCRCATTCCTTCCCCCATGCAGATGTGAGAAAATTAACTCACTCATGCAAACAAGAGTTAGGCTCAATAGGAGGAAAAAGTGCTCACTAAAACTCTTRCCAAAATGCAAGAAAAATTAAGCTGGAATTATACCTCTGATAAAAACAAAAACTGCACAATTCTGCGTCAGCATGAAAAATGGTTAGCACCATAGACAACATTCTGTCTGTGCTTTTGCCCTGGGATGCCATCTCATGATGTCTTCTCAGGTGCTCATTTGAAACCAGACAATGAGTCAGTCCTTGGAATTAAAAACAAAAATCAAGAGACCAACTTCAAGTGCTGTTGTATGTCGTAAATCCAATTGGTCTTGGTTATTAATCCAACAGTTAAATACTTCTGGTAATATCAATTTCCCAGAATTCSCAATTCTGTTTTACCTCTCCAAGTCAAAAAGATCTCTAACTGTTCAGCCACTCTCCTGATCACAAGTTTTTTCCACTGTGAATAGRGGTTACAGTTGCTTTAGTACAGGCTAGAGGAAACTAGGTAAGTTTAACAACAAGAATTTATAAAGTGGTATTTGAACACTGCTTCCTAGATTTAGAACTATATATAAGGATAATCACACCAGTGGCTAAGATGCAATAGAGCTCACTTTTGTTTGTTTTGGTRGATTAGGCAGCTAAAGTCTTGAAAGGAGCACAGATTTATTCATCAGGTTTCCTCCTCTGCAAGCAGTGATGCATCCCTTTGCTTTCTCATTGAAGAGTGTGTTTTGCAAATATTACTGCTTTTTCAATTAAACATAAAAATAAAAACATTGACTGAACATATARAATTTTTCCTTTTTAAAAATTTCAAGGAATATTATGTGAAGGCACTTTCACTATTTTCTATTTCAAAGATAAAGAACAAAAGTATTATTCCCTAAGAAGCAAAAATAATTTTTTTCCATTAAAAGTAAATTAAACTTTTCAAATGATGTGAGAATTATCTAATGTGAGATTTAACAGCCTGTATAAAGGTTTTAGTTTGTTGGGTTTTTTAATTGTGAAGTAGATTTTTCCTACCCTAACCCATTCTGTAAATAGCGTGCAAAGGAAGATACTACTTCTATTTGTTGTTTAGGAAGTAGGAAGATAACCTTTTTTATGAATTCCCTGCTTTTTGRCACAAGATGCCAGCTAGTATTGAGTTTCTTGGCATTCTGATCTCTTCTCTGGCACAAATGTCTGCTTAGAACTTGTGGAAAGTGTTTGCCTCATCCTTAAGTTTCAACCTCCTTCTTGTGTCCACCCTCAAAATCCAGGTGGCTTTCGCAAAAACTATCTGTGATACTTGCTAATTCCTCATGAACTCTTCACCTCTTTATTTTTTTTTTATTTTTTTTTCCCCAGCAAAACATTCATTAATTCTCCTTTGGCACCACTTATAATCAAATGTCAGCAGGTACCAGGAGAGCCCTAGAGCCAATGATGTGAAACAGACACAGAGGGAGAATAAAGGAAAGGTGACTTTTACAGTGGTTTGATAGTTGCCAATCTTGATCCAGTGTCATCTTCTTTCCTGCTCTCCTCCCTCTTGTGTTCTGGAGCCAAGAACAAGCTGCTTCTTTGGAAACATTTTTTGCTTAGAGAGTTTTGGGTGAGGAAATARAAAGCAAAGGGACCATTAATAGACCTCAGTGATTATTAGAGAAAGATTCCCAGCTGTAAGTCCTAGAATATATACATATACACGCACAAACACACAYMCCTTTTCTTCTTATGGTTAAAATAACAGGCCATCATTAATCCATTTAGGAAATGAATTGTCAACGAAACTTTCCCTCCACCCTTCCCAYTGGACTTTCTGCTGCCAGCATCCTGGCTAATCAAGCTAGCACTCAATCTTGCCCCTGTCAAGAAAGCAACAGTCAAGACACTTTGGGGCTATCAAATACTCATCAATTCCAATTCAAGTGTGCTGATATTACAGGTCGCATGGTTAACTTCTGCTGTCTGAACTCTAACCATTCAAGCTGTTGTTTTGTCCCTTCTCTTCTCACAAGTAAAAAGGCTTAAGCTGAACGTAGTTGACCATTTTGCATATTGTACATAGCATAAAAAGATCCATCTCACTATCCTGTAGTTTTATTACATCTACAGGACTAACAGGAGAATCAAAATATTATTTTGTCATTTTACTATAAATAAAAAGATAGTATCTTAATATTTTTAGGGAACTGATGTTGAGACCTCGCTCTGTTTTCTATTTCACCTCATATCAAGATTTATACTGGAAAAAATCTCAAATCCTACTAAAGTACAAGYAAAGCATTACACTTTTAAGACACACTACTGTGATTTTCAATACAAATGATGGCAGAAAGGTGGGCACCAGGTTACAATTAATGTCACTGCCTGTTGAATAAAGATGTACAACTTCCATGATGTCTTTTCAATAGTAGCCAGAGTTTAAAATGGAAAGTCATCTATTACCACTCTAATATTTGGCAACACATACATTTGGCATGCTGCATGCTTCCATGAAGGATGTTTATCTGATTATTAGCTGATCTAGATGATCAACTACTCATCTATAGTGCAGCAATTAGATGACATATCACCAACCGACTGCACATTTGGCTGTATTTAAAATTTTTAGAAAAGTGACAATTGAAGAATTACTGCCTTTTTTCATGACTTTCAGGCAAGCAAGTGTGTTCCTGTTTTGGCACAGATGGTTCATTTGCTGGTGTAAAAGTTTCTGTGGACAATATGCCTGCATGGAATTACTTAGGAGCTAAATTATCTTTTAATCACATTGAAAAAGAAAGACACTAAAAAGACTGGAGTAGATTCCTACCTTGGTAGGAATTTAAAGTAGGACCACCTGTTAAACAGCACAGCAGTGATGCTTGCCATTTTCTTCCCTAAAGGCAGATTCCCTTTTCATCTGCAGCATTTCTACTACTTTAGAAAGCTAAGCTTTGAACTGGATACTAACTAAAGCAGGGTGGGTTTGTTTTTCAAAACGAGAAAGGCTRCTCTACCTGCTTGTTCACAGACTCCTCAGAAGAGAAGAAAGGAAGAAGCCCYTTTTATAAAATAGCTAGCCTCTAGATCCAGCTAGAAAACAAGTCTGGAAGGAATTCCAGTACTGTCCTCCAACTCTTGGACTGCACTGTCATTAGTAAAAAGCTTAATAGAAAGAATTCTATTCTGCCCTGTAGCACACAGCTCACACAAGACTGTAATGCACGTACACTAATGTAGCTGCATGTAAATTAAATGCTATTTACCTCACGTCTGAATTTTTGCTCAAGCTGGTTTTTCCCTTTAATGCAAATTGGCTTCTACATACAGCAATTAAAACTAAGCTGGCAAGCAGAAAAAACTGTATAAACCTCTCATCATCCTGGCATCTTACACTACCCAGACTGCATTTTAACAGCTCCTTATCTTACCTAAAACGGGTGATCTTAGTGATGTTGTATAGTCAATGAACTTCCACTAGATCAGCTGCCTCTTTTTTTCTAATCCTGTGTTAATTTTACCAAGTCCTGAATAATATTTTGGACCAACTGGATTCCAGATGTTTCAGCCAAATTATATTCTACCCAAAGCTCTATTCACACTATACTGGGAAAATACTGGTTATACCTTACAKATCTTCTTCAGATGGCTTGTTGGAAGTAAATACTTACTTATTTTGYTTCCTGCATGCCGTAGGTAATCTGTAACAAAAATGTGAACTGCATAGAACCTGCTGAATTCAAGTTCTTTACTTAAACTCAAGACTCTGAACATATTTATCAAGAAGATTAGATCACAAACCAATTTCTAAGAAAATGCAGTTGTTTTACAATGGAAAGTTAGTGGCTTTTATTCTGTTTCACTGAAAGGATAAAACAATTTGGGTTTGGAACATGTTTTGTTTTGGCCTATTGAGAGTGTTTAATACTGAAACTAACAGAGTTGACAGGAGAAGAAACTAAGAGGTATTTGTCTGAGAGATCTGAAGAGAAACAGTTTCATGAAGCCTATCAGCAAAGCAAACTCCTTATAATGAAAAATGAATCTGTGTTCAGGGTGCAGTTAAAAGGAATGAGATTTTTAGCTTTTTTATACAACTCCTAAGCTATTTTGCTAAAGGGTAGTAATATTTTGATCAGGCACACATACAGAAAAGGACAGGTACTCTTTGGGTTAAATCCAAGACTGAAGGCACAAGAACTGGTTTTGTTCTCAGGTCTGTTGATGGTTCAGTGACCTTGGAGTATATTCCCATAGCTTTCAAAATAGAACTAAAACATTGATCTCACATGAATCATTAAAGGGCTTGCTTTCTGAGGTTCAGAAACTTTAGGGTTCCTGCTGAGAGACAACTTTAATAGTGGTAGTAAAATTAAGCATAATTAATCCAGAAATCTGTTCCTCTCTACTRACTGAGGGGACCACAGTCAAATGAACATAGTAAGAGAATAACTGATCTGATACTTATAGAGTAAAGTTATTGTCCTGGAGAAGGAATGATAAAATAAAGTGCTAAGGAAGAGATTTGAAGAAAAGAACAGGATAGCACAAAGAGGGTATTCTTGTTTCAAATGTTCATATGTGCAAACACCTGAAGACTTGTAAACCTCAGGAGGAAGACTGGAGAACATATCTGGAGATCAGACTATATTTTCAATCACATTGTCTATAAATCAGGTAGATATTTTTACATTTAAACTTTCTTGTATTATTAGATGCCAAAACTTGATGCTGCTTGCTCTTTTGAGCCCTGAGGTGAGAGTCAGATAATCTGTTTCAATAATCTGAATACATCTGAGTCTGTACGTCCCTTTACAGGTGTTCAGAAAGGGATGAATCATACTTACCTGTTGTCATATTTTCAAGTTCAATATCAAATGAATAACAAATAACAAAATGGGAGACACTGTCCAAAGCCTTGCTGAAGTCAAGGTACACAATGTCCACTGCTCTTCCCTCATCTCCCCAGCCAGTCATTCCATCATAGAAGGCTGTCAGACTGGTTAAGCAKGATTTCCCCTTGATGAATCCATGTTGGCTACTCCTGATCACCTTCTTTTCCTCCATGTGTCTGGAGATGACATCCAGAATGAGCTGTTCCATCACCTTTACAGGGATGGAGGTGAGGTTAACTGGCCTGCAGTTGCCTGGGTCCTCCTTTGTGCCCTTTTTGAAGACAGGAGTGACATTGGCTTTCTTAAAAAAAAAATGCTGAGGGATGCCAGGGGCCATGGCCAGTAATGCCTGAGACTGGCAACTGTGAACAGCTGCATAGCATAAACCAACACAAATTTCTGCCTAACCTTCCTGGACAAGTAACAATCTCTGGGCCAGGAAAAACTCAAGACTTCGTGAGCATAATGCTACAGTCACCAGCAAGTAAGTACATGGGGTAATTAAGTAGTATAATAATTTTAATCTCATTGGATCTTGAATAAAATCCCACATGCAGGTCCACTATGGATTATCATCAACTCTGTCTCACCCATTACACCTTCCAGAAAATTGTCTGTACAAATTTCAGACAACTATCTGCCTGCTTGATCCTGCAATATTCATTCTTAAATAATTGACCACATTTAAAATCCCCTTCCTCTTTAAAGTACAGAAAAGAGCAGAAGAGTGAAAGTTGCAGTACATGATGTTTCATTTATTGGTAGCCAAAAGTGATGCATGAGCCACAAGCAAGTATATCTCACCAGAGGGAGAAGAAAAATACTCAAAGAAAATAATTATTTATTACTTCTAATTTGCCAGTTTTTTCATGCAACTGAGCTTAAATATCACATGATACAGCTGACACTAGAAACTCAAACACTGGTGAATATACTTTGGAACACACTTTGCACAAYAGACTAGCATAAACCGCCAGATGTTTTCTGCATCTCCTTTTGCACTTTTAGTTGGTCATTTTTTATTGATAATTTGAGATGTCTAGCCTTTCTTGAAATATCAGCTTTTTTTTAATTTATTTTTTCTTTAAAAAGCCCTACAAATTACAGATTACTGTGAAAAGATGGACATCTCAAATTTTGTACTTCTGAAGATAGGTTTCTAGTCCTAGCAGTAAGAGATAAGACTGCAGAACTTTAGCAGTTTGAAAACAAGATGACAAAGCAAAAACTAGAATCTTTCATTTTTGAATTTGAAATTCATTCCACTTATTGAGGAGAATCTGCACTCCCATTTTAAATTACTGAAGCTACTAATAAGTTTTGAGTTYGACTCAGTCCAAGGTCTGAAGCAAATTCTATCACATTTTCCATGATAAGAGAAACTATAAACAAATTGTTTTGCAACTTCATCTAATTTCACTTGCAGCTTTTATTCCAAATTCAGCTGCAGCAGGTGGAAAAGGTATCAGCTGCGAAGCTTGGGTTAAAATCTACTTTTTCCTAAAGCTCAAGTCCAGATTTTCTGTACAGCCTGCTACAGAAATAAGAGCTATCCACAAAACACAGCCATCGATCCTGATATTCTTTGGCCAAGAACTTTTCAAAATCCAGATACTTAGGATACCACATACTAATGAATTCTCAGAGATGCTCCAAYAGTGAAGGTCATCACACTCTCTCCTTTCAAACACAAGCTTCCTCTTTCTACCATCCTGTGCACAAGTAGCATTTTTATTCTGCTTCTATTTACTGCTTCACTAACTGACTCTTTTTTGAAGGCATGTCCACCCAAAAAAMTGAAGGAGAGAAAAGTGGAGAAGCCTGGACAAAATGAAGGAAGAAGCATAATTGCAAGAAAAAGAAGGGAAGAGGAAGCCACTCCTAACAAATCTGGCCCAAGATCCTGAGAATGATACAATATACMTGTGAGGAAAGTGTTTAAGCCTGTTCTAGAGAGCGCTTCACTCTAGAGAGTTTTCCTTCTTTGCTAAGGATTGCGCCTAATGCATTAAGTTGTTACCTTCATGGCCGTAGGCCTCTAAGATGTGAAAAGACATGCCTCTTTTTCAAGCACAATATAGTTATCTGCAGAGAGTGGTACAGAGCATGATCTCATGAAATCAAAAAGGAGAAAGCAAAGGCAAGATGACGTTTTATTCTTGCACATTGTTTTTAGTCTTGAACACTTCCATTTCTTGAGTCCTCCCCCTCATGTCACTTCTCATCCAATCCTTACCTCCTCCTTACTATCACAAGAGCCTTCTCTGCAGCCCAACGAAGTTAAAATTGCTGCTTCTCATGCTCTGCACTATCTTTTTCCCTTTAATTTTCAGCCTCAGCTGGAAATGCTCTCCATCAGTGCTTCTGCTGCCAGTCTTATGCCTGATTGCTTTAATTAAAAGGCCAGAAGGGATGATTTAAGAGTCTCATCATCAGGCTTGACATAATTAGACTCCTGGAGTCAGTGTCAAATGCTGACAGGGTTGCCTCAACCTTTCATCCTTCTAAGGCAGCTATAGGCAGTACCATAGAATATGCTTTATGGCAGGAACCCTTTCTGATAAAAGCTTTAGAAGAAAGGTTTTGTCTTCTTGAGACATGAAAGAGCCCCTAGCTCTTTTTATAAGAGCCCAGATTTGTTTTAGTAACCTCAGCCAAAGCAGTCCTAACATTCATGCCAGAAGTAGCTTTAGTTTAGTAACAGCAAGGGTATGAAGTTGAAAATTGTCTAGTGATCTCTGGAACAAAAGGCAGTATGTAAATAGCTTTGCTATTCATACCCTATATGGGGCCACTTTTWAACTAAAACTGGAAAATTAAAGGGGAAGAAAAGGTCATTGCATACTCCGATATTCTCCTGCATTTGTCAGTATCAATTAAGTACGCAAGATCAAAACAGCTGAAAGAATAGAACAAGATTGTTTTCAAGGTGTGTCAAGTCCCAGCACACGACAACTTGGTATATGCCACTGAGCTTTGCCAAATCACCAGAAATGATCCGCTGCAGGTCATAGATATGGGGGCAGGTTTAGCTCAGTYGGTTAGAGTGTGGTGCTGCTAATGCCAAGATTGCAGGTTCAATCCCTGCATGCGCTACACTGAGGGTTGGACTAGATGATCTCCAGAGGTCCCTTCCAACCTTACCATTCTATGATAGATATGGTGTTAGTCCCATAATTACTGTGTTTTCTCTGACTCCTCTCTTGCAGAATAGCTCCTAGTTCTTTCTGAAACATTTTAGAGTTGTGAAAGCGATGCATTGAACATAGTAAGGGACACTGGGAGATCCTTTTATTAAGGATTTTTGCTTGTCGTACAAAGGTGATACCACTACAAACACAGACAAGCAGCTAGCAGCTAAAAGGTTTGTGTCTGTGAGATCAAATTAAATAGGACATACGCATGACTGAAAACTCAAAGCTCTGCCCTAGAAGTAGAAGTAGTTACCATGAAAGAATGCATCTGCACCACTGCTGAGGTGCAAGCCTTAAAACCAAGAAYGTCTACGCTCCCTATTTCAGTGGTGTTGTACTGCCACCAAGTGGAGAACATGCAAAGGAAGGAGAAGGATAAAGATGGTCAAAGATGTACTAACAAGGATACCAAACCGAGCAGTTCCAGAATTGTGAATTCCCAGTTCTAATATTTACATACTAGAAGACCATTTCAAAGTGATGCACAGATATTCTGCTGAAATATCACTTATACCTCATAGATACTAAGTATGGATAAGTAGTACACCAAATGCACCAAAAGCTTGTAATCAAACCACAAATTAAGCCATATGAAGAGATCCTGACAGAGTAATCTGAATTATCAGAAAAGGGAGAAACATTTTCTAGGGCAAGGTGAAGGTTAAGTTCTGCAAACAAATCACTAGTTATATATGATTCAAAAGAATTACTCAGAAGTGCGTGGTTCTCCAGAGGCACACAGAACTCTAGAGATGTATCCTTCTTCTCCTTCTTTGGGTTGGTTTGGTTTTACAATCATATGCCCTCAAACAACTGAAGGGCAAGACTTGGGYCAGGGAGTGTACTTGTGGAATTACTACCTCCATCTTATGTCACAGGTTTTAATTCACTGGAGAATGCAGTACCCAGCTCTGCTTAGAGCCTGTGAAAGGGTTTTTGCATAGCCCAAATCTAGCAGAATGTCTCTTCTCTCTTAAAGAATGCAGGTGTGATGAGAAGAGGAAGTAATACTGAGCCCTCAGCCAGCTGCCGCCACCTGCAGTGCCTTAGCTTCAGGCAGATAATGCAAACAGTTCAGCATGCTAGTTTTGATGGGGAGCAGGAGGGATATTCTTGAGCAGACAAAGAGATTCTCTCATTTTAGTGTTCACATTGCCAGGTTCAGAAGAGGACAGGAAAGTTGTGAGGGTTTTTTTTGGAGGGGGGGGGGAGGGCACAGGGAGGAGCAGATAACAAAGGTATTCCTCTGGCAGCCTTTAACCAATGAAATTCAGACATGGGATTTAGATAAATGGTATGAAACGAGACTCATCAATCCATTAAAAAAACATGTCACCAAGTGGTATTATTCATGTTTTATGAGTCCAAATGTGCTTTATATGTTACTGAGTGTTTCCATTAACTCTCAGGCACAAAGGGAAATGTCCACATTTTGGCAGCAGGTTACAGACAGTACGTACAATCAGAAACTGAGAAAAGTGTGGCTGAGGGCTGCCATTCTCAGCAACAGTCACTAACTGGCAGCTGTCTCAAAGACCGAGGTTCATCCATTGTACATGCACCCCAAGCAGGTCCAGTAGAGCTAATGAACAGGTTAATGCCTTCTGAATGACTTGTTACCRTAACAAGGGCAAGATCCTTTTTACACATGTAGAGCTGCCAAGCTCTGTAAAGATGTTCTTCGTTTCTGGGCTGCAAAGTTGAGATTCAAGTCTCTCTCAATTCTCCCCAACACTCCCTGCCCAGTAACCCCACGTATGTAGTACTCTAAATAGATTACAGGACCCTGATCACAGTCTTCAAAGAGGAAGGGATTAATTTGCTCTCAATTACCCTGTTTTGGGGTAGGGGAACACATTAAATTACTTTAAGATCTTCTCCAGAACTATTTCTCCATGATTCCAGGAAACTAATGAGAGAATAGACAGTGTGCACTTCCTCTGCTACTTGAAAAACAAAGTGATCACCTACTCTGGCTGAGTCCTTAAGATGATAGAGAAAATTATATAGAGAACCATGGAGATTCCACAAATTTTGCATAATATCCTTCCTTTGACAGAATCCACTCAAACAGTGGAGCTCACCTAATCTAGCTACTACTCTTTAACACAGGCCACAGAACTGATACACATAGTCAGAATTTGTCCCAATCTATAGATTATATCAATTTATAATCCAGTGCTGAGTTTGGCCCTAAATACCTCAGAGCCCCCAACTTTTCTACGTATGGTTCTGCAGCAGCTGAAATCTAGATTCTCCCAGAATAGTACCTTATTTAATAGGAGAGGTGACTGACAAACAAAGATTCACACTACAGTAGGAAAAGGAACTAGCATGTTTTCAGGAAATTACAATTATCTCTTCAGTAGTACTATACAGGCTATCTGCTTGAGCTGGATAATCATGCATAAGCTGAGGAGGAGGAATAAGGACTGCCTGAGCAAGACAAAGGCACAAGGAACACAGACCAGTGATAAGAGTAATTCTGTAACTTTAAATCTTTTGCTGTTTGCCTGAGACTTCAGACACCACTGAAGTACCTATATTTATGACAGTGACAGAGGTAACTGAAGAAAGCCAAACATTTCAGACACCTCAGAAAGCACAATCTAGGCAGCTGAAGCAAAAATTGAAGCAGCTGAGCCACTGGGGCAGGAAAGACCAAAATATGATGAAACTGTGCTTCACAATTTAGAGAAAACAAGTGGAAGCAAAGGTAAGAATTAATTTTCTCAGGTCTAACATGTCCTGTATGAGAAATCAGGTCCAAAAATCAGGAAATTTATCTTCTTTCTGATGGTGTTTTCTCTGTAATAGCTTACATAAAAAAGCCTCAAAGAAAATGGTTTGGAGAGTAGGTGGATGAGTAGGTGGATAACTTTACACCGTAATGCAGTCAACTACTTTGTGGAGCATGGTGGACGTTTAAATGTTCTGTCACATTGCCAGAAGAAAGTGCAGAAAAATGTTGTGTCTAACTGCAATTGCATGGGGAATCTGGGAAGGAACGATGCCATTACTCAATGAGAATGCAATAGTGACACTGCAACAAACAAGCCCTAGCTTCCTATCTTCCTAAAACAGCGGTGACAGTCAAGTTCCAAGATTCCTCGGGACACTTACAGTCTGGAAAATAGAAACCAGCCTGAGGAAAGATGCCATATACGAACCAAGACCTTAGTATTAATATCCAGACTTCTGTCAAGATCAGCCCGCTTTTGAATTTCTCAAGCTTCTATATTTAACAGGCTACATCCAAATAATCTTAGACTCTTTAGTTAGAGAGTAGATGATCCAAAAATCCAGATTTGTATCTAAATCTAGGACACCTATTCCTGGAAACATCACTTGCTCTTCAAAGAATTTCCCACTGGGTAAAATTAATTTGTTTGCTTGCCAATTAATTCCTGCAGTGAAAGCTGCATATGTCCCTGCAGCAAAATGAATGAATGGATAAATTTCAAGGTTCTCTGGCTTTATCCCATACACAGCTATCTGCCATCTCTGATGTCTGTAACCCTTTGAGCAGAGACTCCCACCCTAGCCCTTTGGACAGATTTCATGCACTGAACTGCCTGCTAGGGACCAAAAGCAACAGCAAGGTAAAGTCTTACTATTCTCACTTTTAATACAAGAATGTATGGTAGTGATAAAAAGCACMGACAAACCCTCTGTAATTCCACTGTGAAATTAACTGGGTGCTTACAGCCAGGCTGAAAAGATWTCCAGCTATTTTATACTACTCATTTAACTACAAATATTTCAACTTTAAGATTTATTATAAAGAAAAAGCACTACAGGCAGGGAGTCACTAAGTAAAGTTTCTTACAGCTCTCCACCCACCAGATGGTTATTATTCTTAATAATGCATACAGCGGCAGAAAGCATTTTTCTTTCTCCTCTTACTACTTCTTACAGCATGCAGCCTTTTAGACTTCCATAACAACCTGTCCACTATCACAAATCTGTCACTTTTACATGTCATGTTCTCTCCTCCATCCACCTGTGGTTTGACAGTGCTTTTTAAATAGTACTGAATTAAATAATTCTCAGGGAAGCTGCTGGATTYGGATTTGGTCTTGTGCTGTCTCAAATCCAGAGCTGTATTAAGAGTGTATTGAACATTTTTCTACAGAAAATAAGATGTTTCAAATGAAAGGAAGATATAAACCATAGGAATTGTCATTCATTCTTATTTTTGTTACATGCAGATCTCACTTGGGATCATGACCTTGTTGCACAAGGCACACAAGATGATTAAGTAAACTTGAAAAATATGCTGGCATATCATAAGCAAACTTCCAATATAAAAACTTTATTAGTTGCTGAACTTCCTTGTTATTGGGTAACTATTGCACAGCTCAGCTCTTAGGTAATGACTGTTGCAAAAGAGCATTTGATAGTGGCATTGTACCACATCACCACAAGATTCTGCATAGGATCACCATACATCACCTGCAGCACATGGGATTGTTAACATCCAAGACATACCTGGACACCACAGGGTATTGAGAGATTTCRAAAGAATATCTGATATAACTTATTCCATGCCAGAAAACAACCAAGAAAGGGACAAATGTAATGACATGGGTTTCCACATCATCCAGTTTTACATGCCTTAATTGAGATTAATCACCTCATTCAGTCCAGAGACAGAAGCTTTTGCAAGAATTAAGAGAGATCGCTTAACTGAAGTTATTATTCTCAGCTGCCTGCTGCAAGAACCCATTTGTACTACCAAGGAACCAAGGGAAGCTAGTCTAAGATAAATGCCCACATTTAGATGTTTGGTGCTTGACACCAGCTGTAATGACTTAAAGGCTTGCAAGACAAAAATGCTTATGGCACAGGGGGACAGACTGTACTGAAAAAACAGGGAAAATGACCAGGAATTAAGATGCAAGTTAACATAAATCCATCGGCATCAGCAGAGCTTTGCCAGTTTCAATATACCAAAGAACTACAGTAAAACTGTTTTGCTGCCTTATTCCCTTCCTGTGGCAGCCAGTCTCGCAATAACACTAGATTCAATAATTAAAGACTAACACATAAATGCAACAAACAGTAAAGATATGTTAGTAAAACTGTAGCACCAACATTTCCTTCTTCTGACAGTCTCCCTTTACAAACTAAGCACTAAAGCACAGTGATTTTTATAAAATATGTGTAGATGTTTGTCACTGACYGCAGTGAATGCCTGATTACATTATCACCTCTTTTTAATCCCCCTACTAAAAGTAACTGAATCATGTTTACATGTTTTTAAAAATATATTGAAGCAAGGTTTTAACCAAATAGAATGAATAATTTATCTGCAATATTTTAAAAATACACTGTGCTGCTCTTCCTAAGCTGCAGCTGAGAATTATCAAGATCTCCCATAAGACTACATGAAAAGATGAACAGCAGGCAAACCAAGGCAAGTGCCTCCCCAGCTTTGCCAAGAACTAAGCGCACAGCTCCATCAGCAGGAGGGCTTGCTTTAGTAACAAAATCTGTTTTAGCCTGTATCTGAAAGTTTTTCTAAAGCTGGAGATTGAAGTTTAAAGGCCACTAGAAAAACTGCAGAGRCAGCTCCTATAAGAAAAATGCTATATAGAATTTCCAGAAAGAAAAAGGTAATTATTRCTTTTAACAGCAATAATAATAATAGCAATAGTCCCTATTCTTAATGATTCTTTCCCAAGAGATCTCAGCTTGTTTTAAAAGCTATATAAGCACCAGTACGAGTTCACATAATATTGTGCTCCATCTCAGAGATGGCCGAATTTCAGCTGCACAAAACAATATTAAATTACATGTTAGTATGACAGAAAAAATGCTGTATTAATTTGAAATCACAAGGGAATTCTGGCAAGACATTTGGAGAGAACACCTGGCTAAGAGTCCTGTCTTCCTGGAAAGGTGCCATGGAACATTTAATGATCTGAAATAATCAAGATTTCTGGCTTGTCAAAGAAACGAAAAAGACACCTTTCTCCCCTCCCTCCACRCTGCAAACTGAGGCAGTCCATTCATGATTGAAAGGAAAAAAGCCTCTGCATACTGAAYGGGAATAGCCATTCAGAAGGTAAACAGAAGCACAAGCACTACTTGCACTGCAGACTCGTTTTACCATGAGGAAGATTAGTACCATTTCATGTTACATGTGCATGTAAAGCATGGACTGACACATGCTCACAGCTAATATATGACAGACTGATAGTGTAATGTTAGCCTGGAATTATTTGTCTTAGCACAGTGTTAAAATGATGACAAAGGTGAAGTGTGATAAACTGAACAGTAGGAACATGATAAGTTTCCAAAGGAAATTAGTTTGCTCAAAATATTACTGAAATACAGCCCAACATACATGTATATCTGTCCTACAACAATGCTACTTATTACTTAGTGACAATGAAGGAGGCAGAGCTTTTCACATTTTTACCATTTCAYTAATAGGCACAAGTAGGCAAGGCTTCCATTGTACAAAGCAAGGTRGAATATGGTTAACCTACTCAAATGTTACACACTATCTTCCCACAGTCACATACATTTTTTCTATTCCCTCTGCTCATCTTTTCCATTAACCATCATTCAGTCTTATCTTTGAAATCCACTGATACTCCATGTTGGGTATTTCTTCAATTAAAAACAAAGAGCAAGAAAAACTTGAAACACAGATAAAGTGCTTATGGTCTGGAAGCATCAGCAAAAAAAATTGCAACTGGAAATAAGTAGAATTTTCAAAAGTATTTTAAAACTTCACTTATTTATTTTTAATCAGCTTTATGGTCTTCCCAGACCAGAAACATGAATTTTGAACACTTAGGCTTGAAAGCACTTCATAAATCTCTTTGCCACTTCTGTCTTTGATATAAGTTGAGTTTTGGGCTAAAAAAAAAAAAAAAAAAAAAAAAAAAACAATTGGGAAAAGCACAGAAATGTACTTGGTATCATTTTATATTGTGGCCAGAAGCAAAGGACAATCTAGCACCACCTCAGCATGATTAAAACATGCTTCATTAACTGTATTAAAGAAAAAATAGCTAATGCAAGCAAGAGAGGATTGTCTTTTTCTTCTAGCCTGTTTTGATGGCTCAGCTGGCCTCTGATTATACGAAGATTCAGAAGTCATCTGAACACGTTAGTATTCATCTATTTAATAATAATACAGTGATCAAGTGTCTAAAGCTACCTTAGCCAGTTTAGTGAATGTCTAAGGCAAAATGAGCTAAATTAACAATGGAGACACAATGGCTCTTATTATGGCAAGGGTATTACAGTAATTGCTCTTAACAGTAATCTCCTGCCAAATTGATGCCCATAGATATTATATAATTGTTTAACACTGTACATTGGCGGCATTTCTGTCATTCTCAGAAGACTTGCCAGCGAATGAATGGACTGTAGAGACTTAATTGCCCATTAATGTTCATAAAATCACCTGTGCAGGTGGAGTAGCAGTAGCCCAGACAGTGCACTAGGAGGAGAATTTAGATCCCCTGCTGCAAGAAAGCAAGCAGTACATTTACAATCAACATTCAGAATCCTATCAAGGAACAACAGCCACAAGTTGTAGCTTGGGAGGTTCATAGTAGAGATAAGAAAAAGCTTCTTGACTAGGAGGRAAGCACAGAATTGCAAGAGGTAACACAGAGAGATGGTAGAATCTCAGTTACATCTAGACAGATGCAGTCAACCTAGTCTAACAGCACCAACAGTCCTACTCCAAGTGGGAGGCTGCAGGGGCCCTTAGAAGCCTATTCCAACCAACTTTTCTGTGATTCTATGATCTTAGGTATCGGCACCAATGAAGCTAAGAACCAGCCACAACAGGAAGTATCATGATATGGCAATAAGGCTATTTGCCTGCACAGATTCCAGGTAAAGACCTATACCACAAGCCACAAGGCCCTGCACTCTGTTYTGCTGACTAAGTATAATTTTAACTGGCTGGTGAGATCAAGACAAAAAGGTTTTATCACGGCCAATCCAAACTTACAGAGAATCCTAAAAAAAGGAGCCTACAGTGGCATTTTTGGAAAGGGTGGGGCATTGCTCTGGACTCCAATACTTCTGACACAGCTTTTAAGTCTTTTCTTCTCATCCCAGTAGCAGCCTCAAGTGAAAGTAGAACACTGATGAGAAAAATAAATGGCTATCACTATGTCTACAGTGAAAGGTCTTTGTATCAGGCTAGCTCTTGGACACAGAATACAGAAGAGTTAAGGCTGGAAGGGACCTAGTCCAATTCCCCTGCTCAGACAGGGTCACCTAAAGCAGGTTGCCCAGGACCATGTTCAGACGCCTTTTGAACATCTCGGGAGACTCCACAGTCTCTGGGCAACCTGTTCCAGTGTGCAAAAAATCAYGAATCTCTGTAGAATATGCTCTATAGCCCAGAAATGCAAGGGCCAAAATGCTATGAACCCTGGCTTCTTATGATTTCCTGGAAGGAAAAAAAAATTTTTTTTTAAATCCTTCAGCCCATGTAT
The DNA here is from genome assembly GCF_003343005.1 of Rhea americana. Taxonomy (NCBI): domain Eukaryota; kingdom Metazoa; phylum Chordata; class Aves; order Rheiformes; family Rheidae; genus Rhea; species Rhea americana. The sequence continues at coordinate 11,401,264 of NW_028186645.1, forward strand.
GCCAAGTTAGAGGTACGCTAGTGACCAATACATTATGTGAAAATGGAARAGAAGGCTTGCTTCCATATGAAGCATTTCTTTCTTCCTCAAAATGAACAGTGCAGGGTAATCAGAGATAAGGTGCCATTAATAGTGGTGAAATATTTACATGCTGAGGCACTTGGAATAGTTCATTCTCTCCTTCTTTCCCTTTTCTCCAGCGTGTCTGATTTTTCCAAACTTCCTACCTTCCTCCTTGTTTCTTTTGTTTCATCATCTCTCCAAACACTAGCTTTTCATTTTCCCAGGTCATCCTTCCCAGGGCTACTGTCACTCAGAATGTTGTCATTAGACAAAGCCTTGACCCCAAACTTCAAACAAATCAATGTTTACGCAGGTCTTCATATGTTTTACAACCTGTAAAGATCACTCCGCATAACTTCTTACAGCCTTAAGACAGCTTCCAAGAGCTATATTCAAACATATTCTTTAACAAGATACTGTCTTGTTTTGAAGTTAAGACTTCAGAAGTGAGGATAAGTGCACAACACTCCTTGGTGAACTGTCTAAAGGTTATCTTCTGGCTCGATTATTGCAACTTATTCTGCAATTAAATTTGTCTAGTTTGTTGTGTCATTGCAAACAAGACTGAAAATTCCTATAAGAGCGTATCTTTTTTTTTTCAGATAGTTACCTGCATACACTGATTAAGTCAGCTCAGACTCTTCTTCAACATAAATAGAGAATATCAATGTATTCAAACTCATTTCCAACTAAGGATCACTTTTATGCCCTCCTTTGAACTTTCTCCACTGTTGCCATGTCATTTTTGGAGTAGAAATGCCAAAACAGGATGTAGGATTATAGCAATCTTACTAGTGTTGTATTTAGAGGCAAGACCACTTCTGTATATTTACCTGCTATTGATCTTTTCAGGGTTCAAGCCTTCATATCAGATATTTTTTGCACATCATTTTACTAAAAGCTGATATTGAGATGATTATTCATATTAATTATCCRAATTACTGCTTTTCAGGAGTTTATTGGAAAGCTTTTTTAGGCAGAGCTAACATTCTCCTCTGTGTACTAAGTTGTACTTATCTATATAGAATGTTTAACTGATGATTTATCTAGGTAACTCAGATTACTGTGTAATAATGTGGCAGAGTCTGCCCTCTTCATTATTAAATAATCCACTAATCACTATTATTTGATAGTATTTTAAATAACATTTCAGAATACTGCTAAAATGTTGAATATAATAAAAGCAATTAGATTCCTGAGAGAGACCTTGTTAGAAATAGACTTACTGATCCTGTCCCAATAACTACTGTCTTGAGATCTGACAGGATGCCAGATTTGATCCATCTAGTATATAACCTGTAAGTTCAAAGGTTTTTTTTTAGATTAAGATGCTAGAGTACTAAGTCAAATGCCTTTAAGAAATTCAGGTATACAACTTTCATTCTGTGTCTTTACCTGCCCAGTCTGCAGTCTTGTTAGAGAATGACAGTTATGTTTGACAGGACCTGTTTTCATAAAACTATCTTGACTGACAATAATATGCTCTTTGTCTCTAATTTTTTATCAATGGCATCCAAATGAACTGTTCAGCTCTGTTGTCAGAACTTTCAYGAAAGTAACTGTTCTCTTGAGTTTGGGATCTTCTCTTACAATACTTTTAAATATGGGATTATGATGACAATCCTGTACTGCTATAGAACTTTTCCAGTCTCCAAAGCTCTTGAACATTGAATTAGTTGTTCAGAGAACTTAATGTTAGACCTCTTAGGATTTCTGGGTATCAGTTAACCAGAGCTGCTGCTCAGAAAAATATTTACTCTTTCTTAATAGATGTTCCCTACATCTCCTTTTACCATAGTAAATAAGCTTATACTATGCGKATCATTAAAGGAGGGTTAAAAAGAGAAAAACAGCTGCTTGAACACTTCTGTTCTGCGTCATTATTTATAATTTTACTTCCCATTCGGCAATGGATAAATCAATTGACCCAATTTAAAAAAAACAATTTAATCGGGGGGATGTGGAGAGCAAGCTAACAGATTGCCAAGAAAAAGTAGGATTGAAAGTTGCATGCCCTTTATTCCTATACCTTGCTTTAACAGAGACAAAGTACAAATTAGATGCTTAAATTTACCTATGTCTTTCATCTAAAAACATAGAAAAATGATGCAAAAAGATTCTTGTCTAAGTAGCTCTGTGCATCGAAGAAGGCAAGCTTCATTGAAGAAAACACTAACTGAAACAACAAGGACAAAAAGAGACCTATTTCTTCAATGTTTTTCACTCCACTCATCCTTTGAATGTTGAGAATTATCTTCATTATCTTTGGATAAGGTATAGGCTAATACAGAAGCCCAAAAGTTGTTTGATTACTTTAAATATAAAAATAGAATTGATGCCTGTGAGAAACAAAGCCAAAGCATCTAAAAAGTTTATCTTAAATGATGGAAGATACAATGCCTCCTTGATCCACTCCCCAGCTCCTGGATTTTGGAATGGCATAGAGTGAGTTAAAAAAAAGAAAAACAATGCAACTGAAACCTTTTCCCAACAAACTGAAAAAGTTGATTTTGAACACTAGTTCATTATGAAACATCAACATCAAAAAACAAAAGTGCCAGAGTGGGACAGACAGAGAGATGTCCTGATTCTATATCTTGATTAGATTCTTGCCTAAGGGTTGGTGGATTTCTACTACAACTCTTCACACAAGGAAAGTTTCTCCATTCTGTTTCCCTGAGGAGTGGGAAGGGATGGTGTAGAGGCATCCATACCTCTCTCATTATGTTCTGTGCTGTTATGTTTAGTTATGCATATGCCAGGGACATGAAGCATATGGCCTGGAGGCTGACAATGTCCCACCTAGCAGATGTCTTCAATATATTCTCCCATAAAAAGTCTTTTTAGGGGGGCTGGTTAATTGCTTTTTCAGATCATTATTTGTAATTGGTTGATAGAAAGTTATTCACTAACTAAAATCCCACTAAGTTAATGCAGCTTTTAGTGAGCAGGAGCAAAGAAATGGAAGACTACTATTCTCCCAAATTAAGCACGCACCTAGCAGTTAGATTACATAGAGGTAGATTCGTTACTATATGTTACATGAAATCATGAATCTTCCAAAAGTCATTATATTGCTTTAGATTTTTGGACTAAGCAGTGAGAGACACAGGAAATAAAGACAGTCTTTTGAGAGGCAAGCACTCTCAATGTGTGACATTACTCCATGCCTCCAAAGATAGATACACCAGGTAGCACACTTTTGCAAGCCTGGCATGCCAACAGGAAAGAGGAAAGCACTTACATTTTACAGAAAAACAGCAGAGCAGGCAAATTAAGTATTTAAGGTGAATAATAACCTTGTGAGCTGCCTGGGAATCCACTGCAAATTAATCTTGCATTCTGGCATTGTAAGGATTCACCAGATAGTTCAAATGGTGAACAATATTTAGTCCAGTAGGCTGTTTTACAACTCCTTTACCTGAATCATTTTCTGGCCAATTATTTCCACACTTGATATTTGGGCATTTAACACTTCCTTCTTTAAGAGGCTACAAGTGTTTGGAAAAATCCATCAAAATGAAGGACAGAATCCTGCTAGAAATTATTCTTTTTTGTCCAGTAGAGGACAGATCAACAGATAGCAGAATAATGCTGGATGGTGTAAGACAATGCTGTGGTACAACATTGATGCTCTGTGTTAAGCCACAAGACAAAACAAACAACGGTGAGAGCATCGAAGCTAACAAGATTCTAGTCAGTGAGCTCTAAGGCAGGAGAAGGAAACATGAAAAAATAAGATTTTGTTTCTATTTGTAATTGCATTTCTTGTTAAATCTGGACACTTCTACTACCAAGTATCAGGATCAGTTTTAGTTCTGATCTAGAATTCAACATATGCATCACCCAAAACTTGTGTCCTCACTTAAAATCAGAGGGAAATGCCTAGTACATTTTTGATCCTTCATGAAAATACTACACAGAGCAAGACTAAGCATAACTCAAAGGAAACACCTTTTAAATGCATCTAGTTTGAAAATGAATTATTTCACTTTAGTATGTTTTTCAAACCAGAGGGGACCCTTTCCATTCTCTTGTTAATCTGAAAATTACAAGGTGTCCCAGATTGAATGACTGTCTGAGATGCTAAGATCTTAAACTCAAGAGAACTTATTGATTTCCCTCTTATCAAGACAGCCAGACACTCTGACCGAGAAGGAAATGTGAAGACTAGACTTTGCCAAACCAGCACAGGGTATTTTTCATTGCCCTGTTAAACCCAATATGCTTATAAACTGGCTGCTTGTTGATTTGACTCTCTTGCCATCAAAGTTAAAGCAACTTGCCAACTTGGCACTCTTTTTCCTTCTCTAAGCTCATACAATGTTTACTATTTACAGTTCTCTGGAACCTATCTCCATTCTCTGATTGTTCTTAAAGATAATCATTAATAGTTGACAACTGCTTTGTCTAGTTTTCTGAGTAAACTAGAGTTAAAGTAAATTTTATCAGTTCCTGTCATCTTTCCTTTTCAAAAAGACATTCAAGTATCTGGTCACAATTAACTTTTTGTGGATGGCAGCAGGTAGAAAACAGGACAGACACTGAAGCCTGAAAGACATTAAATATTTAAGCCTTCTGCATAGTCCACTATTCGCTTTCCTGTTGCTGGTGTTATTCTCTGATATAAACCTATTCTAAAAAATCAGTAATGTATTTCACACATTAAATTGAAAGACACTATGGGTGATAAATCATCATTAAACTAAGGACAAATTTAGAGGAGCAGAAAAGCTTAAAAGCAATGAAGGCAAGTGGGTCAGACAGAGAAGCTACTCATGATATTCTGATGCTTCCTTCAGTTGTAACATATAATTTTACTCTCAACGGGCTACTGAAGATTCAAACAATGCTGAGACTAATATGGTCAGAAGACTAAATTTAATCCCAGAGTTGATTAGGGGTTTTCCTATTCCTAATAGATCTACTGCCCCTCCCCACAAAAGAGAGGGCTTTTTGAACTATCCCAATAAAATAATGTTTTCAATCAAAATTAAGGAAAATTTAGATTTTTTCCTCCAATAATTCCCGAAGTCATGCTCAGCATATCCCCTTGTATCTGTGACACAGAATAAATCATGTTTTAAGAACAGTAATTCCCCAGTTTTTTCACAACCTCATTATAAATACCCCAGTGGACAAAGATTCCACGCTCTTCTTCAGGATATTATTCCATACTCTAATGAATTTCACTACCCATTTGAGATTCAACACTATGGAGCATAAAATTTGAACAGATCAAAGGAAACTGTATCTAACTCTACAGGCAAATTACACTCAATTTTAATGCATTTTTCTATATCCTTCTGAGAAGTCAATCACTTGATTTAGCTCTGACTTTTGCTGCTGGATTACCATTTAGCTATAACGCAGTATAAAAGTTTAATAAGCATATAGAAAAGTTTCAAATTATTAACAGAACTTTTTATTTCCTTCAATTGCTGCTTAATTCTTAGAACATTTTGTATTGGCCCTGATTCAGTAAAGTACTTGAGTATGTTTTTGTTTAACTGCACTGTCGTCCAGTAAGTAAATAGTGCCTTGTTTTCTACGCAGATCAATAAACAAGTTTATTTTGTCTAAGGGACATTTTTTCCTACCTCAGTTTAGTACGAGTCACACCTGTCAAAACCCTTGAAATATCTCCAAATGACTACAATAAGAGCAGACAGCTTGGGCAGCTGATGTAAATTTTACATAATCACTTATTTAAGTTTAGAACTATACATATATCTACTCATTGCTGTCTAGATAAATCTTTACTGTCTTCCAGCCCACAAGTGCTCTGTGTCTGAGCACAATCATAGAACAGCTCTTGTGTTTTCTAACTGCTCAACTGTTCATTTTAGCAAATTCATGATAACATCCATAGCGTGACAACGGCAGTGCAGAGTGATTGCATACCAACACTTCAGGAAGGTTTAGCAATGTGACACATTCTCAGAATTCAGATCTCATTTTAATATTCCTACCCACGCTCAAGGCATGAAGTTTCTCTATCAGATAAAGCCAAGAACAAAAAGAAAAAAGAGCTCCTACAATGACCAGGATTACTGAAGAAAAACAGTAGGAAAAATAGTTTTCTTGATGTAACTATCGAAAGAAAAGTCATAATTGACATTTTTAAATTATATTAAAAATGTATGATCATTGGTTTGTGGGTGGGGAGCTTGACTCAAAGAGAAGAAAAAGGAGTGAAAGAAAATGTAATCAAGTACTGTTCATCCTTAGGCTTGCTAAAGAGAGAGACATGCATGCTTAGTGGCAAGCTTAAAAATGTGTAAATTGAACCGAGACAACTGCACAGAGACAGGCTATTTTATTTAAGGCACCAAACATTGATATACAAAATCCCTCACTACAAAAGCTAGGAGAACAATTCACAGTGAATAATTTAGTCTCCAAATGTAGCTCTTTCACTATTCAAACTGTCCACAAAGACCATGCCATTTTTCACAGATGTTTGCTATTAGTAATTCTCCAGACCAATTTCTTTCTAATCCATGTCAGTTCTCACATACTAAAGATTCAGAGTTCACAATGACAGTACTGCAACATGTCAAGCAATTTAGATATTGTTTCTGCTGCTTAACTAGATAAGCTAACTTTATGCAGAACTACAAACTTGTGAAAGTAACTTTGTCTTAATCATTGCAGGAACTACAGGCCTGAGATTATCTCCCAAAAGCTTAGTATAAAAATTGTATTCCCATAAAAAAATATATATATAAGCCAAAGAATTTTACTGAAATGTTTCACAGTTGTTAGGGTTTTTTTTTTAACTTATTTCTCCAACTGCCCTTTAAAGCACAGGAAGAAAAACAAGACAGAGATAGAAAAATTTAGTAGATGTTCCCAGAGATGGTTAAAATTAGTCCTTTTTGTCTTATCTGTCCCTTTCCTCCACCCTTTGAAATTCACTTTCTTATTTGATGAGATAGCAGAGCTGAATTCAAACCAGTAGCCTCTAATTAAAAGGTACTATACCCCATTACTAAACCTCCAAGGCAGATGCTTTCATTGGTACAGTGCTAATTGTCACAGTGCTTGCAAATTTGATGCTTTGCATCAGGAAATACATCTCATTTTTAGCTCAGATTTTTAGCAGTCCTAACAGATATCAGCAGAAAGGTCTGTCATTTGTAATTCACATAAATAATATTCCATTTGGCAAAGTCAGGTTTCTTATTTCCTTTTCTGGTTAAAATACAAATAGAAGCACATCTGCCTTGACGAAAGAAGTTATACCACCTGCTTTATTAGTGCTATAAAGAAAGTTTAATGTATGAGATCTTTTATAACAATGCTTTCTTGAGATTATTCAAGGATCACAAGTCTCTTCCCATTATATTCATCTTAACCTACTAAAATATTCCCACTTTACAGATGGAAAGAYTGACATCACTGTGACCTGTGACATTTGCAAATTAGATATGCTACAGTCAGACAGCTATACTCATGTTCAAAACTGAAGATACTCAGCATCTCTGAATGACATTTTTTTTTGTACCTATTTATTGGCTATATTAAAGAATTGTTGGAGCTCAGTTTTGAAATTTTTTTCCTACATGAATAACTCACGAATATAACAGGAACATGTGTAGGCAAATTTCTTATTCTAATTACCACATTTGCAAGTCCTGGATTAAACATCCATTGATAATTTCTCCCCTCAATATACAGTGGAAGAATAAACAGTTAATGTTGCCATTTGCTGTAAGTAAATGGAATAAAAGCACTAGGTTTATGACATCGTAAATGTGGACTAGATAACACAGTGCTCCTGTTATGCATACGGTGCTGTCCTTGCTTTCCTAAACTACTGGTAAGTGGTATTCTCATTCTACTCATCAAGAAGACTTTAGAAAGAAATGGGTATTCATTCAGYAGTTTAATCAGTGTTTGATTACAAAGCTAATAGTATTTTTGGTCTGTAAAGTAGACAGAGGAAGAGTAGATTCTGATCTTTTGAGTTTATCCATTACTCATAATACTGGCTTGGCATATAGCTATTACACATAAAGGTTACCTAGTTAGACCACAGACAAAAGCCACTTTCAGTTTCTAAGTATCAAGTCAAGGTTCAGCTCAGTAACATTATAATGAGTTAAAAAACAAATCCTGAAGCAGAGTTCTTTCTCCACAAGCTTTGTGGCAATTTAAGAAATTAAGAAATTTTAAGAAAGATGAAAAAATAATATAAAATGCTGTATGCATTCGTCCACATACTTGCGCAATAACATGTATATGAAGGAAGTCTCCACAAAACTGTATTGTTTTGTTGTCTTGTTCCCTCCCTTTGTTTGAAGAACCCAACTCTTGCAGCCTATATAAGTAAAGAATAATATATACTTACACATGCTAATCAATTTATGTTATATCATTCATCCAGCATCTTACTGCTACAAGAAGTTCTGAAAGAATTTTTCCTTTCCCCATGAAACACTGCATGATTGACTATCCTAATTATAGAAGGATTTAAAAAGAAAAAAATCTCCAAAACATTTAGTGATCTTTGAGAGAAAAGGTATTAAATCTGAAAATAAATAATAGCAATCTCAGTAATACAAAATTTTGCTCCCAGTACGACRTAAGTGAAAATCAGGCACTGCTGCCTACATGGGTAGATAAATGTGGTAGCAGTTCCTTCAARGATACGAACTGAGTTCATACTTAAGCCGCATAAAAAAAGAAAATAGATAAGCACTCAGACAGCTTGCTTAGTTTTCTGTGTAAAAAGGAGTAGTATATACAGACATTTCAATGTAGACAACTTTATAAAGAAAATAACTAATACATTTCCTTTTGGAAATTTGGGTTAGATATTGATCCATTTCTTCCTTACAATATGCTGCCTCAATKTAGCCACTAATAAACCTCTAGGAACAGAAATACAACTGATATAAAAAGAAACCTAATCATTACAAAATTGAAATTGGACCAAATTTGTGACATGAAGCTTAAGCTAAATCTTCAGCAATCAAGARAGACAAGTTTTAAATTAGACAAGAAGTCTAAGAGACATTTAGTCTGAGTTGTATTACACAGGCATAATACATAAAAATTCCACATTCATTCAGTATTTTCAGTCCAAAATCAGAAAAGCTGATTTTTACAAATATTTTGCTTCCAGAAATAGGATTCTCAGAATTAAGTGGAAGCAATTCCCAGGAAAAAAAGTCAATCTCAATCAGATTAAAAAAAAAAAAAAATCAGTATACAGAACGTGTAAAACCACAAAAGCATGAACTGTTGCCCATGTCTGATACAAGTACTACCCATTTCCAGAAGACTGAGGCAAGAGAAAGATTCAGTCATGTTTAGGGATTCAGAGATTTCCAGAACTCACCCATATTTGTCTTCATTCTGAAGAAAACTGCTGTTATTTTAAAACTTGGTGTGGCAGATTCATAATGATGCTATACCTTATTTACTGTATTCAAGAAATTAATTCTGCTTTGCATCTGCTTTATCTGTGCTGTTTTACTTACAGATTTACATAGCATTATTAAAATATCTAAATATTGTTCTAGTAGTAGGATCTTGTTCAGTAACAGAAGGAAGCATTACTAATGCYATTTCATAGTTAGACAACTAGTCTTGAGGGATTAAGGCCAAACTTATCAAAAAGTGGACTCTGAACTAGAAACAAATTTTGCCCTTTATTTTTAGGGACAGTAAGTATCAGTACCCCTTACTGAAGTTTACAGAATTCAGTCTTTACCAGTAGTAGTGTTCAAGATGTTTTAAGGCATACTCAAAACAAGTATCACTTGATGAGCATATCAGACAATGAAAACTCTGGCTCCCCTCAAAAATCCTGAGTTTTCAGAACTTTGAGAGGTTTAACTAAAGAACCTGTCCACGCTCTCTCTCTATAAATTCCCCACTTCCATTAACTATTTGAATTCGATTTATACTTGAATGCTTGTAAAGCCATCACCAAAACATTCTCACAGAGCCCATACGGTTTTCCAGCCACAGTTCAAAAATAATGCTGCAGCACCATCTAGTGGGTGAAGACTGCTTTTAACTAGTGCATAGGGGGCAAATTCTGAATATATTCCTAACAAACAGGTTATGTAGTAGCCCCCGGGATGAGGAAAGAGCCTACGTTAAAGCGTAATACAACAGAAAGCACCTTTATACTGCTTTATGGTATCTTACTTTCGCAACAATTATAATCTTTGAGATATTTGGAATTGCATATTGAAATAGTGTTTAAAAGAATTTAAATGTTTAGAACACAAACCACTGATGAAAAATGCCCAATTAMTAGTCTTAAAGATTGACATATGTGGCAAAGCCCTCCTCATAGGGAAAGCTCCTCTTAAAGCAAAGTTGCAAAGCTCCTCCTGCACAAACAAATTAATAGCTCTATCTCTATTCACTTTATAGTTTAGTCCACTAAAATTCATAAAGTAGATACTGAGTTCCACCAAAACTGCCTTGTGTACTGTGGGTTATTGAACAGCTTAACAGACAGGAATTGAGATCAAAACAGAAGCAAACTGATCACACTAATGCAATTGTCCTGAGGGAATGTCATCTTGTCAGAAGACTCAAACCAAGCATTTAAAATTCAAAGTAGTGATACTTTCCAGACATAATTTATACCACTTCTATTTGCTTAGAGAGAAAACAGAGAAAAATCTAAGACTACTTGCATTAAACAAAACCATAGTCTGTAGCTCTTCCACCTGTGAGAATCATCTGTATCTCTCGCGCAAGCTGATGGACACTTCCCATGCTTTAGGGAGACAAGCTCAAACTCCTGGAGCAAGAGAGGAATAAATCATCTCAAATCATCTGAGCGATACTTTAAGCCCAGTGCCATAAACTTAAAGCTATTGTGATGCCTGCACCTCCTTTAACAAGGCCCCTTAATTTTTGGACAAGATACAGGGCAATAAGAAAAATTTCTAACTTGTTTCTCCTCCACTGTCTCTTACAGATTCAGCACCTAACTCCGTACTTTGCAATAGACAGATGTGAGCTACTTGAAAGTCAAAAGCTATGTATACTTTTTAGAAAGACCTTACCATAGATCAGGCTTATTAGGTTGAATACAGAACTATCATAGTACAGCTAGGTAGGTTCTGGATCTCAGCTGGCTCAAATCTGTATCTTAGGAAGGACTGTGTATATTTAAATGATAAATTCCTTCTTAGAATGTGTTGAATATACAATGTGAGTTGGATTCACCAGAGCAGTTCAATAGCATCTTAGTCAGAAGTAATGCAATTATCAGAAACTAGGTCCCATTAAAACAGACCAGCAACATATTAACATTTTCACTCACTTGGTTGGTATAGAACACAATTGTTATTCTTCAGTAGGCAAAAGCATCTGTGTATTATTTACCTTATTTGTATACCAGCTGAACTTCTTTAAATGAAAAAGAAATGAACCACCTTTCTCTATATTATCCCAGAGATACTGATTTCTTTCCTGAGGTATAAAAGGAATTTGTAAGTTTTCCTTATTAGGTAGGGTGGCAGAAAGGGCACTGAGTCTTAATAAGCTTACACATACTTCAGAATGATCTCTTTTGTGCCTGTAAATTTTTTGGTAAGCAGATGTAGGAAGAAAACACAAGCATAGGAACTATGAGCTTACTCAGGCAACCGGCAATTGCAAGAACTGTTACTGATGAYTTAGAGGAAGATAAACTCCACTTCTTCCAAATAAACATGCTCTGCCAGTTATGGTTCTCTACACCTTTTACAAGTATGTGCAGAATATCATTTCCCAGTATTAATAATCCTGTACTTTCTATTGCCTTCACTAACAAAAAAGTAGACATCATCAGAAACACAAGCCAGGGAATTTGGCTCAAGCCTTTTTCATCAGAAGTTCTGTTCCAGGAGTCTAGCTCATTTCTGAATAATCAGAACATGAAATCAGGAATGTAAAGATATTAACTGTATATCAAAAATGTCCAGTTGCTGGAGGCCTGTTACATTAGTATTCTATTTTTTTTGTTTGTTTGTTTAAGTTTCTAACCACAGAGGCTGTAGAGAAAAGCTTGAAAACACATTACAAACCATTCTACAGAGTGAAAAAGCAAATAGAAGTGGTATAAGTTATGTCCAGAAAGTATCACTACTTTGAATCTGCTGTCACGCATTTTTTGCAGCTAGTCTCAGCAAAAGCAGATTTGAGCACTGCATACAGGATCTGAAAAAAACCCTATGCCCCATGAATGCAAAAGCACACATATCTAGCTTTGGTAAACATTTAAATTAAATTAAATTAAATTAATTAAAACATTAAAACATTATCTATGGCAGTAACCTAAAATAGAGGCTTTGCATCTGTAGTACAGTTCACAGCACGGATTAGTGCCTATTAACTACACTTCACTACAGAAACACTCTTTCAGCTTCAGCTATCCAGGAAGTGGTTATAATGCTGATCCTAGTTTCTACTTGCAGAGTAATGGAAGTTTTACTTAGGAATAGGACTATCAGACTCAAGAAATTTGCTGGTTCAAAGTCAATATTACAAAGACTAGTGTTTACTGAGTAAGACAAGWATTGCAGCTCTGACCACAAGTTAATAGAGATTACTGAGGGCTTTCACCTTCATGTTTATGGCACCCTTTCCAAGGATTTTATACTCCAGCTGTGACTACTTTCAGCCTCCCCATTCCCCCACCCCCAAGAAGGTCTCCTAGCAGTTCAATAAGATATTTAGCAATCTTATTTCTTCCTTTTAAGGGCAGCACAGAATTAGTGTAGTGTATGAAAAATATTCACTCAAAAAGCTAATGCATTTCACTGGGGAAGCCATTCCTGTACCCAAAGACAAACTTTGCTTTTACTTGAAACACATCAATCTACAAAATTCAAGGAAACTGTATGGTAGGAACAAATATATAAAATCAATAGAATTATCAGATCCAAAATTCCTTTCAAATAATGTACATATTTCCCTTCTTCCACTGCCATGATTAATTTCCATGCCATCCTAAAAACTCATGAGTGAAGTTCCACTCAGTCAACAACAGAAAGCTCACCTTATGACCAACTAATGATAAAGGACTTAGCATTAAGAATGTAATTCATCAGCAGGCTTTTTACTTCCTGACTTGACACTGATCACATGTGCGATACTACTTCAAGAACCAGAAATATAGGTACTATTTATTGTGGAGACCACATACAGGTCTTCAAGTTCAATAGCTGCTAGCAGACCTGTTCTTTACAACCTTCTTCATATTTTGCAACATTGTTGATGCTTGTGTCCCTACCTTCTCCTAAAGTTCATTATATTCTTTTCATAACATGATGAACAGAATTGTAAAAAATGTGGGCATAGCAGCAGCATAACAATCTCTGCTTTTCTATTCTGTTATTTGCCTAGTAATTCCTAAAGTTCCATCTGACTTCTTGAGTACTGCTGAACATTGAACTGACATATTCAGAAAACTACCCATGATAACACCAAGACTTTGTAGGGGTTTAGCAACAAGCACACGGGGCTTTTAAAAATTTTCTCCTCAGTCTGTGAGAGGATAAAAAAAGGTGGGAGAGAGAAAAGTCAAGAAGAGTTATGAAGGAAAATATAATAGCAACAGTAATAGTGAGACAGGAAAACCGAGGCTAGAAACTTCTGAACAATTAAATTGAGAGTAAAACAGGAGTGAGAGTGCAGAAGAGTGCTTGTGGAACAAAATATTTAGAAAAGATTCCCATTGCTTCAGAGCGCATTATTGCATTGCTGCTATTAAGAATAACCAGTATAAATAAGATTTTCAGATAATCCCTATGCCATCTTTCACTCCCTTTGTCTTTCTCTTTCTTTTGAAAAGACTAATACACATCTTATTTCTGAAGGGTTGCCACTGTTACACTGTTTTAACTCATTCAGTAACAGACCGTTGGCTATTTAAGGAAAACAGTATCTGGGAACTACCAATCATGTGATAGCTCAGAAGAAACAGATTTATTATCTCTTGATCCATATGTCATTATCCACCTATACTATATAAACATCTGAAGGCTCCATATGAACAGCTCCCTACTACACAAGTGGCTACTAAAATACAGCAAATGTCAAGTTTCCAGACCAGGAGCTTATATATGCTAGATAGGACAATGAGCAACACGGAGAGCTACTCATTCTTAAAGAAAGTGGATGCTGGTTAGGAAGACGGGAAAAGAATTAAAATCAGAAGATCAATACCTCACACAAGAGGTGTGAGCAAAGAGTCTGCAGTCACATGTCTACAACCATGCTCCATGACACAAGTATGTGGCACACCTGATGTCAAATGACTGAAAGCTAAAGCTATAAAAATTAAATCCTCTCCATCTTCCCCTAAACCACCAGAAATTTGCATATGAAAACTTCTGGGCAGTTTCTCTCATAACACCTGTTTACATTCCAGGTTGTTCTAGCTCCTTCAATCATTCCTGGACCACATTCTTCTCAAACACTCTTTTGCTCTTGTTTTCCTTGCTCTTTCCTTTATTCATTTCCCTGTTCAATTACTTTTCTTCCTCGTTTCTCTTCCATCCTTGAGCCTTCTACTTCTCTCCTGTAAGATTTCTTGAGAAGGTAAGGAGTATGCTACGGAAAGACAATTTCACATATGAGCAAAACTGAATTTCACATTCAATTCTTCAGTGAGAATGAAGTCACTTAACCAGGTACTAGACACTATAAATTCATGAATGTTATAAATTCTGTATAAACCCAACTATAGTTCACTCATGCTATATGGTACAGTGCTTTAAATTGCATGCAAGACCCTCTCACTTCACAATTTACAGTTGTAAAACTAAGGGCTACAGATAAACCACATATAAGAGTAGCTAAACCATTAGGGAAAACAGTCTTTTCACTGAAGCAAATGTATTTAAAATAAATAGGTTGATACACTGTTCTATTGTTCTTTTGCTAGACATTTGATCACTAAACCACTTCTCCAAAGACAACAGTCCTGCTTTCCTTCAAATCTCCTGTTTGATCAGAAATGCCTGTTAATTGCTTTTATTAAACTGAACATTGATTTTCACAGCCCAAATGTGATATTAAAAAAGCACATGTTCTGCCAGTGCTAATTATACTTCCCTGCTCCCAAATCATGTCTGAATACTGTAAATAGGCCAGCTTGTGCCAGCTTGTTAGTGGATCAAGGGTATCAGAGTACTGACATGAAAGCAAGCCAATGACAGGAGAAACTCCACAGGAATGTGATATCATCATTTGGTGGCAGGGTATGACTTATGCAGGCCTTACTGGAAGCAATGAAACAGAACTGCAATATTGGCTGCATATTACCAGCAACCAACGATTTTAATCTTGCTTTCTTCAATAGTTGCTTTCTTGCTTGCTTCAATTTTACCCCAAAACCTCTTACTTATTTTACCTCAAAGCCTCTTTTAGTCCCTTTGAGTTTTTCTCACTTTAAAGTAATTCAGGTTACTGTAGAAATTAAATTAAAATAGACACTACGACATCCATAAATGCAAGTAAAGTACTGTTTATACTACATTTTTAGGTTGCAAATAGCATTAAATAAGACTAATGTCTTTATAATAGATATGTCACTGCAGCAAGCTATTTTCCTTGAAATTGTTCCTTTCCTAAAGTGTTTACACAGCAACTCACGAGACAACTCTCAGAAAACAATGTCAAACACCTACCTAATTTCACCTAAAATATTTAAATTCACACATTTGTACAAAAGTAGAGAAAAGGAACAGACTATTTCTCCTGATTTCCAGTTAGATTTTAACCATGAGACTATGCTTTTTCTAAAAAAATATATATATTCCTTGTTTTGTCCAGCTGCTTAAATATAGGTGSTAGAATGGAATTCTACCGTTTTTAACCAGCTTATCTCCAGGGATTAAGCTTTTGTTAAATATTGTGTTTTCCCCAGATTTGTATATAGATTGACCTGATGTCACTACGCTTTACCTCAACAGAGTTGGCTGGTGTTTGTTATGCTGTAATACACTGCAAGTTCATTTGTGTTTTGCTATTCATTGTTACCTAACAACAAGATCTCTAGCACAGGGTCAAGGGGATAACGTTACTTTTAACTCAAGCACACCAACTGCCCTTGCCAAAAGATTTCCACACCTCAGCTCTTAGCACAATTCAGAGACTTAAGAGATTTATATCAGCAAGTAACTCATGTCCCTGGGACCCTAACATTACAAGTCTGGCAAGCATGTAATACTCAGGTTTCATTCTTTCATATAGGAAATCTCACTGAAGATAACTGGAGTGCTTCCCTAGAGAAGAAAAAACAGTAAAAAGGCAAGTGATAGCAGTAACTCAATAGTAGAAGTAAAACCAGAACACAAAAAGCCTCCCATGATTCAGGGAGTTTAAATGAACAAAAGTATTTTTTCCTGTATATCACTGTAAAGGCATGTGGAATGTAAGAGCAGCTCATTCATTATTTGTTAAGGACTATTCAATGTAATAGAAATAAGCAAAACAGAAAGCAATAAAATAAACACACAGACACACAAATATTAAGAAGCAGGAAGTAAAGGAGACAATAACCAAAATCAGAACTCTTCAGTCACTGATTGATAAGTTATTAAAGGAACTACTCAGGCAGTCTTGAAGAGGATCAACCCGAACTTTGCAGCTGTAGTGGAGAGGGAAGGGAGTAAACAAGATTATCATGATATAGTATGGGATATTTGAGGGGGACTGTGGGAGTATGCGAGAGTTATGAAATACCAGAAGAAACTTGCAGGATTATGTAAAAATTATGTGATGGTCAGGGAAAGATAAAGGCAAGGAAAGGGAGGGATGAGTATGGATAGGGGAGGAACAAGTATGGGACATTTGTCTGACAGCCCTGCACTTGATCATCACAGTCTATCTTGCTATTAAATCCTTTTCTTGACTTTTTCCTTTTTAATCTCACTCTATCCTATAAAAGTGCTACAAGGGCCAACTGCAAGCAACTGGAGAAGACACCAGACTGTGGGTCACAGCACCTGTAGATCTAGTCACCAGAAATGGAGAGATAGGAGTGCAAGAGAGATCTGGCTGCCAGCAACTGCATAAGAAACTATGGACCAGAGGGCTCAAACCTAGGTGTCAGCAACTGGAGGGACAGGGGATGTGCTGCAAGGTTTAAGCACCAGCAACTGGAGGGAAAGGGGATGTGCTGCAAGGTTTAAGTGCCAGCAACAGGAGGATGTGCTGTGGCTCACATGACTAGAAGGTTTAGATGTCAGCAACTTGAGAATGAAGTGCAAGAGAGGTCTGGGTACCAATAACTGGAGACCATGTGTCACAAGTCCCATAGACTATGGGTCACAAGTCCCATAGATCTAAGTGGSAGCAGTACCATATTATATTTTCTTAAGGAATTTTGTACACGTGTGGGCATGTGCACATATATGCATATGTGTAATTTTCCAGCAAAATTCAAATTAGACCAGTAGGAGTACCACCTACTTCTAGAAAGATTGCAGGTATGAGCAAGGAACCAGGTAAAGGATACAGGGTTCACAAACTGATATCGGATCATCAGCCCCTACTAATATTTGAATGCATAAACATGGGGTACTTGTGAGAAAAGTGCATGAGTGCACTCACAGTGAGTACAGCACATACCAAATTAACCTAGACTAATTCAGTCCACAATAATTTCAGATTTCCAATTTGGAAGGCAATTAACAAGTTCAAAAAAAACCAACTTTCCCCCAGTATATTTTTCCCTTCTACCTCCCTTTCTCTTAACTCTGCTTGTAGCTTTAGGCCTAGAATCACAGAATTACAGAGTAATTTAGGTTGGAAGTGACCTCTGGAGATCATCTTTGACACACCTGCTCTAAGGAGGACTACTGAGATCTGCCTGGCTGTGGCTGGACTTGCTCACGCAGCTCCAGAACATCTCTGAGGTCGTAGACTCCACACTGATTTTGCTTCCTGCTTTTTTTGTTGTTTTATTTTTTTAAACTGATCTAAAGAACAAAGTGATTCTTATGAGAACAGAAGAGCTGTGTCCCAGAGCCTCAATCCGTTTCTGGAACTGACACTTTTCTGAAGACAAAGTTCAACTAATTAGCTCCTTCATGAGTTTCATACGCTTCAGCTTGCTGATTTGAGTAGCTATTGAAACTGCTTCTTCATCTAATCAAGAGAGTATGCTCAGTTGCCTGGAATTCTGGTGTCTGAAATGTGACTCCTAGCTGCTTTCAAAAGCAAACTAGATTTGTAAACATAGTTCTCCATTAGAAGAAAAAAAAGTTAACATAGAAGTCTAAACTAATCGAGAGATACCTAGCACAAACATGAGAAGAAATAAAAAAACAGAATTTAACAAATTAAGCTAAATCCTCTACTTCCCTTTTCCAGATGCCTTGAAAGAGAGGATGGAATTACGGTTCTGACTTTGGCCTTCTGTGTATTACAAAACTTGTAGCCAAACTGAAGAAACGGTGACCCCATTTCAGAGGAAAGGTTTTTCAGTAATGTGTGCGTGGATGGCTCCTTTTCAGCACGAGTGGGTTTTTCCTCCCTCCCTTTACCACTCCCACCCTGCTCCGTTTAACTGCGCCACGYCCAGCCCCGCAGCGCCCTCCGAGCATAACAAGGCCACGCTCTCTGCGCGGACACCAGCCGGCTCCCCGCTCCGYCTGCCCCTTTCCGACCACTATAAACCGGCGCGGAAGAGGCGGCATGTCCTTCTCCACTCTCCTGCCTCCGGCGCTGTGCCCGCCTGGCAGCCCCGCTGGGCCCCCTGCGCACAGAGCTCTACCTCCCGCCCCGCTCCGCTCCGCATCCCGCGCTGCCTGCCCACAGCACACGCAGAACCACCGCCAGGCTGCGCTACCGCGCGCGGRGGCGCCTGGGCCTCTGCGCGGGCTGGCGCAGAGCATGATGGGCACTGTAGTCCCTGCCGCCTGCCTCGTCATTGCCGCCTTAGCAGCCTGGTGGGCACGTGTTGGGACGTAAGCTGCGCAAGGCACTGTGGGTGTTGTAGGAAAAGATATGCAAGCCAATAGAAGCCGTAGTTTCAGAAGGGTACGTCGCGCAGCCGGCCCTTGCTGAGGCACGTCCTCTCCTTTCACGAGTCCATTGGCTAACAAGAGGGTGTCTCAGATTATAAATAACCCCCGAAACCAATCGGAGCGGGCCATGTAGAGAAAGTCGTTCCCCTCGATGGATGGCGTGGGCAGTGACTAGCGACTGATAATTGGTCGTCGACGTGTCTCTGTGGTGAGCGGATTGGTGGCGGCCAGGCCGATGGGCGGGGTGAGGAAGCCAGACTCGGGGTTCCTCAGCGGCGGCGGCCCACAGGAGCCGGGCAGGATGGGGCGGCGGCGGGCGTGCCTTGTGCTGGTGCTCTGCGTCGCGGTGCTCTGGGCCCGTGGACTGGCCGCAGCTGGTTAGTACTGGACTCCCACCTCCGCGCCTCAGCGGGTCTGAGCTGCGCGGCAGCCTCGCCCCCCGCGGGGCCTGAGCCGGAGTGCGGAGCTGGGGCTCGGCTCAGTGCGCTGGGGCCGCTCCGGGGGGCGGCGGTGTCCTTGCGTCCTCACCGAAGGCGGGCGGTGTCCAAGGGCGCGGAGRCGGGGTGGAGGAAGGGTTCCGGCGTCCTCACCGGGGGCGCTGAGGGGTTCAGGCGGGGCGAGGGGAGACCAGGGCCCTCGCTGAGGGGCACTGAGGCGGCGCGGAGGTTCCTGTGCGGTGGCGAGAGGTGCGTGTCCGCAGGTGCTGGGCAGTGGGCGGCTTGCTCGCTCTGTGCCTGCTAACTGCGAGGTTTATCTCCCCGGGGTCCACTAGTTGATGTAGTAAGCGTTAACATCTTGTTTGGTCTGGCTCTACCCTTGAAATAGGTGCCTACCTGGTAATGCTAATGCTGCTCACCAAGAGCTATTTTTTTCTCCCTAATACAAGTTTTCTAGCTGCGGAGCTGATAATATTGATKTTAATGTTGTCAGATCAATCTTCTCACACAAATATGTACAGAGCACTTCTAGTGCCTGCCTTATGTCACTCTAACACTTTTTTTTTCTGCTGCTTTTATTTCTATGCAGGCTAGTTTTTGTGTGCTGCTCATATGTTCTCATCAGCTTCCTCTCTTGAGATTTGTCTCCCACTCCCTTCTTTCCACCATGAGGGGGAWGAGTTCAGTGCATTTATTTAAGTGTTTCAAAAGCCAGTAAACAGTTGTAATTGACAGCTTTATCAAATGCTTATTGCAGTGTGCTCTTAGACTCTTAACTGTATTTCAAGGTGGTAGGGTCATCTTGAGAGGTAAGTTCTGTGGTTTTGGATTTCATGTATGCAGTAGAAAGCTAAATTTTGGGTTATTGTTAAATTACGTTATTGAAAATCAAGCACAGTTATTTTAACTTTATAAGTAATTTTACTAGCCAGTGGTGCACTTCCAAAAGTGTAGAAAAGACAGGTAAATTTTGATGAAGCCAGATTCTGTCTGAATAGTGTATTCTCGCTAATAGAGCATATATTAAAAAAAAAAAAAAAAAAAAAACAACAACTCACACTGCCCTTATTTTTATCACCTAACTTCCATGCACACAGCAGATAGTTTACCTGACATGAACAGCCTCATATCACCTTAGTGTATGTCAGTGGCTTTTTTAGCATGTAGAATGCAGCTCTTCTAACTTGACTGCTTTTCCACTATTGAAGTTGTGTTTGTGACTGTGAGGTTCCGATAGCTTAAATCAGCCTTTAAAAACTCATGTGTTACAAACMAATTGAACTAGTACAATGAATGTACCCAAAGAAAACACATTGTTCRGTGCACAAAGGATTAGGTGCTGTTGCCAAATTTGATAATTGTTACTGTGGGGTCAAGTTGTTCATCATTATCCAGGATTAATTAGGAAAAGGTGTTGAGTGTCCTGTTTTAGCTTTTGACAGAAGGTTATAACAGAAAGACTTCTCTCTCTCATATTTATTAAGAATCATTTGTAATTTTCTGCAGTAACTTTATCTCTGGAGACTGGTACAAGCTTAGGCACTAGGTGTTAAATGCCTCTTTAATTTTCCTATGGAGTAAGCCTTCCAGATAACTGTTTCCAGACATTAGGAATGAACAGGTATTCAAATAGTAATCAGAGATGTGAACATACTGGAGGGAGGGGTTTTTAGAAGGATGAATAAAAATAGGAGAAAGAAAATCCTTATTAAAAATGCCTTCTGAAGTTAGGAAATCTAACTTTTGGGCCACCTGACTATAGCTTTGAATCTTAACTCTGTCATAAACTTTACTTACTTCTTGCAAACTTGTGAAAAGAAAACTTGCTGGCCTAAAGGAATGCTGCTTTTTAATATATACGTGTGTGTGTGTAATATTAATATTGATTATCATGAAGTTGAAAGCTGAGGGCTGATGAAGGAATACTAAGGAGACTATGGGACAAAAGCAACTAGAAAATAGTAATTGTTCCTGTTCCAGCCAAAGCTGGATACTTTCTGCTTATTACAGCAGTGATGGCTTTCTGCTTTTTTGTGATCATTTGTTATGAACATTGATAAAAGAGCATCTCTTGTTTCTGCTTGCAGTTATTATTTGATTCCTAATTTCTCCCTTGCTTGCAGGACTAGGRAGGCACAAGTTCCTTCAAGCTCCTTGAAGAGAGGAAATGATTCTTGTTCTATTTATGCTATACTTTCCTTGGCTAACTTCAGTGACAGGCAGAACTTTTATACACTGTTTTTCATTAAGTGGTAGGATATGTTAACACAGGCACCTGTCTTCAGGAAACTTCTGTAGCTATTCTCTCAAGTCATGCTCACTGTTCTCTCTTTGACCTTCCAGATTTTTGTTATCTAACTGAAAAATATTCTGTCATCTTATCTGATAAGGATCTCAATTGCTACAAAAGGACTGTTGCAGAGTAAGTCTTGTAAATAGCTAGCCAGCTATTGCAAGGAGACTGGAAGAGATTTGTATTCAGGATGAGAGTTGACCTGTACCTTAATCCTATACTTGCCCTAAAATGAGTACACTGCAAAGACTGTAGCTGGAACAATTTGCTTGCTGCCAAAGATACTCTGAAACTAGTCTTGTGGAATAGATGTCATAATCAGGATTTTGCTTAGCTTGCTGTGTGTTTTGGAGGTTCATGTAATAGGAATAACATCTGTGCTAAACTGGATCTGATGTCTGTTTCTTTTTTCTGAATTAACAGTTGAAAAATTTGAGGCGATCTTGGGAAACTTTTTTTTCTTAATTTCTTTTCCTCTCCTCCCCCAAAGTAGGATAAACAAGGCTTGCATTTTGTTTCAAAATGTAACTAATTGTTTGCACAGAAAGAACATTGAAAGAAATAACTAAAAGTATCACAATCTCTGGATGTTYTAAGGCATGCAAAAGCTTACTAGTTGCTTTGTTGTGATAGTGTTTCAAGTTTGAAAAAACAGGGCAAAAACTAAGAAGAGACTCTCAGCAGACAGCTAGGGTATTTGTCAGATGTGAGATTGTCTACTGCCTGCAGTTACTGAATTTTGAGCTATTTCCCAAAGGCCATTCTAAAGTTACAGCCACTAGTATTGTTACCTGGTAGTTACAGCCCTCTAACTTTTTTTTTCCTTTGCTACCACAAAAATTAAGCTTTGGAAATATTGGACTACCTCAACCTGGTGATTTTCCTCTCTGAATCACACTGCACAGCTTTTCCAGTTCCTATCTCTTCCTTCATACTGCTCTCTTGGAAACAGTAATTCACCAAAATGGCAGAATCTTTTTTGTAGCACAAGCTGCCTGAGTATTTTTGCTGTATTTAAATAGACTGACTTCTGGTCTTTCTAACTGAGGAAAAATGAGTAAGTTTTAAAGTTGGGTTTTAATTACGTATAAAGTGATAGATGCTTGAAACAAGTGTCTAGTTGTATGGAGTGCCTTAGAATCCTAGCTGGGCACTGAGGCACCTAGCAGTACGTGTATTTTAACATTGCTTCTAAGTGAAGCATTTTGTTTAGCAGTTGCCTGTTTCAGCCATAAGTATTTTTGTCTAATTTTTCCTTTTAATATGTCACAGCATCTCTCTATTAACAGATGTTAGGATTAGCTTCCAACTGACTTTTTTCAGAAAGTACTTATAGAATTAGGCAACCTTGGTGACGGATTCAAATTCAGAAAAAAAGATTAGTTAACACTTCTGTTGGCGTTTTCTATGGAAAAGCAAACTAAACTATCAAATTTAATCTCTGAAGCAGGTGCACAAACATAGCATATGTGATTTTATTCAGTAGTTGAGCCTTGACTAATAAGCTGTTTTTAGRCTGAAATGTGACCTTCCATTGATCATGCATTAACACTTTCAGAATAGTTTTCTTCGATATCTCTTGAAGTGGATGCACTTTTGAGTAGTGGGTGCATATTAGCCAGCAGTCTGGTTTAACAACAAGGCTGTAAATGATCACTTTTATAGTAACATTATCAATCATCACAGCAAACTCATCTGTTTAACTTAAAAGGAAGACCAAGAGCTATAGTTAAACCAATAATTTTTGTTGCTTTATTGCTCTGTTTTAGAACAACTATTTTAAAAACAATTATGTGACTAGGGTTTGCCTAYAGCTTCTTAATAACAAGCTGATTCCTTCAGAGAGAATTTAAATGATGCAATAGAAATGAAATAGGATGATTTACTTTCAATGAAGAACAACAACATTTAATGAGCTTTTTGCTTACATTACTCAGATGCTTCTTACTACTTAATTTCATAATCACTTTGCTGTGGATAGCTTGTGGATAGCTGACTTTACAATAGAAAATAGTTATTGCTGGACCATTCTGACTTTTCAATAAAAGCTTTACAATGCCAGGCATATGGGCTGAATTTAACCAGACCTGTGGGGGGGGG